>NC_080832.1:150945096-151265564 GCF_030435755.1 Ochotona princeps | reverse complement strand
TGTGGCATTGGATATATGGTACCCAATCTGTCCTATCTTATTGTTGAATTAATTCCTTGATCACTATCTGATGATCTTTGTATCTTTTTATAGCTTTTGGCTGAAGTGTATTTTGTCTAATGCACTACTCCTGCTTGCTTTAGGTTTCCACTTAGGTAGAACATTTTTTTCCATCTTTTCACCAGTGTGTGTCTTTACTAATGAGTTTCTTAAGGTACATATCCTTGGTTATTTTTTAATCCATTTAGCCAAACTCTATCTTACCTGGGAGTGTGGTCCATTGACTTTCAAAGCTGTTGCTAATAAGTAGTAACAGTAAGTAGCTGTTATTAGTAAGTAATCTATCCACTTAAAAATTAGTTGGTTTTTTCTGAGTATTCTTCATTCAGTTATGGGTGAGCTTCAAAGTTTTCCATTTTGGGCCCAGCACACTAGCGTAGTGGTTAAAGTCCTCGCCTTTATCGTGCCGGGATCACATATGGACACCGGTTCTAATCCCGGTGGCTCTGCTTGCCATCCAGCTCCCTGCTTGTGGCCTGGGAAAGCAGTCAAGGATGACCCACAGCCTTGGGACCCTGCACCCACATGGGGGGCCCGCGCTCCTGGCTTTGGACTGACTGAGCTTCAGCCATTGCGGCCACTTGGAGTGAGCTGTCGGACGGAAGATCTTCCTCTCTGTCTCTCCTCTCTGTATATCTGACTTTGTAATGAGAATAAATAGAAGTTTTGCATGTTCTCATGATGCTAGCCTGCTACCTTTTATTTGCTTCTGTCTGTACATTTTCCTCAAACAAGTTTTAGGAGGCCAGTTGATTCTGATGACTTTCCTGACTTTCACTCATTTTGGAGAGTATTTAAGTTATAAAGGATAGTTCTACTCAGCCAAGTATTTTTGGCTGATAGGCTTACTTTTTCTTCACAACTTGAAATAAACCATTCAATTCCCTCTTGGCCTATAAAATTTCTGTTTGACAATGTTGTTCGTTTAGTGGAGGTCCCCTTGAAAATGACAGTGCTTTCCTTTTGAGAATGAACAATTGTTTGTACTTATAAGAGCTGGACCACAATAGGTCAAGGGAACGTGGATCTTTTCTGATTCTGTCAATTGACATCCTATGGGCCTTCTGTACTTGGAGGTGTACTTATTAAGATCAGGGAAGTTCTGAGCTGTTTCATTGAATATGCGGCATACTCTCTTCCTCTCAGGAATTCCAAGAAAGTGTTCATTTCAGTAAGGTCTCAAAGCTCTCGGGCTGCTTTCATTCTCTTTCTCACATTTTGTAAAAGCTGGCTAGAAAATATTGAACCTGTCTTCAAGTTCAAATATTTTTTAATTCTGTTGATCCTTATTTATCTTGACTTTCAACTATTTTCATTTTTAATTTTTCTTTAAGAAATACTTGATTTGCAAGTTAGATAAAGAGGGGGAGACAGATTCTTTATCTCAATGGCTGACATCAAGGCCTGGGCCACTGGAAAGCCAGGAGCCTGGAGCTCTGTCCCTCTTGTAGATGACAGGGACCCAAGTACCTCTGCCCTCTTCTGCTGCCTCTGCAGACATATTAGCAGACATCTGGATCCAAGGTAGAATGGCCAAGACTTGAATCGGAGTTCATAGGAGATCAGTACACAGGCAGTAGCTCAGCCTGCTGCTCACAAGAACCAGTCCACAGTTGATTTTGTAATATCTGTTCAATTCCTCAAGGTCAGTCCTTGCCAAATTTCTCATATCATGCATTGATTTTCTAATTTCATTTTCTGTTGAAGTGTCTTATGTCTTTTTTGGTTCAATATTTTTTTAATTATTTATTATTTATCTTCATTAATTACATTGTATTATGTGACACAGTTACATAGATACTTGGGTTCTCCCACCCCTCCCCAAACCCTCCCACCATGGTGGATTCCTCCACCTTGTTGCATAACCACAGCTCAAGTTCAGTTGAGATTACCCCATTGCAAGCGTATACCAAACATAGAGTCCAACATCTTATTGTCCAGTCAAGTTCAACGGCTTCTTAGGTATACCCTCTCTGATCTGAAGACAAAGCCAGCAGAGTATCATCCCAGTCAATTGAAAGCTCCAACATACCATCAGCAAAAATTTACATCATTATGGAATTAATTGACATAGTAATGAGTAACCAATATGTTAAAAGTAAATGCGAGTTCCCAGCCACCTTCTGTGACCACCTCACCTATACTTCAATTTTAGTTTATACACAACATATAACATTCAAAACATAACATGTTATACATAACATCATATCATCTTAAATTAAGGCAAACATGTGGTATTTAACCTTTTGGGATTGGCTCCTTTCCCTTAGCATTATGGTTTCCAGTTTGGCCCATTTGGCCACAAAGAACTGCATTTTGTTTTTTTTAATAGCTGAGTAGTATTCCATGGAGTAGATGAACCATAGCTTTCTTATCCAATCCTCTGTTGATGGGCATTTTGGTTGCTTCCATGTTTTTGCAATTACTGATTGTGCTGCCATGAGCATAGGAGTGCATGTTGGTTTCTCATAAAACAATTGTTCTGGATATATTCCTAGGGTGCTATTGCTGGATCATACGGTATGTTGAATTTGAGTTGTTTGAATATTCTCCATACTGATTTCCATAGAGGCTGTACCAGCCTGCAGTCCCACCAGCTGTGGAGTAGGGTTCCCTTTTCCCCGCAACCTCACCAACAAGTGTTGTTGGTGCTTTTATTCATGTGGGCCAGTCTTACTGGCGTTAGGTGGTACCTCATTGATGTTTTAATTTGGATTTCCCTTATTGCCAGGGAACTTGAGCATTTTTTCATATGTTTATTTGCCATTTGGGTTTGTTCCTTTGTGAAGTGTTTGCCCATTTCCCGTGCCCATTTCTTGAGTGGCTTGTTTGTTTTGACATTTTGGTTGTTTTGTAGCTCTTTGTATATTCTGGAGATCAGCCCTCTATCACCTAAGTCGTGTACGAAGATCTTCTCCCATTCTGTGGGTTGCCTTTTTACTTTGTTGATTGTTTCTCTAGCTGTACAGAAGCTTCTTAGTTTGATGAGGTCCCACTTGTTTATTTTGGTCTTGATTTCTACTGCATTTGGAGTCTTTTTTAGGAAGTGAGGGCCTACCCCTAAGTGTTCCAGTGTGTTTCCAACATTTTCTTCCAAAAGTTTGAAGGTTTCTGGATGTAGGTTTAGATCTGTTATCCATTTAGATCTGATCTTAGTGTATGGTGAGAGATGTGGATCTATTTTTTTGTTTCTGCAGGCTATTAACCAGTTGTCCCAACAGCATTTATTGAACAGACCTTTCCATTTGCCTGGATTGTCGTTTGTCTTTTTGTCAAAGATTATTTGGCTTTATCTGTGTGGGTTTCCTTCTGGTGTTTCTATTCTGCTCCATTGATCTTCCTCTCTATCTTTGTGCCAGTACCAGGCTGTTTTGATAACCACTGCCTCATAGTATGTCCAGAGGTCCGGAACTGTGATTCCCCCTGCTAACTTCCTGTTCTTCAGGATGGTTCTAGCTATCCGTGGTTTTTTTGTGCTTCCAGATGAACCTTTGAATCATTGTTTCCAGTTCCATGAAGAATGTTTTGGGCAATTTGATTGGAATTGCATTGAATGTATATATTGCTTTTGGCAGTATAGACATTTTAATGATATTGATTTTACCTATCCAGGAGCATGGGATGTTACTCCATCTTTTGAGGTCTTGTTCAATTTCTTTTTTAAGTAGTTTGTAGTTTTCTTCAAATAAGTCTCCTACATTTTTGGTTAGATTTATTCCCAGATATTTCATACTTTTCTCTGTTATTTTGAATGGTACCTTGCTGGTTAAGTCTTTTTCCATCTTGGGGCTGTTCGCATACACTATGGCTGTTGATTTTTGTTCATTAATTTTGTACCCTGCCACTCTACCAAACTCTCGTACAAGTTCTAGCTGTCTCTGTATTGAGTCTCTTGGCTCTTCTACATAAAGAATCATATCATCTGCATATAGTGAGAGTTTGACTTCTTCGTTTCCCATTTGGATTCCTCTGATTTCTTTTTCTTGTCTTATGGCCTCAGCGAGTACCTCTAGGACTATGTTGAATAGTAGTGGAGAAAGTGGACATCCCTGTCTTGTTCCAGATCTCAGTGGGAAGGGTTCCAGCTTTTCTCCATTCAGTATGATGCTGGCGTTGGGTTTTCGTATATGGCTTTAATTATGTTGTGGAGTTTTCCATCTATGCCTTCCTAGGTTAGGGTTTTTAGTAGGAAGTTGTGCTGGATTTTGTCGAAAGCTTTTTCTGCATCTATTGATACTATCATGTGATTCTTGTTTTTCAGTTTTTGGATGTGGTGTATCACATTTATGGATTTCCGAATGTTGAACCATCCCTGCATTCCAGGGATGAATCCTACTTGATCTGGATGAACGATCTGTCTGATGTGTTTTTGAATTCTGTTGGCTAGGATTTTGTTGAGAATCTTAGCATCAATGTTCATCAAAGAGATAGGTCTGTAGTTTTCCTTCTCTGTTAGTTCTCTGTCTGGTTTTGGGATTAAGGTAATGTTGGCTTCATAGAATGAGTCTGGAAGGGTTACCTCTTTTTCTATTGTTTTGAAGAGTTTGTAGAGGATTGGGGTCAGTTCTGTTCGGAATGTTTTGTAGAATTCTGGAGTGAAGCCATCTGGGCCTGGGCTTTTCTTTGTTGGGAGGTCTTTAATCACTGATTCAATCTCTACTTCAGTTATGGGTTTGTTCAGGTCGTTTGTTGCCTCTCGGCTAAGTTTTGGCAGGTTGTGTGAGTCTAAGAACTTTTCCATTTCTTGGTGATCTTCTGATTTGTTGGAGTACAGTGCTTTGTAGTAATTTCTAATTATGGCCTTAATGGATGCGGTGTCTGTTGTTATGTTGCCTTTTTCATCTTTGATGCTGTTAATTCTTGCCTTCTCTTGTTTTTTCTTTGTCAGTCGGGCCAGCGGGGTGTCTATCTTGTTTATCTTCTCAAAAAACCAGCTTTTTGATTCATTGATTTTGTGTATGGTTTTTTTTTATTTCTATCTGGTTGATTTCCTCCCTTGTTTTGATGATTTCTTGTTTCCTATTGTGTGTGGGGCTCTTCTGCTGTTGTTTTTCCAATTCCTGGAGGTGTGTGTTTAGTTCCTGTATTTGGCGCCTCTCTTGGGCCTTGACATGAGCTCCAATTGCGATGAGTTTACCCCGTAACACTGCTCTGGCAGTGTCCCACAAATTTTGGAATGTTGTGTCAGAGTTTTCATTGGTTTCCATAAATTTTTTGATCTCATCTTCAATTTCTTCTCTGATCCATTGTTCGTTTAATAGCATATTGTTCAGCGTCCAGGAGTTTCTGTATTTCCTTGGGCATTTTGAATTGCTGATTTCCAGCTTCATTCCGTGGTGGTCTGAGAGGGTACATGGTATGATTCCTATCTTTTTGAAGTTATTTAGGTTTGCTTTGTGTCCTATCATGTGGTCGATCCTGAAGAAGGTGCCATGCACTGCTGAAAAAAATGTATAATCTATGGCCTTAGGGTAAAAAATTCTATAAATGTCAACCAAGTCCAGTTGTTCTATTGTTTGTATGAGCTTTGTTGTTTCTTTGTTGAGTTTTTGTTTTGTTGATCTGTCTATTGTTGTTAGTGGGGTGTTAAGATCGCCCACTATTATTGTGTGCATATCTATGTCTCCCCTTAAGTCTGTGAGTAATTGCTTCACGTAGCTAGGTGCGTTTGAATTTGGTGCATATATGTTCACAATGGTAATTACTTCCTGATGGATCAGTCCCTTCACCAATATATAATGTCCTTCCCTGTCCTTTTTGATGTGTGTCAGATTGAAGTCTGTATCATCTGAAATTAAGACAGCTACCCCAGCCTTTTTTTCTAGTCCGTTGGCATGAAATATCTGTTTCCATCCTTTCACTTTCAGCTTCTTCGAATCTCTTCTGGTTAGATGTGTCTCTTGTAGGCAACAGATAGTTGGGTGCTGTTTGATAATCCATTCTGTTAATCTATGCCTTTTGATTGGTGAGTTCAGGCCATTTGTGTTAAGAGTTAAAATTGAGAGGTTGTGATTTTGCCCTGCCATACTTGTTTTTGTGGGTGTTGATATCTGTGTAATTGCCCTTCCTTGTGTGGACTTTAGTGGGGAGATCTTCCTGTTTGCCATCTTTGCTTATGATTCACCTCCTTTTTTTCTGGATTTAGTGCATTTCTAAGGAGATTTTGTAGAGCTGGTTTTGTGCTGGCATATTCTTCTAATTTCTCTTTGCTGTGAAAGTATTTGATTTCGTTCTCAAATACGAATGAGATCTTTGCTGGGTACAATATTCTTGGTTGACAGTTGTTCTGATTCAGGATTTGGAAGATCTTTGTCCATTCTCTTCTTGCTTGTAAAGTCTCTTCAGAGAAGTCAGCAGTGATCCTGATTGGTTTTCCCCGGTATGTGATCTTTTCTCTGCTTCGTACTTGTCTTAGGATTCTTTCTTTGTCTTCGTTGGAGTGGAACTTGAGCACCATATGTCTGGGTGAAGATCGCTTTGGGTCATATCTGCTGGGAGTCCTCTGACCGTCCTGTATTTGGGCTGGGTTCATGTTCCAAGTGTTTTGAAAGTTTTCCTGTATAATTTTGTCGAGCACCATTTGCATTCCTGACTCTTTTTCTGCTCCTTCAGGAAGGCCAATAATCCTAATATTCGATTTTCTGAGGTTGTCTTTCATTTCTTGTATGGTCTTATTGGCTTTGTTCAGACTTGTCTCCAGCTGTTTAATGAACTGGGTATGTTCGTTTTGTGTGTCTTCCGTTTCAGAGATCCTCTCTTCTGCTGTATTTGTTCTGTTGGTTAGGCTCTCAATTTTGTGCTCTAAGTCAAGGATTTTACTTTTCATTTGTTGTATTTCTGAGGCTATGTGGTTCTTGAATTCCTTGAAGTCCTCCCAATTCTTCTCATTGTCTCTGACATATTTTAACATTATTTTTTTGGAATTCCTTGTCTGGTAGATCTTCTATGTCTTCATCTCGCATCTCCGAAATAGACATTGGCTTTTGATCCTTTATTGGTAGGGTGTTGGCACTCTCATCAGGATCATTACCTTTTCTGGTATTTCTTCCCATTGTGTTAGTGTTTCTTTTGTGAGAGACCTAGGCACCAGTGTGCTGAGGGGTCTCCAAGCACTATCCTGTAGAGATCGGAGTCTGCAGGCATGGAGTAGCAGTGTGTGGGAATTTTCAAGGCACTTTTGGTGCGTCTCCAGAACACTGGACCTCAGGACGCCCCTTCCAGGGCCCAGCAGATTCAAAGCGCACTCTCAGCTTATCCCCTACAGGTATGCTACCACAGGGCGTGGGGGAGTGAAGGCACTCTCTGTGCATGCCCCCTGTGCGCGGGATCACAGGGCTCAGAGGATTCTAGGTGCTTTCTCGGTGTGTCCCCAGTGCCAGGGACTGCAGGGCATGGAGGTTGCAGGTGCTCTCTGGGAACGCCTCCTGCACGTGGGTCCGCAGTGCTCTCCTGGTTCGTCTCCCAAGCACGGGACTATAGGGCGTGGGGTGTTCCAGGTGCTCTCTGGAAGTGCCTCCTGTGCAGGCCCGCCCACCCCAGTGCTTGCAGGGGACCGACCGCCCCAGCGCTATCACGGGAATGCCCAGCCCAGAGGCATGCTTGGGTTCCTGTGGGATAGCACCGCCCAGCTTAGTGCCAGACCGCAAAGGCACGGGGGAGTATTCAGTGTGCCTTTTGCCTTTCTCCCAGACACGGTTTTGGCAGTTTCAAGGCACTCGCCCGGTGTCTCAGGATGCTGGAGTCTCGGGGGGGGGAGGGGCGGGGAGACGAGCACCAATTGTGTTCAGGCTCTGTGCATGCCCCTGGGGGGCCAAATCCCGAAGCCTCCAACCCGCCACTGTCCCCACCCAACTCACTCAAACCTCAGGTTCTTGCAGTCTGCCTCTTCCTCTGGTGGGAACCCTAGCCGCGGGTGCGTCTCCCAGCTACTGCGTCCGTTGCTGGTCCCGGCGGGTGTAGGAGGATGGAACCTGGAGGCTGCGGCGGTCCCGGAGGGGCTTGGCGACCATTGTGGGCGGATGTCAGCGGGTCCCGATGACTCAGGGTCCTGGTGTCCGCAGCGGGCGCAGGTCCTGGCGGGTCCTGGTCACCAGGGTGAGCAGATGCCAGCAGGTCCCAATCACCGCCGGTCCTCATGGCCACAGCGTCTGTGGGTCAGTCTGCGGGTCGGTCTGCGGCTTTCAGCATCTGCACTCAAAGGTGACTCAGCAGGTCAGGAGCGGAAAGGCGTCTTCCCTGTCCTTTGTTTTGTTTTTCCCTGGTTGCTCTTCCGAGTTGTGTGGATTTTTTTGGTTCCACACTGTCCAGGGAACTTCACGTTCTTCTCCCTGTAATTCTATGCTGCTCCACTTACACTTTTGTCGCGTTCTAGCCCTCTCTGTCTGTGAACTCTCTCACAGTCTTCCTCCTATGTCGGCCATCTTGCGAGTCTCCTCCGAAGTGTCTTATGTCTTTTTGAGTGTTCCACATCATTCTTTTTGGATTCTTTATTTTATTGGAAATGCAGGTTTACAGAGAGAAGCAGAGACACAGAAATATCTTCCATCCACTGGCTTATTCACCCAGTGTCCAGAATGGCCAGAGCTGAGCCAATCCAAAGCCAGGGGCTTCTTCCAGATCTCCCTCATGGGTGCACAGTCCCAAGGCTTTAGGCTGTCCTCTACTGATTTCCCAGGCCACAAGCAGGGAGCTGGACGGGAAGCAAAGCATTCAGTATTAGAACCAGTGTCCAAATGGGATCCCGGCATGGTCGAAGTGAGGACTTTAGCTACTAGGCTACTGCACCAGACCCCTTAACTGCCAAGCTATTGCGCCAGACCTCTTCCCTGTAACTTCTCAAATTTACTAGCATTCCTATGTATGCACCCTTAATTCTAATGTCGGTGTACACTAGGTATTAATGTTAAACACTTCAACAATGTGGTAGTACTATCTTATAGTATAAACAATTCTATATGTAAAACTTGCAAGGTTCATTTCTCAACATGCTTAAGCCTTTAGTATTTTGTCCGAGCTTTTCCATTCTACGATAGCCATACTTCTGTAGGACAATATTCTACAAGCAATTCTCTTCCTTAATAACCTGCTTATTTGCTTGATTTACATTTTGAAACAATCATGTAAGACTCCAAATTAAGACATTCTATAAATAAAAACATACCACATTTTCAATACTATTGCTTTAAGCAAGTCTTACCCATTTCTCCCAATTTGTAGAAACACGTTTTAACACAAACCTGCCTCAAAACTGGGAATGAGAAGATTTTCCAATAACCTTCTTGCTGATGAGGGAATTTCCCCTTCTCAAATGGCAGGTGAGAATCACAATGAGGACCTGAAGGAGCCCAAGGTCCTGAATTCATTGCAAAGGGCAGACTGCAAGCATGCGCCTCCCTTTTGCATGTCTGGTAAGTCTGGAGCTGCTTCTTGGCTTCAGTTTTATTTTATTACTTTTTAAAAGATTTATTTATTTTTATTGCAAAGTCAGATATACAGAGAGGAGGAGAGACAGGGAGGAAGATCTTCCATCCAATGATTCACTCCCCAACTGAGCCGCAATGGCTGGTGCGCGCCAATCTGAAGCCGGGAACCAGGAACCTCCTCTGGGTCTCCCACGCGGGTGCAGGGTCCCAAAGCTTTGGGCCATCCTCAACTGCTTTCCCGGGCCACAAGCATGGAGCTGGATGGAAAGTGGAGCTGCCGGGATTAGAACTGGCGTCCATATGGGATCCCGGGGCGTTCAAGGCGAGGACTTTAGCTGCTAGGCCATGCCGCCGGGTCCGCTTCTGTTTTATTGAATTCAAGAGAAGCAAAAAATTTCTATTTGGCTGTTGTCTTAACTAATACATTCCTAGATAGTCTCTTATCAATAAGATGAAAATCACTTAAAAGGAGATGTTGAAACACTGTTGTTCTTCACAAGGAACCAGACTTCAATTCCATTGTCTTACAGGAAAATTCAGAAATTAAACACATCATAACCAATTTCACTATCTAATTTCAAACTGTTTTTCCTGTAATGCAAAATCTCACTTCTTTCTAAATAAGAACAAATAATTTAAAATCTGGACCAATTTCATGATTAGGAAACATTTTGACCAATGGACATAAATACTCATTTACTTTATGCTAAATTTGATGCCTCATTTGCTATTTTATAATATTGTGAAATTACAATCAAATTATTTTAAATGACAATTATATTATCCAAGTTCTGTCTCAATCTTTGAAGGTTCTAGGGATCCTACTAGAACTTTCAAAGTCAGGAGACTTGGTTTCAAACTCTGAAGAATTGAGGTGTAAATTAAAGTACACTTAACATGTAACTGAATATGTGAATGGATACTGAATTTTAGACCTGATCAGTGCCAGGACAACACTGTAAGCTGAAGACTAAGCAGCAAGAAAACGGTATAGGAGCCTTAGCCCAGCAGAGGTGGGGAGTCGGGTCTGACCAAATCCTGTTAGATGAGTTAGACCTCTCTCAAATTACGTACCAGGAGAGAGAAAGGGGGCCGGTCGTGGTCCGTCCCATCTTGTCTGTCAGTCATACACAGACCCAATTCTGAACAAGAACAACTAAATTCATGACACAGATAGAAGTCTTGTCTGGATAGAAGTAATAGGACTCTAACTGACTAAACAAACATGCACAATCACTACACACGTCAGAACAGACATAAAATTCAACCTTTTGTGACTTCCAACCTCTTCTTTGACATACTTCAACCTGGAAATGTTTCGTAAAGCAAGCACATAGGTTCATCTCATGCTTAGCGTTAATTTAACAGTGGATTTGGTCCACTGGTTACTTTTATGTATAACTGCTAGATGAAGTTACAGAACAAGTTTCCATTTTTTTCTTATGAATGTTACATCGCTTATGTCTTACCCTGTCCCTCCCAGCTAGGGGTTAGGGCTATGAGGTAGAGCTAGAGAAATTTAGGCCCTAAGGGTGGCCTGGGTGAGGTCAAGAGAAAGTGGAAAAGCAGATAAGGGCAAAGGTGAAAGTGGCTACAATGGAGAGGAAATCTGTGTGCTACCCAGTGAGGAGAGCAAATGGAGATCTTCAGACAGGGGGATGGGCCCGCCCTCGCAGCAAGGCAGGATCATGGGGTGATGGGATTATCATCCAGCCTTACATATGCCTGAGCCAATTCTAGGAGCAAATGTACACCAAAAAGGCTGTCGGAGATCTCGCAAAAGAATCCTTTCATCTAAAGTTTTGCTAAAACTACAGCAAATAGTTCCTTCTACTGTGCTGATCGTTGACATGGCTCAAAATAGGTTACATAGACAAGATTGGACAGAAAAACGTCTGCTGCAGCCCCTCTTCCTTCCTCATGGTTTGTTGGTAAAAGGGAAGGATTTTCCCAATCCAAGCGATTGAAAGAGGTGACCCACTTCTATGGCCCATAATGGCGGTCAATGGTGCTGAGGTAACCTTGAAGAGAGGCTGCCAGCCTGTTACTGTTTCTTCGAACCCATTCAAAATCATTCATTCGGGCCCGGCGGCGTGGCCTAACGGCTAAAGTCCTCGCCTTTAACGTGCCGGGATCCCATATGGACACCGGTTCTAATCCCGGCACCTCCACTTCCCATCCAGCTCTCTACTTGTGGCCTGGGAAAGCAGTCGAGGATGGCCCAAAGCTTTGGGACCCTGCACCCGCGTGGGAGACCTGGAAGAGGTTCCTGGTTCCCGGCATCGGATTGGCACGCACCAGCCCGTTGTGGCCTAGTTGGGGAGTGAATCATTGGATGGAAGATCTTCCTCTCTGTCTCTCCTCTATGTATATCCGGCTTTCCAATAATAATAAAATCTTTAAAAAAATCACTCATTCAAGAAGGGACAACAAGCTTAGCTGGTTCAGTCTTCACACCTAAAGGCTAGCTCTCTGACCCTGATCAATTGGCAGATCTAATTCAGAAGGTAAGTATAAGGTCTGGGCACCCCTCCAACAGACAAATGCACCCACTGCAGGGGACTGCCCTCCTGGACAAGGGCAGCCATAAGCATGAAAGAATTTGAAAATGTTCACAATTGAAACAATTTCTTAGGGCAATAATGAGCAAGTAGCCTTGGCCCAGGGAGAGTTAGGCTCATTCCTGGCATGGCTTTAAGTCCTGCATTCCAGGAATCACACTCCGCTGGGCAGTTCTCTTCAGGGATAACCCTAATGGGAAAGTCCTGGAGTACCTCACGCTGCCCAAACAGAATGCTTGCAACTGGTGCTGTGCTCTGACTCCCCTTGAGCTGGGGGTGGTTTCCTGCCCTCTGAGCTGCCCAGAAGCTCTGGTTGGGGCGGCTGAGGTGGGCCAGGGCCAATGTCCTGAGCATCAGTTTTGCTCTTCCCTTGCCAAGCATTGTGGGAAAATAAATTAAGCAATGTTACCGATGGGTGCCAATCTGACCAGGATCCCTCAGACCTTGAGTGCCTGAGCACCTAGGATTTCTAACCCTCTAAACTTCAGCATGTAATTTAGCGCCTTAAGCTCAGGATGATCAGGTTCCTCACCATTACTGCCCATGTTTAAGGACAGTAGAGGAGAGTGGCCCTCGAATACCCAGTCGGGTTGCCGGGCCAAGGAGATTGTGTGCAGAGTTTTGGGTAACGCCCAAGTGTCACATTGGACAGAAACCGCCAGTCCTCACACAAGTTCACCCCAGAGCCATGCATCCAAGGCCATCTCTCAAAGCAGGAGATGAGAGGTTAGGTGCAGCATTGTCTTTTTCCCTATCACCTACCTTAACTTCAAGCTGTCAAGGGATTCGACTGGAGATAAGCTGGGAATGGGTGGGGGTGTATGTGACCACCTTTGTGCAGAGCTGTGGGGTGCCAAGGGTCACTTACGCAGAGTACACTACAGCTCGACAGGAGGATTACAGCACTAAAGGTGAGTCCCAAGAGAAGAAGGCGACCTGAAGAACCACAACTTGTGTGAGGATGTGCTTCACTCAGGAGGAGCGAGGAGGGGGCAGGGGTGGAGGGGAGGAGCATAGTGGGGAGTTGCCTCGGGTGGAGGGCAGGGGAGCAAAGTGGGGGGGGCCTCGGCTGGAGGGGAGGGGAGCCAGGGAGCAGAGCAGAGTGGGGCCCCTCGGCGGGAGGGGAGGGGAGGGGAGCCTGGGAGCAGATCGGAGCAGACTGGGGGGCCCCGCAGGAAGGGAGCTGCAGTTTGGAGGGGAGGTCACGGAGCTGAGCTGAGTGGGGGGCATCCCGCAAGGAGGGGGTTGGGGTCTCGCAGCAGACCAGAGCAGCAGAGCAGCAGAGCAGCAGAGTCCCTTCCAACCGAGGCGCCCCCCCCCCCAGGAGGTGGCCAGGGTCCAGGAGCAGAGTGACTGCAAGGGAGGGGATGGGAGCCAGGGAGTGGAGCAGAGCAGAGTGGGGCCTCGTGGCTGGAGGGAAGGGGAGCCGTGGAGCGGATCTGAGCAGACTGGGGGGGCCTGTGCGGGAGGGGAGCCCTGGAGGGGAGCTCCTGAGCAGAGCAGAGACGGGGGTCCCGTGAGTGGAGGGGAGCAGAGCCCCGGAACTTAGCAGAGTGGGTGGTTGCGGAGTGAAGCAGAGTCAGGGGGGATCCCGTAAGGAGGGGGCCGGTGTCGCACAGCTGAGCCTCAGAGCAGCAGAGCAGCAGAGCCACATTGGAGCAGGGCGGCATGGCAAGGAGGTGGCGAGGGTTGTGGAGCTCAGTGGAGCAGAGCAGGAGAACAGAAGAGCAGAATAGCAGCTGAGCCCCTTCAGAGTGAGGCGGAAACCCGAGGAGTGGGCCATGGTCCTCCAGCAGAGCCCCTTCTGAGCCGGGAGGCCCCGCGAGGAGGGGGTGGGGTCGCTGAGCAGAGCAGCAGAGCAGCAGAGCAGCAGAGGCTTTTAGGAGCGGGGCGGCCCCCACCGAGGAAGTGGCCAGGGTCCAGGAGCAGAGCAGCAGAGCAGCACAGCAGCACAGCAGCACAGCAGCAGAGGCCCTTCTGAGCAGGGAAGCCCCGCTTAGCCCCACCAAGGAATGCTTCACCCTCCTCCAGGGGCATCCTGGATTCAAGACTCTTTCTGCTGTGGACCACCTATGGACCATCAGCTGCCACTGATGTGCCACCTGAACCAAGAAACCCCAACAGCTGACGTGTCTTCTCCACAGAGGCTTTCTCACCAGGAGAGGTAGAGTAGCAGCATGCCTGGATGCCTTGTTGGTGCCTGCTGCTCTCTCAGCACGGAACAGCTAAAGTTGTGCCAGCAAGGGAACAGGTACTTTCACCGGCCTGTTGAAGGAGCTGCCGAAGAAACTGGTAAGGGATGGAGTTGGGTGGTGCGGGTTTTGGTGGTTGGGGAGGAGTCCTAAGGTGTCAAGCCTCAGCCTGTGAGGCAGTTCAGCTGTATGGGTGCTGCTTCAAGACCTGACAGCATCCTCTGCAGTCCAGCTCCCTGCTGATGATGCTGGGAGAGCAGCGGAGGATGCTGCAGGGGTTTGTGCCCCTGGGCCCCTGTGGCCCTGTGCCCCTGTGGGACATGTGGAGGAAGCTTCCGGTGTCCGGGCTTGTCCTGGCCCAGCCACATCTGGCTCTGATGGTGGTCCCTGGGGAAGTGAGGCAGCAGATGCAAGAAAGATTGCTCTCTCCCTCTCTGTTCCTTTGTGTTTCAAACAAAATATGACAGATCCAGGCAGGCACTCAGGCAAGAAGGAAGGAAGCAAAAGAAAGCTGCTGTCCTGGGTGGTAGGGAGTGTGCTGTGAGCTGTGCTCTGGTTCTAGACTGCTTTTGTCTGTCAATGCACACCCCAAGGGTGTGCGTAGAGCTTCTGTCCTGGGACTTCTGTGCAACCACTCCAAAGCGTGTCCTTGAGAGTGAATTTCTCTTAGGCTGGGGTTGCTTCCCTTGTTTGTGCAGGAGAGCCTGGAGGAGCGTCCTGCAGTGAGTCTTGCTGTCTACGACAGGGCACCTAAGCTGCCCTTTCTACCCCTGTTTGGCTGAGACATTTTGAGCACTAGAAGGTCCAGCCCCAGCCATCCTAGTGTCAGGTGGGAATCCCGGACAGAATTCCTTTATATGTGCCCTTGAAGATTGGGCTCCAAGGCCAAACAGCCTGCATACGAAGGATCAAGAGGGGGTGGAGAATGCTTGTGACCTTGCATCAGGCCGGGTCACTGTGCTAGGAAGTGGCTGTCTGTCTTCACCAGCAAGGTAGAACCTAGGGCACAGGGAGAAAACTAAAAGCTGGAGTTCCACGTCACGGTTCCCAGAGGCCCTGTGGGAAGTGGAGTCCCAACATCAGCAAGCACACGAGCCCTCTGGGAGCTGGAGTCCCATGTGAGCGTGCCCACAGACATTCTGGGTGCTGGAGTCCCACATCAGTGTGCCCTATTGCCCTGTGGGACCTGGAGTCCCATGTCTGCATGCCCACGGGATCTCTTTGACCTCGATCCTAATTAAACATCCCCCAATCTCTGGGGAATCTGGAGTCCCACCTCAGCGTGGCCATGGACCCTCTGAGACCTGGAGTTACACACCAGCTGACTACCAGTGATCTTTTGCAGATGAGGTCACCGGAAACCTTTCCGGGATCCAGCAGCAGAGGATCCTCCACCCTGCTGGGGTCCAGCAGCAGAGGATCCTCCACCCTGCTGTGGTCCAGCAGCAGAGGGCCTTCCTCTGCTGCTCGTGTCCGGCAGTAGAGGACACTCCTCCCAGCTGGGGTCTGGCAGCAGATAACCGTTCTCCCTGCTGAGGTTCAGCAGCAGATTACACTCTTTCCTGCTGGGGTCTGGCAGCAGAGGACCCCACTCAGTGCTGGGGTCCGACAAGAGTGGAGCACCCTCCGGTGCAGGTGTCCGGTACCAGAGGACACCCCTCTGCAGGGATTTGGCAGCAGAGGATTCTTCTCTCTCCTGGGGTCTGGCACCAGAGGACCATCCTGTTCTGGGGTCCAGCAGTAGGGCACCCACCACTACTGTTGGACCCCAGCAGAGAGGAAGCATCAGAGGACCCTCCTCTCTGCTGGGGTCTGGCAGTGGAGGACCATCCTCCTGCTGGGGTCCAACACAAGAGGACCCTCCTCTCCTTCTGTGGTCTGACACCAGAGGACCCTTCTCTTCTGCGGGGTTCCGGCACAAAAGGAGCCTCCACCCTGCTGGGGTCCTGCAGCAGAGGACCCTAGTCTGATGCTGGGAATCGGCAGCAGAGGACACTCCTCTGCTGCCTTTCCCAAGCCGAGGGGAAGAAGCAGATGATCCTCCTCTCTGCTGGGCTCCAGCACCTAAGGTACCTCCTCCCTGTTTGGGTCCAGCAGCAGAGGACCCTAATCTCTGCTGATGTTCGGCACCAGAGCACCCTCTTCTTTGCTAAGGTCTGGGAGCAGAGTACCCTCCTCTCTGCTGGGGTCTGGCAGTGGAGGACCCTCCTCTATTCTGTGGTCCTGCACCAGAGGATCCTCTTCTGCTCCTGGGGTTCCACACCAGAGGACCCACCTCCCTGTTGCTGGAGTCCGGGCGCAGAGGACACTCCTCTACAGCTGGGGTCTGGCACCAGAGGACCTTCTTCTGTTGCTGGGGTCTGGCAGCAGCGGATCCTTCTCCCAGGAGGGGTCCCGCAGCGAAGGTTCTCTACTGCTGCTGGGGACGGCACCAGAGGACCCACCTCTCTGCTGGGGTCCAGCACCTGGGGACCCTCCACTCTGTTGGGGTCCAGCAGCAGAAGACAGTCATCTCTGCAGGGATCCGGATGCAGTAAACCCTCCTCTGCTACTGGTGTCCAGCAGCAGATGACACACTCCTGCTGCTGGGGTCTGGCAGCAGAGGACACTCCGCTTCTGGTGGGGTCGACAGCATAGAACCTTTGTCTCTGCTCAGGTATGCCAGCAAAGAACCATATTCTTGGCTGGGGTCCAGCACAGGAGGACCCTCCTCTCTGCTGGGGTCTGGCAGCAGAGGACCCTCTTCTCTGCTGGGGTCTGGCAGCAGTGGAACCTCGTCTCTGATGCGGTCCGGCAGCAGAAAACCCACCTCCCTGCTGGGGTTCAGCAGTGGAGGACCCTCCTCTGCTGCTGGGGTCTGGCGGCAAATAACCCTCATCCCTCCTGTGTTATGGCAGCAGAGGACACTACTCTCCTACTGGAACCCAGTTGCAGAAGACCCTCCTCTCTGATGGACTGGGGTCCAGCTGCAGAGGACCCTCCTCTCTGCTGCACAACAGCAGAAAGGAAGCGGCAGAGGACCCTCCTCTCTGCTAATGTCCACCAGCAGTGGACCCTCCTGTGCTTCTGGGGTCCGGCAGCAGAGGACCATCCTCTACTGCTGGGGTCCACGAGCAGAGGTCCATCCTCTGCTGCTGGAGTCCACAAGAAGTGGACCCTGTTCTGCTGCTGGGGTCCGGCTGCAGTGGACCCTCCTCTGCTGGACCCCAGCAGAGAGAAAGCAGCACAGGACCCTCCTATTTGCTTGGGTTGAGCAACGGAGGACCCTCCTCTCTGCTGGGGTCCAGCACCAGAGGATCCTCCTCTGTGCTCTACCACAGCTCAGAGGAAGCAGCAGAGGACCCTCCTCTCTGCTGAAGTCCGGCACAAGAAGACCCTCCTCTCTGCTGAAGTCCGGCATTAGAGGACACTGCTTCCTGCTGGGATCCTGCAGCAGAGGAACCTCAGTGCAGGAATCCGGCAGCCACTGACCCTCCTCATTGTTGGAATCCGGCACCCGAGGACCAACCTCCGCTGCAGGAGTCTGGCAGTAGAGGACACCCCTCTGCTGTAGTCTGGCAGCAGAAGCCCCTGTACTCTGTTGGGTTCCGTGAGCAGAGGACCCTGCTCTGCTGCTGGGGTCCAGCAGTAGTGGACTCTACTCTCTGCTGGGGTCCTGCAGCAGAGGAACCCCCTGTCTTCTGGATTCCAGCAGAGAGGAAGTAGAAGAAGACTCTCCTCTCAACTGGTGTCCGGCAGCAGAAGACCGTCCTCTCCTGCTGGCGTCAAACAGCACAGGACCCTTCTCTCCTAATGGAACACAGTAGCAAGAGGACCCTCCTCTCTAATGGACTGGGGTCCAACAGCAGAGAACCAGCCTGTCTGTTGGGGTCCAGCAGCAGAGTACCCTCTTATCTGCTTGGGTCCGACAGCAGATTACCCTCCTCTCTGCAGATGTCCAACAGCAGAACACCCTGTCTGATGGGGTCTGGCAGTCACTGATCCTCCTCTCTGCTGGGGTACAATAGCAGAGGACCCTCCTTTCTGCTGGGGTCCTGCACCAGAGGACCCTCCTCTTCTGCTGGGGTCAGGGACCAGAGGATCATACTCACTGCTGGCATCTGGAACCAGAGGACCATCCTCTGCTGCTGGGGTCCGAAACCAGAGGACCCTCCTATCCTCTCTACCTCTGCAGAGAGGAAGTTGCAAAGGACTCCCCTCTCTGCTGGGGTCCAGTACCAGAGGACCCTATTCTCTGCTGTGGTCCAGCACCATAGGACCTTCCTCTCTGTTGGGGTCTAGCAGGAGAAGGCGCTTGTCTCTGCTAGGGTCCAGCAGAGAGGGAGCAGTACAGGACCTTCCTCTCTGCTGGGGTCCAGCAGGAGAGGACCCTCCTCTTCTGCTGGATCCCTGCAGAAGAGGAAACTTTTCTGCTACTGGACCCCAGCAGAGAGGAAGCTTCAGAGGAGCCTCCTCTCCTGCCTAACACCAAAGAGAGGAAGTAGCAGAGGACCATCCTGTTCTGCTGGTGTCCGGAAGCAGAGGACCATCCTCTCTGCTGTGGTCTGGCAGCAGAGGACACTCCTCCCTGCTGCGGTCCGGCAGCATTGGACCCTCGACCCCACTGGGGTCCGGCAGCAGATGACCCCCTTCCGCTGCAGGTATCTTGCACCAGAGAACACCCCTGTGCTATTGGGGTCCAGCAATAGAGGACCCCCCCTCTGCTACTGGTGTCTGGCAGAAGAGGAAGATCTTTTGCTGGGGTCCGGCACCAGAGGACCCCCCTTTGCTATTGGGGTCCAGCAACAGAGGACCCTCTTCTGCTGCTGGGCTCTGACACCAGAGGACACTCCCAGCTGTCGTCTGGCAACAAAGGACCCTCCTCCGTGCTGGGGTGTGGCACCAGAAGACTCCTCTCTCTACTGGGGTCCAGCAGCAGAGGACCCTTCTCTTCTGCTGGGGTCCGGCAGCAGAGTACCCTCCTCTCTGCTAGGGTCCATCCGCAGAGGACCCTACTCTTTGCTGGGGTGTGGCAGCAGAATTCCCTCCTATTTGCGGTAGTCCAGCAGTAGAAGACCTTACTCTCTGCTGGGGTCTGGCAGCAGAGGACCCCCTCTGCTGCTGGGGTCTGATAGCAGAGGACCTCCCTGCGCTGCTGGGGACTGACAGCAGAGGACCTCCCTGAGCTGCTGGGTTCTGGAAGCAGAGGACGCCTCTCCCTTCTGGTGTCCAGCAGCAGAGGACCCTCCTGCCTACTGGGTTTCAGCAGCAGAGGACCCTATTCTCACGCTGCACCACTGCAGCAGAGGACCCTTCTATGTTGCTGGACCACAGAAGAGAGCAAGATGCAGAGGACCCTCGTCTTCTGCTGGACCCCAAAGAGAGGAAGAAGCAGAGGACCATCATCTTCTGCTGGGGTCCGGCAGCAGAGGACTCTCCTCTCTGTTGCGGCCTGGTAGCAGAGAACTCCCCTCTCTGAAGCGGTCCGGGAGAAAAGTACCCTCCTCTCTCTTGGGGTCCGTCATGAGAGGACCCTCCTCAGCTGCTGGGGTCTGGAACCTGAGGACCCTCCTTTGCTGCTGCGGTCCAGCACCAGAGGACACAACTCTCTGCTAGGGTCTAGCACCAGAGAACACTGCTCTCTGCTGGGGTCCAGCAGCACTGGACCCTCCTCTCGGCTGTGTCCAACAGCAGAGGACACGGCTATGCTCTCTGCTGGGGTCTGACAACAAAGGACACTCCTCTGCTCCTCGGGTCCGACATCAGAGGACCCTCTGTGGGTTCTGGAAGCAGAGGACACTGCTTTGATGCTGGGGACCGACAGCAGAGAACAACAATCTCCTGCTGGGGTCTGGCAGCAGAGGACCTTCCACTGCTGTTGAGGTCCAGCAGCAGAGGATGTTCCTCTGCTGCTGGACATCAGCAGAGAAAAAATGCAGAGGAGCCTCATCCTTTTTATGGACCCCAAAATAGGACACAGAGGAAGACCTCCTCTTCTGCTGGCGTCCGGCAGCAGAGGACCCATCTTTGCTACTGGGGTCTGGCAGCAGAGGACTCCCTCTTCTGATGTGGTCCAGCACCAGAGAAAACCCCTCTGCTGCTGTGGTCCTGCACCAGAGAACCCGCCTCCTCTGCTGGAGTCCAGCACCAAGGACCATCCTCCCCTGGTGTTGTCTGGCAGCAGAAGATTCTCCCTCCTGCGTGGGTCCTTCAGTAGAGGACCCTCCTCCCTGCTGGGATCCGCCAGCAGAAGAGCCTGCTCCCTGCTGGGGTCTGACCGCACCACAGGACTCCCCTCTCTACTGTGTCCAGTAACAGAGGAGCCTCCTCTACTGCTGGGTTCCGGCACCAGAGGACCCCCTTCTGCTGCTGGAGTCTGGCACCAGAGGCACACCTCTCTGCTGAGGTCCAGCACAAGAGGACCCTCCTCAATGCTGGGGTCCAGCAGCAGACGACCCTCCTCTCTTCCATGGTCCTGCAGCAGAGAACCCTCCTTTTATGCTGGTTTCCAACAGCAGAGGACCCTCCTCTCCTTCTGGACCTGTGCAGCAGAGGACACTCCTCTGCATCTGAACCACAGAAGAGAGGAAGTTGCAGAGGAACATCGTCCACTACTGGGCCCCAAAGAGAGGATGCAGCAGAGGACCATCCTCTCCTGCTGGGGTCCAGGAGCAGAGGAAACTCCTCTCTGCTGGGTCCAACAGCAGAGGACACTGCTTTGCTGCTCGGGTCTTACAGCAGAGGAGCCTCCACTGCTTCTCAGGTCCGGCAGCAGAGAACAATCTTCTCTGCGGGGTCCAACAGCAGAGAACCCTCCTTTGTTTGGTCCGGCAGCAGAGGACACTACTTTGCTGCCTGGGTCCTACAGCAGAGGACAATCCTCTGCTGCTTGGGTATGGCAGCAGAGGACCCTCCACTGCTGCTGGGGTCCAGTACCAGAGGACTCCCCTTTGTGCTGAGGTCCAGCAACAGAGGACCCTCCTCTGTTTCTGGGGTCTGGCAGCAGAGGAACCACTTGTGCTGCTAGGGTCCGGTACCCGAGGACTCTCCTCTCCTGCTGGGGTTCAGCAGCAGAGGACGCTCTACTCTACTGGGGTCCAGCACAAGAAGACCGCCTTCTGCTGCTGGGTTCAGGCAGCAGAGGACCTGCCTCTGCTGCTGGACCCCAGCTGTTAGGAAGCTGCAAAGGACCCTCCCCTCCTGCTGGACCCCTGCAGCAGAGGACCATCATCTGCTGCTGGAACCCAGCAGAGAGGAAGCAGCAGAGAACCATCCTCTCTGCTAGTGTCTAGCGTGACAGGACCCATCTCTCTGCTGGGGGCCAGCAGAAAGGAAGCAGAAGAGGACCCTCCTCTTGGCTAGAGTCCCGTAGCAGAGGACCTTCCTCTTCTTTTGGGTTCCGCAGCAGAGGACCCTCCTCTCTGCTGTAGTGCAGCACTAGAGGAACCTTGTCTTCTGCTGTGGTCCAGCAGCAGAGGAAACTCCTCTCTACTGGGGTACAGAAGCGGAGCACACTCCTCTCTGCTGAGTTCTAGCACCAGAGGACCTTCTTCTCTGCTAGGATCCAGCACCAGATGACCTCCTCTCTGTTGGGGTTCAACATCCGAGGACCCTTCTCTATGCTGGCGTCTGGCAGTAGAGGACCCTCCTCTCTTTTTGGGTCTGCCAGCAGAGGACGCTCCTCCCTGCTGGTGTCCTGCAGCAGAGGACCTTCATCCATGCTGGAGAGCCTTGGATGAGCGTCCCGCACTGAATGCTGATGGCCACGAGAGGGCGCACAAAGCCGCCATTCTTTCTTTTCTTTTCTTTTCCTTTTTTTTTTTTTTTTTTTTTTTTTTTTTTATTTTACAGGTTTATTTATTTTATTCCAAGGTCAGATATACAGAGAGGAGGAGAGAGAGATACGAAGATCTTCCCTCCGATGATTCACTCCCCAAGTGAGCCACAATGGCTGGTGCACGCTGATCCAAAACCAGGAACCTGGAGCTTCTTCTGGGTCTCCCATGTGGGTGCAAGTTTCCAAAGCTTTTTGCCGTCCTCGGCTGCTTTCCCAGGCCACAAGCAGGGATCTGGATGGGAAGTGGAGCAGCCGGGATTAGAACCGGTGCCCATATGGGATCCCGGCTCTTCCAAGGCGAGGACTTTAGTTGCTAGGCTACGGTGCCGGGCCCCAAGCTGCCCTTTCTACCCCTGGTGGGTTCAGGCCTTCTGAGCTCTAGACAGTCCAACCTGAGCCATCCTAGGGTGAGGTGTGGGTCACAGACAGTATTCTGGTACACGTGTTGTTGAAAGATCAGGGCTCCAAGGCCGAACAGCCCACATACCAAAGCCCGGGAGGGGTGGAGGACGCTTGGGGCCTAGCATCAGTTCGGGCCTCTGTGATAGGAAGTGTCAGGGTGCCTTTAAGAGCAAGGCACTTAAAGAACCCTGGGAGGTGGTGTCCTATGTCAGCATGCCCACAGGCCCTCTGGGAGCTGGAGTCCAACACCAGCATCTTGGAGGCCCTGAGAGCTGGAGTCCCGCACATGTGTACCACAGGCCCTCTGTGAGCTGGTGTTGCACACCAGCCCACTGGGGTTGGGGTTGTACTGTGCCAGATGAGGTCCCGGGAAACCATACTGCCACCCCCATTCCTTGCAGAGCACCCTGCGATGCAGGCTCTGGGCGTTCTTTGGCAAGTGGAGCATCTCCCTGATGAGCTACCAAGAGGGCTTCATGGACTTTTATTTTTTTTTCATTCCAAAGTCCGAGATACAGAGAGGAGGAGAGACAGAGAGAGAGGAAGATCTTCTGTCCGATGATTCACTCTCCAAGTGAGCTGCAACAGCCGGTCCCCTCGTGACCCACTCTGCTGGGGCCTCAGTGAGAGGGTCCCCCTTGGAACTACATCCTTCGCTGCTGGGGCCTCAATGAGAGGGTCACCCTCGGGACCCCCTCTGCTGGGGCCTCAGTGAGAGGGACAGCCGCAGCCCCACTCCCTCGATGCTGGGATCTTAGAGTGAGGGAACCCCGAACCCCTCTCTCTCTCTGCTGGGGCCTCAGTGAGAGGGACCTTCGGCCCTCCTTTCTCTCTCTCTCTTTCTCTCTCTCTCTTTCTCTCTCTGCTGGGGCCTCAGCAAGAGGTTCCCGTCGGGACCCCCTCTGTGGGGGCTTCAGGGAGAGGGACCGTCTGCTGCCCTCTCTCTCTGTTCTTCTCTGGTGGAAACTCAGCGCGAGGGAGCCACTTGTACCCCACCTCTCTCTCTGCTGGGGCCTCAGCGAGAGGGACTCTCTGAGCCAGAGCCTCTATCTCTGCTTGGGCATCTGAGAGAGGGTCCCCCTCGGGATCCCGTCTGCTGCGGCCTAAGTAAGAGGGACCACCGGAACCTTAGCGAGAGGGAACCTCGTCCCCCTCTATCTCTCTGTCTGTTTCTGCTAGGGCCTCAGCGAGAGGGTCCTCCTCGGGACCCCCACTCTCTCGTGGGGCTTCAGCGAGAGCGACGATTGGCACCCCCCTATCTCTCTCTCTCTTCTTTGCTGGGACCTCAGAGAGAGGGACCCTTGGCCGTCCTCTCTCTGTCTCTCCCTGCTGGGGCCTCAGCGAGATCGACCACCTTGGGACCTCCTCTGCTGGGGTCTCAGCGAGACAGTCCCCGTCGGATCCCCTCTCTCTCTGCTGAGGCCTCAACAAGAGGGTCCCCCTGGGTCCCACTCTGCTGGGGCCTCAGTGAGATTGTCCCCCTCGGATCCCTCCCTCTATCTCTGCTGGGGCCTCAGCGAGAGGGTCCCCCTCGGGTCCCCCTCTGTTGGGGCCTCAGCGAGAGGGACACACGAAGCCCCTCTCCCTATCTGCTGTGACCTTAGGAAGTGGGTCCCCCTCGGACCCCCCCTCTCTCTCTGCCTTGGCCTTAGCGAGAGAGTCCCACTAGGGACCCACTCTGCTAGGGCCTCAACGAGAAGGACCACTGGCGCCCCCACCCTCTCTGCAGGGGCCTCAGCAAGAGGGTCCCCCTCGGACTCCCCCTCTGTCTCTGCTGTGGCCTCAGCGAGAGGGTCCACTCGGGACACACTCTGCTGTGGCCTCAGCAAGAGGTTACCCCTCGGACCCGCTCTCTCTGCTTGGGCCTCAGGGAGAGAGTCCCACTAGGGACCCACTCTGCTAGGGCCTCAGCGAGAGAGTCCCCCTTGGGACCCACACTCTATTTCTCTCCTCTGGGGCCTCAACGAGAGGGTCCCCTTCGGACTCCCCTCTCTCTCTCTCTGCTGGGGCCTCAGGGAGGGTCACCCTCGGACCCTCCCTCCCTCGCTGCTGGGGCCTCAACAAGAGGGTCCCACTCGGGACAACCTCTGCTGGGGCCTCAGCGAGAGGGACCCTTTCTTTGCTGGGGCCTCAGTGAGAGGGACCCTCCCAGCCAGAGCCTCTTATCTCTGCTGGGGCCTCTGAGAAAGGGTCCCCCTAAGGACCCCATCTGCTGAGTCCTAAGTGACTGGGACCCCCAGAACCCCCCTCCCTCCCTGCTGGGGCCTCAGCTAGACGGACCCCCAGAGCCCCTCTCCATCTCTGCTGGGACCTCAGTGAGAGGGTCCCCCTCGGACACGCCCTCCCTCTCTGCTGGAGCCTCAGCGAGAAGGTACCCCTCAGGACACCCTCTCCTCAGGCCTCAGGAAGAGGGTACCCCTCGGGTACCCCCTCCATCTCTGCTGGAGCCTCAGTGAGAAGGTCACCCTCTGGAGCCACTCTACTGCAGCCTCAGCGAGAGGGACTCCCTCGAGATCCCCTCTGCTGGGGCCTCAGCGAGCGGTTCCCCCTAGCAACCCCCTCTGCTTGGGCCTCAGTGAGAGGGACCTTTTGCCCTCCCTTCCCTCCCTATATCAAGGGGCATCTGCGAGAAGGCCCATCTCAGGAGCCCCTCTGCTGGGGCCTCAGCGAGAGGAACCCCCAGCGAACCCCTCCCTTGCTGCTGGGGCCTCAGTGAGAGGGTCCCCCTCGGAACACCCTCTGCTGGGGCCTCAGCGAGGTGGAACCTTGGCGACCCCTCCCTAGCTGCTGGGACCTCAGCAAGAGGTACCCCTCGGGACCCTTTCTGCTGGGGCCTCAGTTCAGGGACACCTGGAGCCATCTAACCTTTCTGCTGGGGCCTAGGCGAGAAGGTACCACTCGGGACCCCCTCTGCTGCGGCCTCAGCAAGAGTGCCCCCCGAGCCCCCTTCCCTCTCTGTGGATGCATCAGTGGGAGGGTCCCCCTCGGAACCCCTCTGCTGGGGCCTCATCGAGAGAGATCCTCATTACTTGACCCTCTCTCTCTTTTGGGGCCTCAGCGAGAGGGTCCACCTCAGAAACCCCGTCTTCTGGGGCCTCAGTGTGGTGTCCAAGGGTGTCAAGCCTCAGCCTGCCAGGCAGATGGCCTGTATAGGTGCTGCTTCAAGTCCTGGTTGTTTCCCCTGCAATCAGGCTCCCTGCTGATGATCCTGGGAGAGCAGTGGAGGATGGTGCAGGGGTTGTGCCCCTGTTCCCCGTGAACCTTTATGACATGTGAATGAAACTCCTGGTTCCTGGGCTTGTCCTGGCCCTGCCACAGCTGGCTCTGGTGGAAGTAAGCCAGCAGATGCAAGAAAGTTTGCTCTGTCTCACTCTCTGTTTCTCTGTGCTTCAAAGCAAACAGGACAGAGGGATACAGGCAGGAAGGAAGGAAGAGAAAGAAAGCTGCTGGCTTCCTGGGAGGGAGTGTGCTGTGTGCTGTGTAAAGTTCTGTGGCTCTAGACTGCTTTTGTCTGCCAACGCGGACCCCAAGGACATGTGTAGTGCTTCAGTCCTGGGACTCCTGTGCAACCTCTCCGAAGAATGTCCTTGAGAGTGAATGTCTCTCAAGTCAGGTTTGTTTCCCTTGTTTGTGCAGTAGAGACTGGAGGAGCGTCATGCAATGAGTCCTGCTGACCACGAGAGGGTGCACAAAGCTGCCCTTTCTACCCTTGGTTGTCCTCAGGCCTTTTGAGCACAAGAAGGCCCAGCCAGAGCCATCCTAGTGTTAGGTGGGGGTCCATTACAGTGTTCCTGGATATGTGTCGCTGGAAGATTGGGGTCCAAGGCAGAACAGCCCTCATACCAAGGTCCAGGAGGGTTTGGAGGACACTTGTAGCTTTGCATCAGCCTGCGGCTCTGTGCTAGGAAGTAGCTGTATGCCTTCACCAGCAAGGTACAACCTAGGGAACGGGGAGAAACCTGGGAGCTAGAGTCCCACATCAGTGTGTCCATGCGCCCTGTGGGAGCTGGAGTCCCACATCAGCATGCCAACAGACCCTCTGGGACCTGGAGTTACACACAGGCTGACAAGCCCTGATTTTTCACAGATGTGGTCCCCAGAAACATTTACACCACCTCCTTTCCTAGCTGAGCAACCCTAGGCAGGCCCTTGGCTTTCTTTACCAAGTGGAGCAGCTCCCTGATGGGCTGCGGAGAGGCCTTCATGTGTTTTTGCATGTGTGGAGTGGCAGTTATGGTGATACAACACACGGCATTCCTCTGCCTAGCTCGGTGGGTGTGTGCTGTGTGCTGTGTCCTGTGGTTCTAGACTGCTTTTGTCTGCCAATGCAGACCCCAAGGGCATACGTAGGTCTTCCGTCCTGGCACTCCTGTGAAACCTCTTCACAAAGTGTCCTTGATAGTGAATTTCTCTCAGGCTAGGTTTGATTCCCATATCTGGGCAGGAGAGACTGGAAGAGCGTCCTGCTGTGAGTTCAACTGTACACGAGAGAGCATGCAAAGCTGCCTTTCTACCCCTTGTGGGCTCAGGCCTTTTGAGCACAAGACGGCCTGGCCCAAGGCATCCTAGCGTCAGGTGGTGCTCCCGGACAGTGTTCCTGGACACAGGATGCTGGAATATTGGGGTCCAAGGCAGAACAGCCCGCATACCAAAGACCAGGAGTGTGTAGAGGATGCCTGTGTCCTTGCATCAGCCCAGGCCTCTGTGCTAGGAGGTGGCTGTGTGCCTTCACCAGCAAGGAACATCAGAGGGCACTGGGGAAACCTGCGAGCTGGAGTTCCACGTCAGGGCACCCAGAAGCCCTGTGGGAGCTGGAGTCCCACATCAGTCTCTCCAAGGGCCCTCTGAAACATGGAGACTCACATCAGTTTGTCCATGCTCCCTCTGAGAGTTGAAATCCTAGGTCATTGTGTCCACGTGCCCTCTGTGTGCTAGTGTCCCACGTCAGTGTGCCCATGGACCCTCTGGGACCTGGAGTTACTCAACAGCTGACTAGCACTGGTCTTTTGCAGATGAGATCCTTGGAAACATTTACACCACTCTCTTTCCTCACAGAGCACCATTAGGGGCAGGAACTAGGTGTTCTTTAGCAAGTGGTGAAGCTCCCTAATGGGCTGCATAGAGGCCTTTGTGCATTTTTGCATTTGTGGAGTGGCAGTTAGTGTGATACACCACTCGGCCTTCTTCTGCTTAGCTGGGTGGAATCTGGGCATGTGGGCTCCTAAGCCAGGAGCAGGTGGATGGGTAAGTAAGCACCAGAGGTCACCAGTCATCTGGAATAGGAAGTCCCAGGCCTTAGCTGCTGCAAGAGCACCCTGGACATGCATTCTCACTATCTAGCAGGGATGGTGGATGGGGAGCCACCAAACCTGCAAAAGGGAGGGCCTCCCATGCCATCTTCAAGAATGGGATCACAGGGACCATATTCCATTCTACAAGGCATCATATTAAACATGTGTCGTGTGCACTAGAGGCATGATTTGGTTCCAGAGCGCCCTGTCAAATGCAATTGCCCTCTTGTTCACCAGGGAATGCTTCACCCTATTCCAGGACCATCCTGGATTCAAGACCCTTTGTCCTGCAGGCCACCAGTGAACCATCAGCTGCCACTGATGTGCCACCTGAACCAAGAAACCCCAACAGTTTACGTGTCTTCTCCACAGAGGCTTTCTCACCAGGAGAGGTAGAGTAGCAGCATGCCTGGATGCCTTGTTGGTGCCCGCTGCTCTCTCAGCACGGAACAGCCAAAGTTGTGCCAGCAAGGGGGACAGGTACTTTCACCGGCCTGTTGAAGGAGCTGCCGAAGAAACTGGTAAGGGATGGAGTTGGGTGGTGCGGGTTTTGGTGGTTGGAGAGGGGTCCTAAAGTGTCAAGCCTCAGCCTGCGAGGCTTGTGTGCAGTTCAGCTGTATGGGTGCTGCTTCAAGGTCTGACAGCATCCTCTGCAGTCCAGCTCTCTGCCGATGGTGCTGGGAGAGCAACAGAGGATGGCGCAGGGGCTTGTGCCCCTGTGGCCCTGTGCCCCTGTGGGACATGTGGAGGAAGCTCCTGGTTCCCGGGCTTGTCCTGGCCCAGCCACATCTAGCTCTGGAGGCGGTCCCTGGGGAAGAGAGGCAGCAGATGCAAGAAAGATTGCTCTCTCTCTCCCTCTCTGTTCCTGTGTGCTCCAAGCAAACAGGACAGATTCAGGCAGGCAGGCACTCAGGCAAGAAGAGAGAGATTGCTATTGGCTTCCTGGCAGGGAGTGTGCTGTGTGCTGTGTGCTGTGCTGTGACGGAAGACTGCTTTTGTCTGCCAATGCAGACCCCAAGGGTGTGCGTAGGGCTTCTGCCCTGAGACTCCTGTGAAACCTCTCCAAATTGTGTTCTTGAGAGTGAATGTCTCTCAGGCCGGGTTTGTTTCTCTTGTGCAGTAGAGCCTGGAGGAGCGTCCTGCAGTGAGTCCTGCTGTCCATGAGAGGGCGCATAGCTGCCCTTTCTCCCCCTGGTTGGGCTCATTCCTTTTGAACACTAGGCTGCCAAGCCCCAGCCATCCTAGTGTCAGGTGGGGGTCCTGGAGAGTGTTCCTGGATACTTGTCCCTTGAAGATTGGGGTAAGGCTGAAAAGCCTGCAAACGAAGGTCCAGGAGGGGGTTGAGGATGATTGTGTTCTTGCATCATCCTGGACCTCTGTGCTAGGAAGTGGCTGTGTGCCTTCACCATTAAGGTACCACATAGGACATGGGGAGAACGCTGGGAGCTGGAGTTCCACATTAGGGCACCCAGAGGCCCTGTGGTAGATGGAGACCCATGTCAGCGTGCCCACAGTCCCTATGGGAGCTGGAGACTCACATTAGCGTGCTCATGGGCCTCTGAGAGCAGGAGACCCATGTCAGTGTGCACATGGGCCTCTGGGATACTGAGTCCTAGTTCAGCGTGCCCATGTGTCCTGTTGGGAATTGGGGTCTCATGTCACTGTGCCCATGGGTCTTGTAGGAGCTTGATACAAACGTCAGTGTGCCCACAGGCACTCTCGGAGTTGGAGTCCCATGTCAGTGTGCGGAAGGACCCTCTGGTACCTGGAGTTACTCACTGACTGGCTAGCATTGATCTTTGGAAGATGAGCTCACAGGAAACCTTGCCACTACCCCCTTTCACCACAAAGCACCCTTGGGGACAGGGCCTGGGCTTTCTTTAGCAAGTGCAACTGCTCCCCGATGGGCTGCAGAGAGGCCTTCGTGCATTATTGCATGTGTGGGAGGGCAGTTAGGGTGATACAGCACTCGGCCTTCCTCTGCCTAGCTTTTGTCTGCCACTGCAGACACCAAGGGAGTGAGTAAGGCTTCTGTCCTCTGCTCCTGGGGTCCGGCACAAGTCGACCCCCCTCAGATGCTGGGTTCTAGTAGCAAAGAATCCTCCTCTCTGCTGGGTTCTGGCAGCAGATGATCCTCCGCCATGCTGGGGTCTGGAAGAAGAGGACACTCCTTTGCTCCTTGGATCTGGCACCAGAGGATCCTGCTCTGCTGCTGAAGTCTGGCAGCAGAGGATTCTCTTCCCTGCTGGGGTATGGCAGCCGGGGAAACTCCTGCCTTCCGGGGTCCAACAGCCGGGGAACCTCCTCTTCTGCGGGACCCCTGCAAAGAGGTTGTCCCCTGCTACTAGACCACAGCAGAGAAGAAGTTGCAGAGGACCCTCACCTCATGCTGCACCCCAGGGAGAGGACGCAGGAGAATACACTCCTCTTCTGCTGGGGTCCGGCACCAGTGGACTCCCTGCTGTACCCCAGCAGAGAGGAAGCTGCAGAGGACACTCCTCTCCGCATGGGCATCAAAGAGAGGAAGCAGTAGAGGACACTCCTGTTCTGCTGGGGTCTGGCAGCAGAGGTCCCTCCTCAGTGTTAGCGTCAAGGAGCATAGGAGCCTCCTCTGCTACTGGGGTCCAGCACCAGAGGACACTCTTCCGTGATGGATTTGGGTCCAGCAGCAGGGTCCCTCCTGTGTGCTGGAGTCCGGCAGCAAATGGCAATCCTATATGCTGGGATACAGCAGCAGAGGACCCTACTCTCTGCTGATGTTCGGCATCAGAGCACCCTCTTCTTTGCTGAGGTCTGGGAGCAAAGGACCCTCCTCTCTGCTGAGGTCTGGCAGTGGAGGACCCTCCTCTCTTCTGTGGTCCTGCACCAGAGGATCCTCTTCCGCTCTTGGGGTTCAACACCTGAGGACCCACCTCCCTGCTGCTGGGGTCCGGGCCCATAGGACACTCCTCTACTGCTGGGGTCTGGCACCAGAGGACCTTCCTCTGTTGCTGGCCGCAGCGAATCCTCCATCCGGCTAGTGTCCCGCAGCAGAGGATCTCAATTGCTGCTGGGGAAGGCACCAGAGGAACCTCCTCTCTGCTGGCATCCGGTACTGTAGGAACCCTCTCTGCTGCTGGGGTCCAGCAGCATAGGACCTCCCTCTGCTGCTGGCTTCCATCAGCAGAAGACTAGCTTTTGCTGCTATGATCCGACAGCAGCGGATCCCCTTCTGCTGCTGTGGTCTGGCAGCAGAGGATGCTGCTCTGCTGCTGGAGTCCCACAGCAGAGGACTCTTTTCTGCTGCTGCAACCTTGCAGCAGAGGTCTTCCTTTGCTGCTGGACCACAGCAGAGAGGAAGATGCAGACAGCCCTCGTCCCATACTGGACCCCAAAGAAAGGACAAGGAGAGGACCTAATCTTGAGATGGCGTCTGGCAGCAGAGGACCCTTCTCTCTGCTGGGGTCTGGTAACAAATGACCCTCCTCTGCTGCTACGGTCTGGCTGCAGAGGACCATCCTTCTGCTGGGTTTTGGCAGCAGAGGGCCCTCCTCTCTGATGAGGTCCAGCAAAAGAGAACCCCCTCTGCTGCTTGGGTCGGGCACCAGAGAACACCCCTCTCTGCTGGGGTCCAGCACCAGAGAACCCTCCTCTCTGCTGGGGCCCGGCATTAGAAGACCCTCCACTGCTCCTGCGTCTGACAGCAGAGGACCCTACTCTTCTGCTGGACCCCAGCTGACAGGAAACAGCAGAGGACCATCCTCTCTGCTGGTGTCTAGCATGAGAGGACCCTTCTCTCTGCTGGGGTGCAGCAGAAAGGAAGCAGCAGAGGACGTTCCTCTCAGCTGGAGTCCTGCAGCAGAGGACCCTCCTCTTCTTTCCTGTTCCAGCAGCAGAGGACCCTCCTCTCCTGCTGTCAGATCCCAGCAGCAGAGCAGCGTCATCTCCTGCCTGACACAGCAGAGAGGAGGGTTCTCAGCTGCTGAACCCCAGCCTAGAGGAGTCTTCTCTGCTACAGGACCACAGCAGAGAGGAAGTTGCAGAGGACACTCATCTCCTGCTGGACCCCAAAGAGAGGACAAAGCACAGGACCCTAATCATCGGCTGGGATCCAACAGATGAGGACCCTGTTTCTGCTGGGTTCCTGCAGTAGAGGACCCTCCTTCCTGCTGGGGTCCGTCAGCAGAGGACCCTCTTCTGCTGCTCGGGTCTGGCATCAGCGGACCTCCTCCCTGCTGGTGTCCGGCACCACAAGACCCTCCTCCTTGCTGGGTTCTGGAGGCAAGAGGGCCCTCCTCCCAGGTGGGGTCTGGTGGTCCTCTGTACCCACCCTCTCTGCTGGGTACAGCAGCAGAGCATCCACCACTGCTGCTGTTGTCTGAAACCAGATGACCACCCTCTCTGCTGGGGTCTAGCACCAGAGGACCCTCCTCTGCTGCTGGCGTCCGGCACCAGAAGATCCCCCTCTGCTGATGGGGTCCAGCAACAGAGGACCTCCGTATGCTCCTGGAGTCTGGCAGCAGAGAACACTCCTTCTGCTGGGTTCATGCAGCATAGAACTCCCCTCTGCTGCTAGGGTCCGGCACCAGAGGAACACCTTGTTCTGCTGTGGTGCAGTACCCAAGTACTCTCCTCTCAACTGCGGTCCAGCGGCAGAGGACCCTCCACTCTGCTGGGGTCCAGCACCAGATTACCGCCTTCTGCTGCTGGGGTGCGGCAGCAGAGGACCCGCCTCTGCTGCTGGACCCCAGTGGAGAGGTAGCAGCAAACGACCCTCCTCTCCTGCTGGACCCCTGCAGCAGAGGACCCGCCTCTGCTGCTGGACCACAGCATAGGGGAAGTTGCAGAGGAACCTTGTTCCCTACTGGACCCCAAAGAGAGGACACGCAGAGGATCCTACTCTTCTACTGGCGTCCTGCATCAGAGGACCCTCCTCTCTCCTGATGTCCGGCTGCAGAGGAAGTCCTTTCTGCTGGATTCTTGCAGCAGAGAGCCGCTTGTGCTGCTGGATTCCGGCAGCAGAGAACCCCCTTATGCTGTTTGGGTCTGGCAGCAAAGAACCCCCCTCTGCTGCTGGGTTTTGGTACCAGAGGACACCCTTGTCCTGCTGGGGTTTGGTAGCAAATGACACTCCTTATGCTGGGTTCTGGCAGCAGACAACACGCATGTTCTGCTGGGGTCCGGCACCAGAGTTCCTCCCTCTGCTGTTGGTGTCTGGAAGCACAGGACCCACCTCTGATGCTAGGGTCCGGCACCAGAGGACCCCCTCTGCTGTTGGGGTCTGGCAGCAGAGGACCCTCCTTCTGCTGGGTTCCTGCAGCTGAGGACCCTCCTCCCTGCCTTGGTACGGCAGCAGAGTCCCTCCTCTCTGCTGAGGTCCTGCACAACAACACCCTAACTCTGCTGGCGTCCAGCAACAGAGAACCCTCCTCTGTTGCTGGGGTCCATCAACAGTGGACACCATTCTCTGCTGGGGTCCAGCACCAGAGGACCCTCCTCTCAGCTTGCTCGAGCAGCAGAGGACCTTCATCTCTGCTGGGGCCCGGCAGCAGAGGACAATCCTCTACTGCTCAGGTCAGACAGCAGAGGACACTCCTCCCTGCTGTGGTCTGGCAGTAGATGACCCTCCTCTGCTTTTGGGGTCTGGCACCAGAGGACCTCCCTCTCTGCTGGCGTCCAGCAACAGAGGATCTTTCTCTCTGCTGGGGTGTTTTACCAGATGACACCCCTCTCTGCTGAGTTCCAGCATAGGACGACCCTCCTACGTGCTGGACTCCCCCCGCAGAGCACCCTCCTCTCCTGAGGTCTAGCATGAGAGGACCCTCCTTCTCTTCTGGGGTCCTGCAGCACAGGACCCTACTCTCTGCTGTGGTCCCGCACCAGAGACCCCTCCCTCTGCTGCTGGTGTCCGGCACCAGAAGACCCTCCTTTGCTGCTGGGACTGGCAGCAGAGAACCATTCTCCCTGCTGGTTTACGGCAGAAGAGGATGCTCTACTGCTGCTGGGGTCTGGTAGCAGAGGACCCTTCACTCTGTAGGACCCCAGCAGAGAGGCGAGTCCTCTGCTGCTTCCTCTCTGCTGGGGTCCGACAGCACCAGAGGACCCTCCACTGCTGCTGGGGTCTAGCATCAGAGTACCCCCTCTGTAGCTTGGTTCCGACACCAGAGAACCCACCTCTGCTGATGGTGCCGGCAGCAGAGGACCCTACTCCCTGCTGTTTTCCAGCACTGAGCACCCTGCTCTGCTGCTGCTGGGGTCTGGAAACAGAGGACCCTCCACTCTGTTGGACCCCAGCAGAAAGGTAGCAGCAAATGAGGCACCTCTCTGATGGTTTCCGGCAGCAGAGGACCCTCCTCTCCTACTGGGGTCCAGCAGCAAAGGACCATCGTCCCTGCTGAGGTCCAGAAGAATGAACCCTCCTCCCTACTGTAGTCCGGCAGCAGAGGACCATCCTCTGCTGTTCTGGTCCTGCACCAGAGGACCCCCTCTCTGCAGCGGTCTAGCACAAGAGGAAGCAGCACAGGAACCTCCACTCTGCTGGGGTCCTGCAGCAGATGACACACCACTTCTGCTGGGTTTAATCAGCAGAGCTCCTACTCTCCTCCGGGACACCTGCAGCATAGGACCCTCCTCTGCTGCTGGACCCCAGCAGTGAGGAAGTTCAGAGGACACTCAACTCCTGTTCGACCCCAAAGAGAGGATGCGGCAGAGGAACCTCCTCTTCTGCTGGGGTCCGGCAGCAGAGGACCATGCTCTCTGCTGGGGTCACGCAGCAGAGAAAACTCCCCTCTGCTGGGGTTTGGCAACAGAGGACCCTCCTCCCTGCTGGGGTTCAGCAGTGGAGGACCCTCCTCCCTGCTGGGGTTCAGCAGTGGAGGACCCTCCTCTGCTGCTGGGGTCCGGCAAAGGAGGAACCTAGTTCCTGCTGTGTTCCGGCAGCAGAGGACTCTCCTTCCTGCTGCTGAAGGAACATAGCAGAGATAAAGCATCAGATGACCCTTTTCTCTTCTGGGGTCCAGCATCAGAGACCCTTCTTTCTGCTGGACCCCAGCACAGAGGAAGCCGCAGAGGACAATCCTCTGCTGAGGTACAACAATAGAGTACCCTCCTCTCTGCTGGGGTCCGGCAACAGAAGACCCTCATCTGCTGCTGATGTCCAGCAGCAGATGCCCATCCTCTGCTTTTGGTGTCCGGCAGCATAAGACACGCCTCTCCGTTGGACCCCATCAGAGAGGAATCAGCAGAGGACCATCCTCTCTACTGGGGTACAGCAATAGAGGACCCTCCTCTCTGTTGAGGTCCATCACCAGAGGATCCGCCTATCTGCTGGGGTCCAGCAGAGAAGAAGCAGCAGAGGACCCTCCTCTATGCTGGAGTGCAGATGAGGACCCTCATCTCTGCTGGCGTCCAGCAGCAGAGGACCATCCTCTTCTGCTGGGGTCCGGCAGCACAAGATCCTCCTCTCTGCTGCTGCCTGGCACCATAGGTTCCCCCTCACTGCTGTTTTCCTGCAGAGAGAAAGGAGCAGAGGACAATCCTCTTCTGTTGGACAATAAAGAAGGAAGCAGCAGGGGACCCTCCTGTTCTGCTGGGTCTGGCAACAGGGGACCCTCCTTCCTTCTGTGGTCCCGCAGCAGATGACACTCGTCCCTGCGGGGTCCGGCAGCAGAGGACCATCCTCTCTGCTGGGTCTGGCAGCAGAAAACTTTCCTCTTCTGCAGGGATCCGGCACCAGAGAAAACCCCTCTACTGGGGTCAGGCAGCAGAGGGTCCTACTCTACTGCTGGGGTCTGGAAAAATAGGACCCTCCTCTCCTTTGGACCCCTGTGGAGAGGAATCAGCAGAGGACTGTCCTCTCTGCTGGAGTCCAGCAGTAGAGTACTCTCCTCTCTGCTGGGGTCCAGCACCAGAGGACTCTCTTAACTGCGGGTGTCCAGTATAGACGAAGCAACAGAGGACCCTCCTCTCTGCTGGGGTCCAGCAGAAGAAGACCCTCTTGTTTACTGGGGTCCGGCAGCAGATTACACTCCTGTATTGCTGGGGTACCACTGCAGAGGACCCACTTCCCTGCTGGGGTCTGGCAGCAGTGGACACTCCACTTTGCCTTGCTTCCAGCAGCTGAGGACCCTCCTCTCCTGCTGAACCCCTGCAGAAGATGACCCTCCTATGCTGCACGACCTCAGCAGAGAAGAAGTTCTAAAGGACCCTTGTTTCCTCATGGACTTCAAAGAGAGGCCGCAGCAGAGGACCCTCCTCTTCTGTTGTGGTCGGGGAGCAGAGGACCCTCTTCTTCTGCTGGGGTCCGTCAACAGAGGACCCTTCACTCTGCTGGGGTCCAGGAGCAGAGGACCCACTCACTGCTGGGGTCCGGAAGCAGTGGACCTCCTCTGCTGGACCCCAGCAGGGAGGAAGCAGCAGAGGACCCTCCTCTCTTCTGTGATCCAGCACCAGAGGACACTCCTCTCTGCTCTGCCAAAACAAAGAGGAAACAGCAGAGGACCCACCTCTCTGCCTGGGTTTGGCACCATATGATGTTCCTCTCTGCTGGGTCTAGCACGTGAGGACCCTTGTCTGTGCTAGGGTCCAGCGAGTAAAATGCAGCAGAAGACCCTTCTCTCTGCATGGGTCCAGCAGCCAAGGACCCTCAAGTGCTGCTGGGGCCCGGCACTAGAGGACCCCCAACTCTAATTGGGTCCAGCAACAGAGGACCCTCCTCACTGCTGGGGTCCAGCAGCAGAGGACCCTCCCTCTGCTGGTGTCCGGCACCACAGGAACCACCTCCCTGCTGGCGTCTGGTACCAGATTACCCTCCTCTGCTGCTGGAGCCCGGCACCAGAGGACCCCCCTCTCTGATTGGGTCCAGCAGCAGAGGACCCTCCTCTTTGCTGGGGTCTGGCAGCAGAGGACCCTCCTGTCTGCTGTAGTGCAACACCAGAGAAGCCTCGTCTTCTGCTGTGGTCCAGCAGCAGAGGAAACTATTCTCTGCTAGGGTCCAGAAGCGGAGCACCCTCCTCTTTGCTGAGTTCCAGCACCAGAAGACCTTCTTCTCTGCTAGGATCCAGCACCAGAAGACCCTCCTCTCTGTTGGGTCCGACATCCGAGAATCCTCCTCTATGCTGGCGTCCGGCAGTAGAGGACCCTCTTTTCTGCTGGGGTCCTGCAGCAGAGGACCCTCCTCTCTTTTTGGGTCTGCCAGCAGATGACGCTCCTTCCTGCTGGGGTCCGGCAGCAGAGGACCTTCATCCATGCTGGAGAGCCTTGGATGAGTGTCCTGCACTGAGTCCTGGTGGCCACGAGAGGTCACCCAAAGCCGCCGTTCGTTCTTTCTTTTCTTTCTTTTTTTTTTTTTTTTTTACACATTTATTTATTTTATTCCAAGGTCAGATATACAGAGAGGAGGAGAGACAGAGAGGAAGATCTTCTGTCCGATGAGTCACTCCCCAAGTGAGCCACAATGGCTGGTGTATGCCGATCCAAACCCGGAAACCTGGAGCCTGTTCTGGATCTCCCATGTGGGTGCAAGTTTCCAAAGCTTTGGGCCATCTCTACTGCTTTCCCAGGCTACAATCAGGGATCTGGATATGAAGTGGAGCAGCCGGGATTAGAACCTGTGCCCATAAGGGATCCCAGCGTGTTCAAGGCGAGGACTTTATTTGCTAGGCTATGGCGCCAGGCCCCAAGCTGCCCTTTCTACCCCTGGTGGGCTCAGGCCTTCTCACCTCTAGACAGTCCAACCCGAGCCATCCTGCATCAGGTGGGTGTCCCGGACAGTATTCTGGTACACGTGCTGTTTAAAGATCAGGGCTCCAAGGCCGAACAGCCCACATACCAAAGCCCGGGAGGGGTGGAGGACATTTGGGACCTAGCATCATCCCAGGCCTCTGTGATAGGAAGTGTCAGGGTGCCTTTAACAGCAGGGCACTTAAAGAACCCTGGGAGATGGACTCCCACATCAGCATGCCCACAGGCCCTCAGGGAGCTGGAGTCCCATGCCTGCGTCCTCAGAGCCCTCTGAGAGCTGGTGTTAAACACCAGCCCACTGGGGTTGTACTTGGCCAGATGAGGTCCCGGGAAACCTTACCGCCACCCACATTCCTCGCAGAGCATCCTGAGATGCAGACTCCGGGAATTCTTTGGCAAGCGGAGCAGCTCCTTGATGGACTGCCAAGAGGGCTTCATGGACCTTTTTTTTTTTTATTCCAAAGTCCGAGATACAGAGAGAAGGAGAGACAGAGAGGAAGATCTTCCGTCCAATGATTCACTCTCCAAGTGAGCCGCAATGGCTGGTGCACGCCAATCTGAAGCCGGGAACTTGGAACCTCCTCTGGGTCTTCCATGTGGTTGCAGGGTCCCAAAGCTTTGGGCCGTCCTCGACTGCTTTGCCATGCCACAAGCAGGGAGCTGGATGGGAAGTGGAGCTGCCGGGATTAGAACCGGTGCCCATATGGGATCCCGGTGCGTTCAAGGCAAGGACTTTGGCCACTAGGCCACGCTGATGTGCCCCGGCTTCATATATTTTTGCATGTGTTGGGTGGTGGTTAGGGTGATGCACTACTCGGCCTGCCTTAGCCTAGCTGGGTGGTGTCTGGGCATTTGGGCTCCTAAGCCAGGAGCCAGGTGGATGGGCAAGTAGGCACCAGAGGTCACCAGCCATCTGCAATAGGAAGTCCCAGGCGCTAGCTGCTAAAGAAAGCACCCTGCAACATGCAGCCCTGCTGCCCAGCACATATGATGGCCGGGGAGCCACCAAGGCCTGCACAAGGGAAGGCTTTCAGGGCCTGTGCTTCCTGCACACAACAGGGTGCACAAAGCTGCCTTTCCTATCTCTAGCTAGCACTTGAGGGGTCAGCCATCCCTATCATGTGCTTTGGAGGCAGGAATTTGGCCTCACAGCCTCCAGCCAGATGCTGCTGCCCTCTTGTTCACCAGGGAGTGCTTCACCCTCCTCCATGGATCCTTCTGGATTCAAGACTCTTCCTCCTGCTGGTCAGCTGTGGACCGTTGGCTGCCGCTGATGTGCCATCTTCCACAAGACATCCCAACAGCTGACATCTGTTCTTCACAGAGGTCCTTCTCCCCAGGACAGGTAAAGTAGCAACATGCCTGGATCCCTCGTCTGTACTGGCTGCTCTCACAGCACGGAATGGCAAAAGTTGTGCAAGCCAGGGGGACAGGCACCTTCAGCAGCCTGGTGAAGGAGCTGCTGAAGGGTCCAGCAAGGATTGGTGTGGTGTGGTGTGTGTTGTGTGTGGTGTGGTGTGGTGTGGTGTGGTGTGGTGTGGTGTGGTGTGGTGCAGGGTATTGTCCCAGTGGGTCAAGCCTCAGCCTGCCAGGTGGATGGCCTGTACGGGTGCTGCTTCAAATCCTGGCTGCTTCCCCTGCAGTCCAGCTCTCTGCCGATCCTCCTGGGAGAGCAGCGGAGGATGCTGCAGGGGCTTGTGCCCCTGTGCCCGTGTGCCCCTGTGCCCCTTTGGGAGATCTGGAGGGAGCTCCTGGTTCCTGGGCTTGTCCTGACCCAGCCACAGCTGGCTCTGGTGATGGTCCTTGGGGATGTGAGCCAGCAGATGCAAGAAAGATTCTGTCTCTCCCTCTCTGTTCCTCTGTGCTTCCAAGGAAAGAGGACAGAGGGAGGCAGGAGGGAGGAAGGAAAAGACAGAAAGCTGCTGGCCTCCTGCGAGGGAGCATGCTGTGTGCTGTGCTGTGACTCTAGACTGCTTTTGTCTGTCAATGCAGACACCCAGGGCGTGCATATGGTTTCCGTCATGGGACTTGTGTGCAAGCTCTAAAAAGAGTGTCCTTGAGAACAAATGCCTCTCTGAGCTGGGGTGCTTCCAATGATTTGGCAGGAGAGCCTTGGATGAGCATCCTGCAGTGAGTCCTGGTCCCACGAGGGTGCCCCATGCTGCCCTACCTTTTTTTTTTTTTTTAAACAGATTTATGTATTTCATTCCAAAGTCAATATACAGAGAGGAGAAGAGACAGAGAGAAAGATCTTCCGTCCGATGATTCACTCTCCAAATGAGCCACAAGAGCCGGTCCCCTGGGGACGCACTCTGCTGGGGCCTCAGTGAGAGGGACCCTTGGCTCCCCCCTCCATCCCCTCCCTATCTGCTGGGGCATCTGCAAGATGGTCCATCTCGTGAGCCCCTCTGCCTGAGTCTCAGCGAGATGGTCCTCGTCGGACCCCCCTCTCTCTCTACCTGGGCTTCAGCTAGTGGGACCCCCGGGGACCCCTTCCTCGCTGCTGGGGCCCCAGTGAGAGGGTCCCCTCTGGAATCCCTCTGCTGGGGCCTCAGCAAGAGGGACCCTCGGTGCCACCTACACTCTCTGCTGGGTCCACAGCGAGAGAGATCCTCAGAGCCCGACACTCTCTCTGTGTTGGGGACTCAGCCAGAGGGTCCCCCTCAAGACCCTGTCTTCTGGGGCCTCAGTGAGAGGGACCCCTGAGTCCCACACTCTCTCTGCTGGGTACTCCTTGAGAGAGTGCCCCTGGGAACCACCTCTCCTGGGGCATCAGTGAGAGGGACCCCCTCTGGGCCCCATCTGTTGGGGCCTCAGCGAGGGGGATCCCTGGCGACCCCTCCCTCTCTGCTGGGTCCTCAGCGAGAGGGTCCCCCTTGGAACCCCCTCTGCTGGGGCCTCAGCAAGGGGGAACCCCGGCGACCCCCTTCCCTCTCTGTTGATGCCTCAGCAGGAAGGTCCCCCTCGGGACCTCCTCTGCTGGAGCATCAGCGAGAGTGTCCCCCTCGGACCCCTCCTCTCTCAATGCTGTGGCCTCAGTGAGAGGATTCCACTCGGGACCCTCTCTGCTGGGGCCTCAGCGAGAGGGTCCCCCCAGACCCCCCTCTCTCTCTGCCTGGGACTCATCGAGAGAGATCATCAGAGCCCGACCCTCTCTCTGTTGAGGACTCAGCCAGAGGGTCCCCCACAGGACCCCGTCTTCTGGGGCCTCAGTGAGAGGGACCCCTGAGTCCCACTACCTCTCTGCTGGGTCCTCTGCGAGAGGAACCCCAGAGCCCCACTCACTCAATGCCGGGGCCTCAGTGAAAGGGACTCACAACCACCCCCTTTCTCTCTCTCTCTCTGATGGGGCCTCAGGGAGAGGGACTCACAACCACCCCCTTTCTCTCTCTCTCTCTCTGATGGGGCCTCAGCGAGAGGGTCCCCTCGGGATCCCATTTGTTGGGGCCTCATCGAGAGGGACTCCCTTGAGACCCCCTCTGCTGGGGTCAGTGAGAGGTTCCTCTCAGACCCCCCTTTCTCTCTACTGCGGCCTCAGCGAGAGGGTCACTCTCGGACCCTCCCTCTCTAACTGCTGGAACCTCAGCGAGAAGGTCTCCCTCAGGACAACCTCTACTCGGGCCTCAGTGAGAAGGACCCTGTCTGCACTGGAACCTCAGCGAGAGGGACCCTCCCAGCCAGAACCTCTATCTCTGCTTGGGCATCTGAGAGAGGGTCTGCCTCGGGTCCCCGTCTGCTGCGCCCTAAGCGAGAGGGACCCCCAGAGCCCCCCTCCCTAGCTGCTGGGGCCTCAGCGAGACGGACCCCCGAGCACCCCTCCATCTCTACTGAAGCCTCATCAGGAAGGCACTCCTCGGGACCCCCTCTCCTCGGGCCTCAGGAAGAGGGTCCCCCTCGGATACCCCCTCCGTCTCTGCTGGGGCCTCAGCGAGAGGAACTCCCTTGAGACACCCTCTCCTGGGGCCTCAGCAAGAGGGTTCCCTGGCGCCACCTCCCTCGCTGCTGGGGCCTCAGCGAGAGGGACACTTGGCACCCCTCTCTCTCTCTCTCTTTGCTGGGGACCCGAGAGAAGTTAGCACTTGGACCTCCCCTTCTCTCTGCTGGGGCCTTAGGGAGTGGGAACCTCGCCCCCCTCTCTCTGCTGGGGCCTCAGTGAAGGACCCCTAGGGACCCCTCTCTCTGCTGGGGCCTCAGCGAGAGGGACCCCTGGCGACTCCTCCCTCACTGCTGGGGCCTCAGCAAAAGAGACCACTCGGGACCCCCTGTACTGGGGCCTCAGCGAGATTGTCCATCTTGCTACCTCCTCTGCTGGGGCCTCAGCGAGAGGGTCCCCCTCGGACCGCACATCTCTGTCTGCTGGGACCTCAGCGAGGGTGTCCCCCTTGGGACCCTTTCAGCTGGGGCATCAGCAAGAGGGACCCTCACGCTGCTGGTGCCTCAGCGAGAGGGTCCCACTCCGAACCCATTCTGCTGGGGCCTCAGCGAGAGGGACCCTCATCTTCCTCTCTCTCTCTGTTTCTGCTGGGGCCTCAGCGAGAGGGTCCCCTTCGGACTCCACTGCTGGGTACTCAGCAAGAGTGACCACCACAGCCCCCCTACCTAGCTGCTGGGGCCTCAGTGAGTGGGTCACCGTGGGGAGCCCCTCTGCTGGGGCCTCTGTAAGAGGGTCCCACTCGGGACAACCTCTGCTGGGGCCTCAGCGGGAGGGACCCTTTCTCTGCTGGGGCCTAAGCGAGAATGACCCTCCCAGCCAGAGACTCAATCTCTGCTGAGGCCTCTGAGACAGGGTCCCTTTCGGGACCCCGCCTGCTGGGACCTAAGCGAGAGGGACCCCCAGAGCCCCCCTCCCTCGCTGCTAGGGCCTCAGTGATACTGACCCCAGCACCTCTCCCTCTCTGCTGGGGCCTCAACGAGAAGGTACCCCTCGGGGCTCCTCTCGGGCCTCAGGAAGAGGGTCCACCCTGGACACCGCCTCCGTCTCTGCTGGAGCCTCAATGAGAGTGTTACCCTCTGGAGCCCCTCTGCCTGTGCTTCAGCTAGAGTGACCCCCGGCAAACCCTCCCTCGCTGCTGGGGCCTCAGCGAGAGGGTCCCCCTCTGGAATCCCTCTGCTGGGGCCTCAGTGAGAGGGACCCCTCGTGCCATCTACCCTCTCTGTTGGGTCCTCAGCGAGAGGATACCCCTCAGGACCCCCTGTGCTGGGTCCTCAGCGAGATGCACCCCCGGGGCCCCCCTCCTTATCTGCTGGGTCCTCAGGGAGAGGGTCCCCTTCGGACCCTCCCTCCTTATCTGCTGGGGCCTCAGTGAGAGGGTCCCACTTGGGACAACCTCTACTCGGGCCACAGCAAGATTGTCCCCCTCAGGACACCCTCTGCTGGGGCCTCAGCGAGAGGGACCCTCCCAGCCAGAGCCTCTATCTCTGCTGGGGCCTCTGAGAGAGGGTCCCCCTCGGGACCACGTCTGCTGCGGCCTAAGCGAGTGGGACTCCCAGAGCCCCCCTAACTAGATGCTGTGGCCTCAGCGAGATGAACCCCTGAGCACCCCTCCATCTCTGGTGGGACCTCAGAGAGAGCGTCCCCCTCAGACACGCCCTCCCTCTCTGCTGGAGCCTCAGCGAGAAGGTAACCCACCTAACCTCTCTTCTGGGGCCTAGGCAAGAAAGTACCACTCGGGACCCCCTTTGCTGGGGCCTCAGCGAGATGGACCCCAGGAGCCCCCTTCCCTCTCTGTTGATGCCTCGGCAGGAGGGTCCCCCTCGGGACCTCCTTTGCTGGAGCCTCAGCAAGAGTGTCCCCCTCGGACCCCTCCTCTCTCAATGCTGTGGCCTCAGCGAGAGGATTCCACTCAGGACCCGCTCTGCTCTGGCCTCAGCGAGAGGGTCCACCCAGACCCCCTCCCTCTCTCTGCCTGGGACTCATCGAGAGAGATCATCAGAGACCGACCCTCTCTCTGTTGGGGACTCAGCGAGAGGGTCCCCCTCAGGACCCCGTCTTCTGGCGCCTCAGGGAGAGGAACCCATGATTCCCACTACCTCTCTGCTGGGTCCTCTGCGAGAGGGTCCCCCTGGGCGCCACCTCTCCTGAGGCCTCAGCGAGAGAGGGACCACCTCGGGACCCCCTCTTCTGGGGCCTCAGCAAGAGGTTTCCCCTCGGACCACCCTCCCTCTCTCCTGGGGCGTCAGTGAGAGTCCCCCTCGGACATCCCCTCTCTCTGTGCTGTGTCCTCAGTGAGAGGGTCCCACTCAGGAACCCGTCTGCTGTGTCCTCAGCCCGAGGGCCCCCTCGGAATCCCTCTCCATCTCTGCTTTGGCCTCCGTGAGAGGTTCCCCCTCAGGCAGGTATATTAGGCCTTTACATATTATGTAAGTATGTTAGTATTTGTGAAGCACCCCTCTCTCTATCTTGTCTTTCTGCTATGAGCACCAGGTTCCGACATTTCCTGCCAGTTTCTATTTTAACCAGACTATCAGACTGTCTGGTGTGTGACCCCAGCTGTTGGGGGTCTGGCCCTCCCTTTATAAATAGCATAATCTCTGCCCGTGCTTTTGCTTATCATTCCCCTGTTATTACCACAGGGAAAATACCCACCTTCTCTACGTGGCAGCTTTGTGGGGTTTGGACATGACTGGCAAGCACCCCGTTTTCCCTTCTTTAGGAATGCAATGATTCCTGTGGAATCTATTAGTTCCATCATTCCTCTGAACTTGAGGACTCGCTCACGTGGGTGAACCTCAGCTCCTTGAATTTGAAGCTTGTGTCTGCCTGTGTTATCCCCATGTTTCTCTCTCACATACAGAAAACACCTCTGAAGTAAATGACACCATGTTCCAGTGCACCCTGACAGCGTGCTGGAATGGCAATTGCAATTCTGCTGTTCTTCAGCCCCTGCCCTGAATCCTGCCTGTGTCTGTTGGGACTGACGGAGAGGCCTCTGTTGGCCTGATAAAGAATAAAAGAGACTGGCATAATGGTGACCACCATGGCCAGTACATCAGCAGCTGCCACCACCAGTTACCTTGGTGACAATGAACAAGGTCGCGGTACAGACTGCCAGAGTTATGGAGCAATAGGACTTTACTGATGCACATGAGCGGGTGGGCACCCTTGTGTTGTAACTGCGGGTTGATCTGTTGGCAGAGGAACAGCAGAGGCTGTGAGATTGGGTCTAGGCCTCTTGTACCCCATTGTATGCCTTTTTGTGTGCAACACCTATGCAAGTGCAAAATGCTTCCCAAGCCCGGGAACTGCTGTCTGCTCGTTGCTGCCGAGCTAAAGATACTCCTATGGTCAGGGCCTCTTGTTCCCCATCATATGCTTTATGTATGTTTCACCTGTGTAGTGCTATGTTTTTCCAAGCCCGGGAACTGTTGTCTGCTCGTTGCTACCGAGCTAAAGATACTCTGATGGTCAGGGCCTCTTGTTCCCCATCATATGCTTTATGTATGTTTCACCTGTGTAGTGCTATGTTTTCCCAAGCCCAGGAACTGTTGTCTGTTATTTTACAATGCTGTCATTTTTATTTAAAGTAACAAAATGGTTTTCCAGTGATTGTTTTCATGAAAATCAGATGCTTTTGAAGAAATAACTGGCATTAAAAAAACGTGTAGACAGTTACTATGGAGAAACCTCAGACTACCTCTGCTCTTTGTCTTTCTTTCTGGAAATCTTAGAACTCAGATTAAACAGGTTGGGATTCATTTTCAACCATCATGTCAGGAGTTCTGTTTGTCTCTTGACATGTTTTGCAGCTCCATGCTCTACAACGTGTTTGATCTCAGTTTACTAATGGTGGGAAATGCAGCCTCCTGGTGGTGTTGTAGGGCTCAGGAGCCCTGGAGGTAGTTGGAGAGGCTCAGCTCCGCCCCCCCACCCCCCACCCACCCGCCCCAGCTAGACTTCAACTGCAGGCTTTTGTCATTCTACAAGTAAGAACACAAAGGAGAGACAGATGAAAAGTAGGACAAAAAAACAGTCCTCACTCAGATATGTGTGCAGGCAATCTCAAAAGGGACAATTTCGATAACCTGGCTGGGGTTACATTTTCCTTCTAGCATAAGGAGTGTAGCTATATTATGTGTAGTGAGCTCCTTATGGTGGTTAATGACACCTGGTACCTGATGCAAAGTGAGGCTTAGCTGCAGGATGCAGAGCATGTGTGGTGAGGTTTTGGCCATGTGGAAACAGCCTGGAGGACATGGCAGTGTGGATGGCTAGGGTGTTGGCAGTATTCAGCTTCCTGTCCCTCACTGCCTGCCTGCTTTGCCCATGTCAAGTATGTCTAATTGACTAAATCTATTGACTTGGTAATACTTTGTGTATAAAATTTCATTTCCAGAAGTTCTAGTAGATCATTTTCAAGTCCATGTCTTTTGCTTCTGCTTCTAAATCTGCTTGTATTTTATTGCTTTAAAGACAATGTTGATCACATTTCCCATGGTCACTGTTTCTCAATGTGCAATTCGTGGATCTACTTCTGCTTTTTCTCACTCTTGATATCCTATTTCCTGGTGTACCTAACCTTTCATACAGATTATTTTGCAAGTTTGTATATAGCAATAAATGTGGAGGTCTCAGAAAACTAACCTCTCTGGAGAGGATTTACCTCTTCCCTACCCACCTGCGACCCCCTCATTCATGCTCAGGACTTGAAATTAATTCCCTTAAACTATGATCCCAAGGACCCAGCACAGTGGCCTAGTGGCTAAATCCTTGCCTGGAAGTCACCAGGATCCCATATGGGTGCCACTGCGTGTCTGCTGCTCCACTGCCCATCCAGCTCCCTGTTTGCAGCCTGGGAAAGCACTATAGGATGGCCCAAAGCCTGGGGACACAGAAAAAGCTCCTAACTCCTGGCTTTGCATCAACTCCGCTCGGGCCATTGTCACTTTATCAGCAGATGGAGGATCTTCCTATTTTTCCTTCTCTGTGTAGATCTGCCTTTACAAAGAAAAATCTTTAAAAATACATCTATATAATCTCGGGCTAGAAGGGTATATGAGGACTCTACTGTGTCTCATTTATTCTAACTGATGTCCAGTGGAAACTTTTTTGAGTGTGTCTGCTAGTAGCTTCTCAACTTCCAGCAGACACAGGGCTCTGATGTCTGACCCTCTCCTAAACGTCACTTCCAAATGTGTTCAGGTCACAGAGCCCACAAAAGCAGCTCTCAGGTTTTATCGCATGAGGTTCTTTTTTGTCCTGTCAGTTTTTGCCAGATACTGTTTTGCCAGCTTTTCAGTTGCTAAGAAAGATGCTTTAAATTTAGCTTTACTGCTTATCAGTGAGAGTAGATCCAAATAATTAAGCCTGACTTGACTAGAAATGAGATGTCACATCTCAATATCTTAAAGCAATAGAAAAAGTAATGGTGATATTCAGTATCATAGTAATGTTGCTATGAAGTTAGAAAATCAGGTGGAAGTAAGTACTGTGTACCCTTGAATTTTCTTCCACTGAGATTCAGTTGAAGAAAAATCCACGAGATAGTTTGCTTTGATGGATTTGAGATCATCTGCAAGAGTGGGTAAAAAGTTCTGGCAAAGTGCAATTGAAATAGAAGTTTGGTGCAAAAGAAAAAGCCCTAAAAATCCATGAACCCAGTGGTCTTCAAGTTTTTGAAAAAAATTACAAAAAACTGCAGAGATTTCAAGTGTTTTTTTGCACTTGCACTTAATTTCCATTTTTTCCCATTGGTGTCTTGAAGTGCACTCACACAAACATTGTTGTAGACTCTTCCCCTGCCAACCTATCAAAACTGTTGGGAAAAAAATAAGGTTTTTGTTTTAAAAGTACATTGACTTAGAGTGTTCTTTTTTTTATCTTTTATTTTTTTTAAAGATTTATTCATTTTATTACAGCCCAAGGTCCTGAATTCATTCCAAAGGGCAGACTGCAAGCATGCGCCTCCCTTTTGCATGGCTGGTAAGTCTAGAGCTGCTTCTTGGCTTGTGTTTTATTTAATTACTTTTTTAAAGATTTATTTATTTTTATTGCAAAGTCAGATATACAGAGAGGAGGAGAGACAGGGAGGAAGATCTTCCATCCAATGATTCACTCCCCAAGTGAGCCACAATGGCTGGTGCGCGCCAATCCGAAGCCGGGAACCAGGAACCTCTTCCAGGTCTCCCATGCGGGTGCAGGGTCCCAAAGCATTGGGCCATTCTCAATTGCTTTCCTGGGCCACAAGCAGGGAGCTGGATGGGAAGTGGAGCTGCTGGGATTAGAACCGAGCCCATATGGGATCCCGGGGCTTTCAAGGTGAGGACTTTAGCCGCTAGGCCACACCACCTGGCCCTTTATCCTTAATTTGTCTTTGTTATTGCCATGAGAAAAGTTTTGGCCGAGTCATAAACAGTACCTACTCGTGCAATAAAGGAACTGATCAAACTTGCAGCGATAGTTTGTACATAAGAAGACTGCTGATCTTTGGCTTCATGGTAATAGAGTTATGGTGAGTCACTGGCTTAGAGAAGCCTTCGGACAAGGCCAGCAGTCATGCATCACAGCATGTGGCCGGATATGGGGGAGAGAGTTGGAGAAGGATTTATTAAGTAATTGTCCACTATTTGAGCAGTTTAGGTCCATAAAGAGTGGCTCGTCCAGTCTGGGATGCCTAGATTTAAATTAGAGAACAATAAAGAGGAGCATGTTGAGAAATGCCGGCTCTGTTACCCTCTTGTTGTGTCACTTTGCTGGCAAGGACAAAAGGAACTATTCAGCTATTTTCCCATAACAATGTTAACATTGTATACAGAATATATGTGGAAAAGAAATATTTGTGAACCTGTACTTTTCATACTGTCTATGAACTAAGGGACCTACAGATAAGCCATCATATTCTTAGATTTCAAATTTGAGAAATATTCACTTAATATGTAGGGAATCCAATTTCTGGTTAATACTTTGTGAGTGAATCCACAGATGGCAACAACAATGCTGCGTTCTGCATGCCAAGTGTTACACCAAGCACACCATCACTGACTTTCAGAAGGTAGGAATCAGTGATCCTATTCAACAGATGAGAAACAAAGGCACAGAGAAGTTTCTTGACAAATACATGAAGTGCTCATAACTCATTTTGGCTCATGGAAAAGCTGTAACTCGAATCCTACTTCACATAGCAGAAACACCGAAACTAGGGAACCCAAGGTAAAGCGCCAGGGCAGGGGAGGTCGTGGGGAGGGATGTTGGGTGGCAAAGTCCAGGCTTCACATTTTGTTTTCCTACTTGCTAAAGGCATGTGATTAAGTTAGTTCCTGCTACTATTATGGTTAAACTGTTTAAAATATCATCCCTAGGCAAATGTTGGCAGAGATTAAGATGATGCTGGAGGACTCATGGGGTCTGGATTCCAATGCCGCTTCAACCGCAGGCTCTAAACTTCATCTTTTTTTTTGCTTTTGTTTTGTTTTTGTTTTTTTATTAAATTTATTCATTAATTACATTGTGTTGTAATTTCATAGGAACTGGGATTCTCCCCACACTTCCCCACACCCTCCCCTCATGGTGGGTTCCTCCACCTTGTTGCGTAACCATAGTTCAAGTTCAGTTGAGATTCCCTCTTAGCAAGCATATGCCAAGTATACTAACTTCATCTTAATGAACCCTGGAAGTAACCAAGTGATAATCTGAACAGCTAGGTTCCTGCCATCCGCATACACCTGGGGATGGATATCTGACAGCTGCCTTTGGTCTGACCTAGCCCATGCTGTGGCAGGCATTTTGAGATTAAATCTGTTAATAGAAAATCTTTCTCTATTCTCTTACTCTCCTCTCTTTTTTGTAAAGTTTTATTTAACTGGAATACATTCCTTGTATTTTACTTAAAGTTAAGAGCATAATGAGATTTCCCAACCTGTCTAGCCTTCTGCCACACTCTCGCCCTTTCTCCTCCTTCCTATATAATTTTTGTTTAACTTTTCACTGCAGCATACTTTGAGTTTATAACCACAAGTTTAATCCTCCATTAAAGAATTCCACAAGTAGTAAGTAGAAAAACCACTATTTCTCAAGAGTACAGATGAGGGTTATAAACATTAATCAAATCTCAAGGTGTCAGTTTCAGTCATATTCCACTTCTGTACTCTGTATTAGCTAACAAACAGGAAGGAAACCATTTGTCTTTGGGGGACTGGTTTATTTCAGTAAGTATAAGAGGCAAGTGTCTACTTGCCTCCATTCTTTCAAATAAATAATAAAATTTAAAACAGCCATCCTTCTTGATCAGCCATCCCTTCCCATGGGAGAAACATACTATGACTTCTTGTGTGTGTGTGTGTGTGTGTGTGTGTGTGTGTGTGTGTGTGTGTGAGAGAGAGAGAGAGAGAGAGAGAGAGAGAGAGGGAGAGAAGATCCTCTTAAAATATCTATTTCCAACTCATCAGAAACCAGGGTGTTGGAGTAAATGAGGCACTTGGAATGCTGACGGGAAGGTACTGAGGGGAGCTAAGTAACTTGGGAGTGATGTATAGGAGGAAAGCATTTGCCAGCATCCTCTCAGACGTCTTGCAGGACTGAAAATTATTCAATAGCGTAAAACTATCCATAAGTGCTGACTATAAATTTTGGTTTGTGGAAAGAGCCAGAGACTGAAATCACATTGTCTAACCTCAAAGAACTCCAAAAACATGCCTGTAATTCTCAGTTGCAGTCTACTGAGAGTTGGGTAGGAGAAGCGAGGCCAGTTCCCTGAAGCCTTGGAAAGATTGATTGTGTGATGCCATGTTTTCTATTGCAGAAAACAATGCACAAGTCCCCTACCAATGCCAAACGGACATCAACAAATCAAATATTCTGAATGTATGTTTTTGCTTAGTTCCCTGGTAATCTTACCTTAAGAACAAGGTCTACTGCAGTCACTGGGCAGCTTTTTCTTTTTTTCAGCCAAGCAAAATGAAGGAATTGTTGGAATATCATGCTTTGCTGCCAGAAACTCTCAATAAGATGAACAGTTCCAGTGAAATACATTGCCAGAGGGAATGTGTCTGCTATCATTTGAACAACTGTTGAACTAATTACCTGCAGATGTGCAGGAAATCATGTGCAAAACCATGCTGTACTCACTTGCTGCTATTTTACATGTAAACGCATTCTATGGCTTATCAAGATCTTTAACCATAAACATTTGAGTGACAAATCTCCAAAAGGACCCGGAGCAGTAGCCTACTGACTAAAGTCGACACCTTTGCAAGTGCCAGGATCCCACAGGGCTGCTTGCTCACTTGTATCCCGGCTGCTCCACTTCCCATCCAGCTTCTTGCTTGTGACCTGGGGAAGCAGTCAAGGCCAGCCCAAAGCCTTGCGACCCTGTACTGGCATGGGAGACCTAGAAGCTCCTGGCTCAGCTCCAACTGTTGCAATCACTTGGAGTGGCTCAGCAAATGAAAGATTTTTCTGTCTCCTCATCCTCTCTGTAAATCTGACTTTACAGCAAGAATATTTTTTTAAAGATTTATTTATTTATTGGGGGAAGCCAGACATGTAGAAAGGAGAGAGGACAATCTTCTGTCCAATGATTTCCTCCGCCAAGTGGCCGCAACAGCTGGAGCTGAGCCGATCTGAAGCCAGGAGCCCAGGTCCTCCTCCAGGTCTCCCACGTGGGTGCAGGGTCCCACGGCTTTGGGCCATCTTCAACTGCTTGCCCAGGCCACAAGTAGCGAGCCAGATGGGAACCGGGACTGCCAGGACTAGACGCAGTGCCCATATGGGATTCCTGCACATTCAAGGCGAGGACTTTAACTGCTAGGCCACCTCACCAGGTCCAAAATCTTAACTCTCCAACTAAAATACTGAAGGCCAGTACATTGTGAGCTGAACATATCCCATGTTGGTAGCCCATTCCTAAACCAATGCTGGCCTTTTTTTCAAGGATAACTAGGCTGTCAGAATTACTCCATATGCATGGGGCTGAAACTTCCTAAACACACATGCAAGCAAGAATTGTAAAGAAAGATGGCTTGTGTGAGCATGAACTTCACCCCATTAAGGTTCTTCAATAGTTATCTGCTTTTAGCTCATTTCCTACTAAAAATTCAAATGTCTCAATTTTCCATTAGGCTGTTACAGCTTTGTCTGTTAAGCATACCCCGCGTTCCCTAGCATTACCTAGTAGATCATTCTTGATCTCGGAGCTTCTGACGAGCTGTGTGGATTCCAAGTGAGATTTGCCTTACTGGAATTATGCATACATGTCAGTAAGGATTGTTTTCCATCATTTAGGGACCAAGTGATTTCTAGAAAAGCCATAATGTTGAGAGTACTTCCGAAGTTATTTACTGTTACGGCATGGTAGAGAAACTGACACGTGCGTTGGACTAGACTTTAATTTGTCAGCATTGGCCAGCAACATTCCTCGTGTAGACAAACGTGGGAGTAATGCTCAAATGCTCAATACCGAGATAGGAGAAGATCAGACAAGGATGAAAGTCTGGCGCTTCTCTGCGTCATGGAGGTGTTTGAGGAAGTAGGAAGTGGGATGCTTCACAAAGTCCATAAAAAGAGTCAAAAGAGAAGTTTCCATGCAGACTTGAAATCCATATGTTGGCTTTTATGATCATTCTCCACAAACATTTTAAACACTAGTTGAAAGAGACAGTGTATGTGAGTTCTATAGCTCACCAATGTTAGGAAAAGCACAGCTGTTACTGGTTAAGTACCCAACTTGTGAGAATTCCATAATTTTTAGCTTGTATTTCCTGCCTTCTGGCTAGATGTGTTTTGGATTTTTATTCTTTGGACAGCTGTGGGTAAAAAGTGGGAAATTAATGATGATCAAATTAGACAATGGACCTACTTATTAGCTCTAGAGGAAGGCTAACTACAATGAAAATTAGACTTGTGGATTATTTGAGTTACAATTCCCTCACTGTTTTTTATGAAGTACGTTGCATTATGTGACAGTTTCATAGGCTCTGGGATTCCCCCAACCCCTCCCCATGCCATCCCCCCATGGTGGATTGTTCCACCTTGTTGCAGTATTACAGTTCAAATTAAGTCAAGATACTTTCATAGCAACCATGTAGTTTGCATAGTGTCTAGCGTCTTATTGTCCAGATAAACTCCAGGTTTCTTGGAGAGACCATCTCTGGTCTGAAAATAGAGCTGGCAGAATATCATCCCAATCAATTAAAAGCCACAACAAAACATCAGCAACAAGTTACAACATTATGGAGTTAATTGACACGGTATTGAGTAATCAGTACGTTAAAATCCAAGTTCTTAACCACATCCTGTGAGTACTTCATTGGCATTTCAATTTTAGTTTATGCACGGAACCGGCTTCTATACACCTTAAAATGGCTATAGGGTACTATTCAGCTGTCTCGTGTCTATTTTCATTGGAGTATTTAGTAGTTTATAGTGTTAAAACATAATGTTGCTGAACTTGGCAGATTTTAGGATAGTCTAAACTGGCTTATAACTCTGACAAGGCATTTGTCAACAGTTGAGGTGCAGACCAGTTTTAGGAGGGGTGTGCAGAGAAATCTTCAATGCCTTAGTGAGGAGTAACCAATCTTTGTGTCCTCCCTAGTAAGGTATGTGTGAGTCCACGCCGACCATTTCCTCCTGGTTCTAAGCTTTCCTTGTTGTTCTCTATCCTAATGTTTTTTTTTTTTTTTGGGGGGGGTCTCTGGTCCTTTCAGGAGAGGGTGGGGATCCAAGATTGGAACTAAGTAAGGATCAGAGAAAGCTCCTCTCCCTAGTCCCAAAGGAAGTTTGCTGTTCTTCTGTTTCTGCAGACCGCTCAGGGCTCCTGGCTGTTGTTCCGATGACCTTGGATCCTGCCAGGAAGGATTTGGGCTTCTTCCATCCCATGTGGGAGATCCAGACATCGGTGGATGACCTCAGAATTCTCAGGCTCTGAAGGCACTCCAATTCCCTATGTTCTTCTTGGCGGTTGGGATGTAGTCCTTGGTGCCCGTAGTGATAGTCCTTGGTGAGGTTGCGGGAGTCTACAGGGTTGGGATACAAGCCTCCTCATGTCCACCTGCTCCACTCTGGGGTGCCCCCCTGCTCTGTGTGTACGACCTGTTAAGAGATTGTCAGGATCACTCTTGATTCCCCCTATATGTCTTTGTAGTTTGAGTTACTTGTTCCATTCCTGACAGGTTATACTTCACGTCTTCCTCACATTCTAAGCAGACGGAAGATTTCTCTGCTCTCCCACCCCATTTCCAAGTAGCATAGGGTCTTAAAAGTATATCAGGTTTTACAATTCTTTGATGTAGATCATAAGCAGTTTGACTCACATTGATTGTTGGTTCATTGGTTACATCACAATATCTTATTGCATGAGCTACAGACTGTTTGGGCTTGGAATAATACTACAATTTACAGGTACTGTTTTTTGAACTGGCATCATTTCATCTTAAATTAAGGCAAATATGTGGTATCTAACCTTCTGGGATTGGCTCATTTCCCTTAGCATTATGGTTTCCAGTTGGGCCCATTTGGCTACAAAACTGCCTTTCATTTTGTTTAAAGCTGAGTAGTATTCCATGGAGTAGATGAACCATAGCTTTCTTATCCAGTCTTCTGCTGATAAGCATTTCGGTTACTTCCATGGTTGTACAATTGATTGTGTTGCTATGAACATAGGGGTGCATGTTGGTTTCTCATGTAATAGTTGTTTTGGATATATTCCTAGGAGTGCTATTGCTGGATCATATGGTATGCAGACTTTCCGCTGTTCGAGTGTTCTCCATACTGATTCCCCTAGAGGCTGTACAAGTCTGCAGTCCCACCAGCAGTGGAGTAGGGTTCCCTTTTCCCCACATCCTCGCCAGCAAGTGTTGGTGGTGGTTTTTTGTATGTGAGCCATCCTCACTGGCGTTAGGTGGTATCTCATTGTTGTCTTAATTTGTACTTCCCTTATTGCCAGGGAAAGTTGAGCATTTTTTCATGTTTGTTTGCCATTTGGGTTTGTTCCTTTGTGAAATGTCTGCCCATTTCTTGAGTGGTTTGTTTTGGTTGTTCTGGAGATCTTTGTATATTCTGGAGATTAGCCCCATATCACCTATGTAGTGTGCAAAGATCTTCTCCCATTCTGTGGGCTGCTTTTTTACTTTGTTGATTGTTTCCCTTGCTGTGCAGGAGCTTCTTAGTTTGATGTAGATACATTCATTTGTTCGTGTCTTGATTGCTGTTTTTGGTGTCCTTTTCAGGAAGTCGGGACCTACCCCTAGATCTTGCAGAGTATTTCCAACATTTTCTTCCAAATGTTTGAAGGTTTCTGGATATAGGTTTAGGTCTTTTATCCATGTAGATTTGATGTTAGTGTATGGTGAGAGATGTGGGTCTATCTTTTTGTTTCTGCAGGCTATCAACCAGTTGTCCCAACAGCATTTATTGAACAGACCTTTCCATTTGCCTGGATTGTCGTTTGTCTTTTTGTCAAAGATTATTTGGCTGTATCTGTGTGGGTTCCCTTCTGGTGTTTCTATTCTGCTCCATTGATCTTCCTCTCTATCTTTGTGCCAGTACCAGGCTGTTTTGATAACCACTGCCCCATAGTATGTCCAGGGGTTGGAACTGTAATTGGCCCTGCTAACTTCCTGTGCTTCAGGATGGTTCTAGCTATTCTTGGGTTTTTGTGTTTCCAAATGAACCTTTGAATCATTGTTTCCAGTTCCATGAAGAATGTTTTGGGTGATGTGATTGGAATTGCATTGAATGGATATATTGCTTTTGGTAGTATAGACATTTTAATGATACTGATTTTACCTATCCAGGAGCATGGGATGTTACTCCATCTTCTGAGGTCTTGTTCAATTTATTTTTTAAGTAGTTTGTAGTTTTCTTCAAATGGGTCTCCTACATTTTTGGTTAGGTTTATTCCCAGATATTGCATAGTTTTCTGTTATTTTGAATGATATCTTGCTGATTAGATCCCTTTCCATCTTGGGGCTGTTTGCATACACTATTGCTGTTTTTCGTTACGTCATTTTGTACTCTGCCACTCTACCAAACTCTCGTATAAGTTCTAGCTGTCTCTGTATTGAGTCTCTTGGCTCTTCTAAAGAAACATAACACATCGCCATGGAGGAAAAAGACACGAGGTGTAGTTAAGCGAGGGAGTGAAAGTGAGGGTTTGTTCTTTGTGGCCGACTGCAGAGAGCTGGTGTAGGGTGGAGTATGGAAGGAGGGGAGCCGATCCAGCAGAGAAACAGGCCAGGAGGCGCGAAACTGTAGGGAGAAGAGCGAGAAGGTCACTGGAGTTCGCTAAAGCAAGAAGATCTACACAGCGTGAAGGAACAGCCGCAAAAAGTAGGAAAGAAAATACAGCACGCCGCGAGAAACCTGGTGAGTCACGATCCCAGGCAGGGGGAAGGCGGCAGAGGCTCAACCGCCCCAGGGAAAACAGAGGCGGCTGGAAGGATAGGCGCCCACACCGACAGGGGCACCAGTCCCCTGGAAGGCAGGAGCCCCCAGAGGAGGCTACTGGACTGATCATTGGGTGCATTATCCCTGCAGAAGTGGAGGAAAAGCTGGGGAGATTTCCCAGAGGCTTGCCTACCCGCTGCTCAGCGGCTCTGGGAGAGTGCAGAGGGAACAGGAGCGGCGCTGTGGGACTGGGTCTCAGAGATCCCCATATTGGCTCCGAGCTGTGGACTGGCTGCGGGAGAGTCAGTGGATCCTGTTGCTGGACTCGCCCTGAGCCCCAGAGGCTGGGCAACGCTCGACAGGGCCTCACGTCCTGGGCAGAGGAGCAGACTAGTGGGGGCACGTCTCACCTAAAGGGCTCTGTGCCTCTCAGAGATCCGCTTCCATCCTTGAGAGAGTGCAGCTGAGGAAGTGGCTTCTTCAGGGCAGAGTCCCCAGCTGGGCTCAGCTAGAGAGGCCAGACAGGAGCGGGCTCAGCTGAACTGGCTGGACAGGTTTTCCCAGCAGGAGCCCGCACGGAAAGACCTGCCTGTGGTGTTGCAGCCCTCAGTGGAGCAGCGCTTCCTAGTTTGGCACTGGGGCCGCGGAGATTTCCAACCCAGCACAGGCCGGGGTTGGGGATTTTAGGCTCCGAGCAGCAGGAGCCCTTGCTGTGCTAACCTCAAGCCCTGAAGGAGAGTCTCGGCTCAGCACTGAGGCAGAGACCCCCGCTGTATTAGCCTTGTGACCCAAAGCCCAGGCGCGGCTCGGCAGAGTGAATCTGTAGGGCACTGCCTTTGAGAGGGAGCCACAGGGGAAGGGGCCTGGCACTAGGGCTGGCCCACAAAGCCTCCTGACCCAACTCGGGGCTGTGATCTACAGACCCTGAAAGCAGCTGGTGACTCAGGCAGTAAGCCCTGCTGGGCTCAGCCGGAGACCCCAAACCAGAGCCAGCTCAGCTGAATCACCGCTAAAATCTCAAAACAACAAGAAGTAAAAACACAATGAGGAGAAGTATCAGAAAAAGCAATGACCCAGAGGAAAGATTAAGCACTCCCTCCCAATACAACCAAAAACTAATCCCAATATCTGAGATGCAAGATGAAGACATAGAGGAACTATCAGATAAGGACTTTAAGAAGCTAATGATGAAATTCGTCAGAGAGAGTGAAAAGCGCTGGGAAGAGTCTAAGGCATTCGAAAACCATATCACTGCAGAAATAAATCAAGTCAAAAAGGGAATCCTTGATATAGAGAACAAAATTGAAAGCCTAACCAACAGAATGAACACAGCAGAAGACAGAATATCAGAATTGGAAGACAATCAGAATGAAAGGCAGCAGCTCATCAAACAGTTGGAGACAAATCTAGAGAAAGCCAATAGGTCCATACAGGAAATGAAAGACAACCTCAAAAAATCAAATATTAGAATAATAGGCCTTCCCGAAGGAGTGGAAAAGGAGACAGGCTTGCAACGAGTGCTCAATGAGATAATACAGGAGAACTTCCAGAATACTGGAAATATAAATCTAGCACAAATCCAGGAAGGACAAAGAACCACCAGTAGATACGACCCAAACAAATTGTCTCCCAGACATGTGGTCCTCAAGCTACCTTCAAGTGAATACAAGGAAACCATTCTAAGACAAGTAAGAAAAAAGGATAAGATTACATTCAGGGGAAGGGAAATCAGGATCACAGCCGACCTATCAGAAGAAACGCTCCAAGCAAGGAGAGAATGGGGTAAAACCTATCAAATCTTGAAACAAAACAACTGCCAACCAAGAATAATGTACCCAGCAAAGCTCTCATTTATATTTGAGAATGAAATCAAATACTTCAACAGTAAAGAGAAACTCGAAGAATACATCAACACGAAACCAGCTCTGGAAAATCTCCTCAGGAAGGTGCTAAACCCAGAAAGAAAAAATACAAACCAAAATCAAAGATGGCTAATGGGAAGACCTCCCCACTAAAACCCATACAAGGAAACTCAACCAATCAAAAACTCTAATAGTCGCAAATACACACTTGCACACTTACACTCATGGCAGCCCAAAACCAATTCCTCTCAATATTATCTCTAAACACAAATGGCTTAAACTCACCAATCAAAAGGCATAGATTAACGGAATGGATCATCAAACAGCACCCAACTATATGTTGCCTACAAGAGACACATCTAACCAGAAAATCCTGTAAGAAATTTAAAGTGAAAGGATGGAAAAAGACATTTCATGCCAATGGACGAGAAAAAAAGGCTGGCGTAGCTGTTCTAATCTCAGATGACCTAGACTTCAAGCTGACAGACATCAAAAAGGACAGAGAAGGACATTATATATTGGTGAAGGGACTGATCCATCAAGAAGTAATTACAATCGTGAACATATATGCACCTAATTCCAATGCGCCTAGCTTCGTGAAGCAACTACTTACAGACTTAAGGGGAGACATAGATACACACACAGTAATAGTGGGTGATCTTAACACCCCGCTAACAACTATAGACAGATCAACAAAACAAAAACTCAACAAAGAAACAACAGAGCTCGTACAAACATTAGAACAACTGGACTTGGTAGACATTTATAGAATTTTTTATCCTAAGACCACAGATTATACATTTTTTTCAGCAGTACATGGCACCTTCTCCAGGATCGACCACATGATAGGACACAAAGCAAATCTAAATAACTTCAAAAAGATAGAAACCATACCATGTACCCTCTCAGACCACCACGGAATGAAACTGGAAATCAGTAATTCAAAATGCCCAAGGAAATATAGAAACTCTTGGAGGTTGAACAATATGCTATTGAACGAACAATGGGTCAGGGAAGATGAGATCAGTATGGAGAATATTCAAACAACTCAAATTCAACATACCGTATGGTCCAGCAATAGCACTCCTAGGAATATATCCAGAACAATTGTTTTATGAGAAACCAACATGCACTCCTATGCTCATGGCAGCACAATCAGTAATTGCAAAAACATGGAAGCAACCAAAATGCCCATCAACAGAGGATTGGATAAGAAAGCTATGGTTCATCTACTCCATGGAATACTACTCAGCTATTAAAAAAAACAAAATGCAGTTCTTTGTGGCCAAATGGGCCAAACTGGAAACCATAATGCTAAGGGAAATGAGCCAATCCCAAAAGGTTAAATACCACATGTTTGCCTTAATTTAAGATGATATGATGTTATGTATAACATGTTATGTTTTGAATGTTATATGTTGTGTATAAACTAAATTGAAGTATAGGTGAGGTGGTCACAGAAGGTGGCTGGGAACTCGCATTTACTTTCAACATGTTGGTTACTCATTACTATGTCAATTAATTCCATAATGATGTAAATTTTTGCTGATGGTATGATGGAGCTTTCAATTGACTGGGATAATACTCTGCTAGCTCTGTCTTCAGACCAGAGAGGGTATACCTAAGAAGCCGTTGAACTTGACTGGACAATAAGATGTTGGACTCTATGTTTGGTGTATGCTTGCAATGGGGGAATCTCAACTGAACTTGAGCTGTGGTTATGCAACAAGGTGGAGGAATCCACCATGGTGAGAGGGTTTGGGGAGGGGTGGGAGAACCCAAGTATCTATGTAACTGTGTCACATAATACAATGTAATTAATGAAGTTAAATAATAAAAAAAAATGAAACAAAAAAAATAAAAAAAATAAAGATGAGATCAAAAAATTTATGGAAACCAATGAAAACTCTGATACAACATTCCAAAACTTGTGGGACACTGCCAAAGCAGTGCTACGGGGTAAACTCATCGCAATTGGAGCTCATGTCAAGGCCCAAGAGAGGCGCCAAATACAGGAACTAACCATACACCTCCAGGAATTGGAAAAGCAGCAGCAGATGAGCCCCACACACAACAGGAAACAAGAAATCATCAAAACAAGGGAGGAAATCAACCAGATAGAAATAAAAAAAAACCATACACAAAATCAACAAATCAAAAAGCTGGTTTTTTGAAAAGATAAACAAAATAGACACCCCGCTGGCCCGACTGACAAAGAAAAAACAAGAGAAAGCAAGAATTAACAGCATCAAAGATGAAAAAGGCAACATAACAACAGACATTACAACCATTAAGAACATAATTAGAAATTACTACAAAGCACTGTACTCCAACAAATCAGAAGATCAACAAGAAATGGAAAAGTTCTTAGACTCACACAACCTGCCAACACTTAGCCCAGAGGCAACAATCAACCTGAACAAACCCATAACTGAAGTAGAGATTGAATCAGTGATTAAAGACCTCCCAACAAAGAAAAGCCCAGGCCCAGACGGCTTCACTCCAGAATTCTACAAAACATTCCGAACAGAACTAACCCCAATCCTCTACAAACTCTTCAAAACAATAGAAAAGGAAGCAACCCTTCCAAACTCATTCTATGAAGCCAACATTACCTTAATCCCAAAACCGGGCAGAGATCCTACAGAGAAGGAAAACTACAGACCTATCTCTTTGATGAACATTGATGCTAAGATTCTCAACAAAATCCTAGCCAACAGAATTCAAAAACACATCAGACAGATCGTTCATCCAGATCAAGTAGGATTCATCCCTGGAATGCAGGGATGGTTCAACATTCGGAAATCCATAAATGTGATACACCACATCCAAAAACTGAAAAACAAGAATCACATGATAGTATCAATAGATGCAGAAAAAGCTTTCGACAAAATCCAGCACAACTTCCTGCTAAAGACCCTAACCAAGGTAGGCATAGATGGAAAAATCCACAACATAATCAAAGCAATATATGCAAAACCCAATGCCAGCATCATACTGAATGGAGAAAAACTGGAACCCTTCCCACTGAGATCTGGAACAAGACAGGGATGTCCGCTTTCTCCGCTGCTATTCAACATAGTTCTAGAGGTACTCGCTGAGGCCATAAGACAAGAAAAAGAAATCAAAGGAATCCAAATGGGAAATGAAGAAGTCAAGCTTTCACTATATGCAGATGACATGATTCATTATATGGAAGAGCCAAAAGGCTCAACACAGAGACTACTAGAACTTATACGAGAGTTCGGTAGAGTGGCAGGGTACAAAATTAATGAACAAAAATCAACAGCCATAGTGTATGCTAACAGCCCCAAGTTGGAAAAAGATCTAACCAGCAAGATACCATTCAAAGTAACAAAGGAAAGCATGAAGTATCTGGGAATTAACCTAACCAAAAATGTAGGAGACCTATTTGAGGAAAACTACAAACTACTTAAAAAAGAAATTGAACAAGACCTCAAAAGATGGAGTAACATCCCATGCTCCTGGATAGGTAAAATCAATATCATTAAAATGTCTATACTGCCAAAGGCAATATATACATTCAACGCAATCCCAATCAAATTGCCCAAAACATTCTTCACAGATCTGGAAACAATGATTCAAAGGTTCATCTGGAAACACAAAAAACCACGAATAGCTAGAACCATTCTCAAGAACAAGAAGTTAGCAGGGGGAATCACAGTCCCAGACCTCTGGACATACTATAGGGCAGTGGTTATCAAAACAGCCTGGTACTGGCAAAAAAATAGAGAAGAAGATCAATGGAGCAGAATAGAAACACCAGATGCGAACCCACACAAATACAGCCAAATAATCTTTGACAAAAAGACAAACGACAACCCAGGCAAATGGGAAGGTCTGTTCAATAAATGCTGTTGGGACAACTGGTTGATAGCCTGCAGAAACAAAAAGATAGACCCACATCTCTCACCATATACTAAGATCAAATCCAAATGGATAAAAGATTTAAACCTACATCCAGAAACCTTCAAACTTTTGGAAGAAAATGTTGGAAACACACTGGAACACTTAGGGGTAGGCCCTCACTTCCTAAAAAAGACTCCAAATGCAGTAGAAATCAAGACCAAAATAAACAAGTGGGACCTCATCAAACTAAGAAGCTTCTGTACAGCTAGAGAAACAATCAACAAAGTAAAAAGGCAACCCACAGAATGGGAGAAGATCTTCGCACATGACTTAGGTGATAGAGGGCTGATCTCCAGAATATACAAAGAGCTACAAAACAACCAAAATGTCAAAACAAACAAGCCACTCAAGAAATGGGCACGGGAAATGGGCAAACACTTCACAAAGGAACAAACCCAAATGGCAAATAAACATATGAAAAAATGCTCAAGTTCCCTGGCAATAAGGGAAATCCAAATTAAAACATCAATGAGGTACCACCTAACGCCAGTAAGACTGGCCCACATGAATAAAAGCACCAACAACACTTGTTGGCGAGGTTGCGGGGAAAAGGGAACCCTACTCCATTGCTGGTGGGGCTGCAGGCTGGTACAGCCTCTATGGAAATCAGTATGGAGAACATTCAAACAACTCAAATACAACATACCGTATGACCCAGCAATAGCACTCCTAGGAATATATCCAGAACACTTGTTTTATGAGAAACCAACATGCACTCCTATGTTCATAGCAGCACAATCAGTAATTGCAAAAACATGGAAGCAGCCAAAATGCCCATCAACAGAGGAATGGATAAGAAAGCTATGGTTCATCTACTCCATGGAATACTACTCAGCTATTAAAAAAAACAAAATGCAGTTCTTTGTGGCCAAATGGGCCAAACTGGAAACCATAATGCTAAGGGAAATGAGCCAATCCCAAAAGGTTAAATACCACATGTTTGCCTTAATTTGATGTGATGTTATGTATAACAAGTTATGTTATGAATGTTATATGTTGTGTATAAACCAAAATTGAAATGTCAATGAGGTGGTCACAGAAGGTGGATAAGAAATCGCATTTACTTTTACCATATTGGTTACTCATTACTATGTCAATTAATTCCATAATGATGTAAATTTTTGGTGATGGTATGTTGGAGCTTTTAATTGATCGGGATGATACTCCGCTGGCTCTGTCTTCAGACCAGAGAGGGTATACCTAAGAAGCCGTTGAACTTGACTAGACAATAAGATGCTGGACTCTATGTTTGGTATATGCTTGCAATGGGGGAATCTCGGCTGAACTTGAACTGTGGTTATGCAACAAGGTGGAGGAATCCACCATGGTGGGAGGATTTGGGGAGGGGTGGGGAGAATCCCAGTACCTATGAAACTGTGTCACATAATACAATGTAATTAATGAATTTAAAATAAAATTAAAAAAAAAAAAGATCAATTGACACAAATATGCATCCACGGGGACTCTGTAAGGTTTTGCTGCATGTAAAGCAAACATTGGGTACTAATGAAATGGGGGTGAATAGATCTAGCTATGTAGTTCCTTGGATAATTTCTATGTGGTGAAACACTCAAATTCCTTCCATCTAGCTTTATATGTATTAACTGTATGTTATATATAATGTGTAGACGCATCCACATATGTATGTACACACAGCATGTTATTGGTAACTGTCATCACCTTGTCATACTATAGAACACCAGAACTTAGTTCTTCTACCCAGCCATTACTTTCAACTTGTCCGTCAGACTTCTCCCATTTTTCTATCCCTCTCCTTTCCTCCCCCCAATCTGTGATATTATTCTAAATTCACATGAGATCAACTTTAAATTCCAAACAATGTTTCAAAAAGTTTGTAGAAGACAGAATTAAAGATCTGTTTATCTTGATGAAAAAGGTCTTAAAATTTGTGTTTTTCGTAAAATGAACACCATGAATGCATATACAGTTCTTCACAATAGTCCCTAGTGACCTTTCACCTTTCTCTAGTGTTGGTTAGATTTCGTTTCTCAGCTCTCCTCTAATTTCTTTTCTCTGTTTTTAACATTTATTTGATTTTCATTACAAAGTCAGATATACAGAGAGGAGGAGAGACAGAGAAAGATGTCCCATCCAATGATTCATTCCCCAAGTGAGTGCAATGGCCCGGGCTGCACCGATCCGAAGCCAGGTGCCTGGAGCTGCTTCCAGGTATCCCATGTGGGTGCAGGGTCCCAAGGCTTTGGGCTGTCTTTGACTGTTTTCCCAAGCCACAAGCGGGGAGCTGGATGGAAAGTGGAGCTGCTGGGATTAGAACCAGCACCCATACAGGATCCTGGAGCGTTCAAGGCAAAGACCTTAGCTGCTAGGCCACGCCGCCGGGCCCAGCTCTCTAATTTCATTTCAATGTTTTGTTTCTAGGTTAGTCTATAAGTTTGCTGGTTTTATTTCTTTTTGAAATAACCTTTGTTTCACTGATCTTTCATGTTTTTCTCTTCATTTGCTCGTTTGATCTTTATTTCTTTACTAACTTTGGGATTTAGTTTATTCTGCCTTCTCTAGACACCCAAAATGCACCTAACCTGTTTGAAACCTTTCCATTTTTTTTATGTAGGCATTTAATGCTTCAACCTTTACTTAGTATTTCTTTAGATGTCTTATGTAAGTTTTGAAATGCTGTATTTTCATTTCATTCAATTTTTAAATTTTCTTTTGGATTTCTTCCACATTTCTTCTTTGGATTTCAGGATCATAATATTTAATCTGCAGATGGTTTTGTTTTCAAGATTTATTTGAAAGGCAGATGTTACAAAGAGAAGATTTCTGTCCACTGGTTCACTCTCCAAATGGCTGCAATGGCCGGAGCTGAACCAATCCCAAGCCAAGAGCCAGGAGCTTCTTTGAGGTCTTCCACACAGGTGCAGGGTCCAAGCACGAGAACTATCCTCCACTGCTTTTGCAGGCCATAAGCTGAGGGCTAGATGGGAAGTGAGGCCTGGAACATGAACCAGTGCCCACATGGATGCCGGTGTGCAAGGTGGAAGATTAGCCTCTTGAGCCACAGGGCCCGCCCCTCAATCTATGGCTTTATAATTACCAAATTTGTTTGGATTTATATTTTTGTGATTAGAAAAGATATGATGTACTTTTTGTTGTGGTTTAATATGTGGTCTTAGAGGAAGTTTAGTGTATTCAAGTACATATTCTAAAGCTATTGCAATGAATGCTGTGTCAGTGTCTGTATACCCTAGAACTGTGTTTTTACTTTTTTTTTTTCTTGACTGACATGTTAGTTGATTCCTTAACTCCACTATTCTTGATCTGGAGCTTGACTCTCCCTTTAGATATGTATGTGTTTTTTTAAAAGATTTATTTTGTTACAAAATCAGATATACAGAGAGAAGAAGAGATGGAGGAAGATCTTTCATCTGATGTTTACTCCCCAAGTGAGCACAACGGCTGGTACTGCGCCGATCCATCCAGGAACCTCCTCCAGGTCCCCCACGCAGGTGCAGGGTCCCAAGGCATTGGGCTGTCCTCGACTGTTTTCCCAGAGCACAAGCAGGGAGCTGGATGGAAAGTGGAGCTGCTGGGATAAGAGCTGGCATCCATATGGGATCCCGGGGCATTCAAGGCGAGGACTTTAACACTAGGCCACACTGCCGGGCCCTCCCTTTAGATATAATAAGGCTTTTTAAGAAAATGACATGCTGTGGCATTGGATATATAGTACCCAATCTGTCCTACCTTATTGTTGAATTAATTTCTTGATCACTATCTGATTATCTTTGTAACTTTTTATAGCTTTGGCTGAAGTGTATTTTGTCTAATGCACTACTCCTGCTTGCTTTAGGTTTCCACTTAGGTAGAACATTTTTTTCCATCTTTTCACCAGTGTGTGTCTTTACTAATGAGTTTCTTAAGGTACATATCCTTGGTTATTTTTTAATCCATTTAGCCAAACTCTATCTTACCTGGGAGTGTGGTCCATTGACTTTCAAAGCTGTTGCTAATAAGTAGTAACAGTAAGTAGCTGTTATTAGTAAGTAATCTATCCACTTAAAAATTAGTTGGTTTCTTCTGAGTATTCTTCATCCAGTTATGGGTGAGCTTCAAAGTTTTCCATTTTGGGCCCAGCACACTAGCGTAGTGGTTAAAGTCCTCACCTTTCACATGCCAGGATCCCATATGGGCACTGTTTCTAATCCCGGTGGCTCTGCTTCCCATCCAGCTCCCTGCTTGTGGCCTGGGAAAGCAGTCAAGGATGACCAGCAGCCTTGGGACCCTGCACCCACATGGGGGGCCCGCGCTCCTGGCTTCGGACTGACTGAGCTCCAGCCATTGCGGCCACTTGGACTGAGCTATCGGACGGAAGATCTTCCTCTCTGTCTCTCCTCTCTGTATATCTGACTTTGTAATGAGAATAAATAGAAGTTTTGCATGTTCTCATGATGCTAGCCTGCTACCTTTTATTTGCTTCTGTCTGTACATTTCCCTCAAACAAGTTTATGGAGGCCAGTTGATTCTGATGACTTTCCTGACTTTCACTCATTTTGGAGAATATTTAAGTTATAAAGGATAGTTCTACTCAGCCAAGTATTTTTGGCTGATAGGCTTACTTTTTCTTCACAACTTGAAATAAACCATTCAATTCCCTCTTGGCCTATAGAATTTCTGTTTGACAATGTTGTTCATTTAGTGGAGGTCCCCTTGAAAACGACAGTGCTTTCCTTTTGAGAATGAACAATTGTTTGTACTTAAAAGAGCCGGACCACAATAGGTCAAGGGAACGTGGATCTTTTCTGATTCTGTCAATTGACATCCTATGGGCCTTCTGTACTTGGAGGTGTACTTATTAAGATCAGGGAAGTTCTGAGCTGTTTCATTGAATATGCAGCATACTCTCTTCCTCTCAGGAATTCCAAGAAAGTGTTCATTTCAGTAAGGTCTCAAAGCTCTCGGGCTGCTTTCATTCCCTTTCTCACATTTTTTTTAAAATCTGGGTAGAAAATATTGAACCTGTCTTCAAGTTCAAATATTTTTTAATTCTGTTGATCCTCATTTATCTTGACTTTCAACTATTTTCATTTTTAATTTTTCTTTAAGAAATACTTGATTTGCAAGGTAGATAAAGAGGGAGAGACAGATCCTCCATCTCAATGGCTGACATCAAGGCCTGGGCCACTGGATAGCCAGGAGCCTGGAGCTCTGTCCCTCTTGTAGATGACAGGGACCCAAGTTCCTCTGCCCTCTTCTGCTGCCTCTGCAGACATATTAGCAGACACCTGGATCCAAGGTAGAATGGCCAAGACTTGAATCAGAGCTCATAGGAGATCAGTACACAGGCAGTAGCTCAGCCTGCTGCTCACAAGAACCAGTCCACAGTTGATTTTGTAATATCTGTTCAATTCCTCAAGGTCAGTCCTTGCCAAATTTCTCATATCATGCATTGATTTTCTAATTTCATTTTCTGTTGAAGACTCTTATGTCTTTTTGAGTGTTCCACATCATTCTTTTTGGATTCTTTATTTTATTGGAAATGCAGGTTTACAGAGAGAAGCAGAGACACAGAAATATCTTCCATCCACTGGTTTATTCACCCAGTGTCCAGAATGGCCAGAGCTGAGCCAATCCAAAGCCAGGGGCTTCTTCCAGATCTCCCTCATGGGTGCACAGTCCCAAGGCTTTAGGCTGTCCTCTACTGATTTCCCAGGCCACAAGCAGGGAGCTGGACGGGAAGCAAAGCATCCGGTATTAGAACCAGTGTCCAAATGGGATCCCGGCATGGTCGAAGTGAGGACTTTAGCTACTAGGCTACTGCACCAGACCCCTTAACTGCCAAGCTATTGCGCCAGACCTCTCCCGTGTAAATTCTCAAATTTACTAGCATTCCTATGTATGCACCCTTAATTCTAATGTCGGTGTACACTAGGTATTAATGTTAAACACATCAACAATGTGGTAGTAGTAGCTTATAGTATAAACAATTCTATATGTAAAACTTGCAAGGTTCATTTCTCAACATGCTTAAGCCTTTAGTATTTTGTCCGAGCTTTTCCATTCTACGATAGCCATACTTCTGTAGGACAATATTCTACAAGCAATTCTCTTCCTTAATAACCTGCTTATTTGCTCGATTTACATTTTGAAACAATCATGTAAGACTCCAAATTAAGACATTCTATAAATAAAAACATACCACATTTTGGCCCAGGCGCAAGTGATGGTGAGGTGCAATGGCATGGATGCAGACCCTGGCCTCGGCTGGTTGGGGGTCTCCAACAGGGGAGCCGACCCTCGACGCACATCCCAGGGGTCTCCAGCAGCTGAGGCGGCCCTCGCCGCTGCTGCCTGGGGTCTCCAGCAGCAGCAGAGAACTGAAGAGAGGGGGCGCAGCGGGGCTGGTAAGGCCAGGAGCAAGGGAAGGGGAGGGAGTGCGGCATGGCTTGAGACCCTCCCCGCACTGCGAGGGGAAGTCCAGCAGCAGCAGAGACCTGGGCTGTGGCACCCTGGGGTCTCCATCAGTATTGGAGACCCTCGCCTCGGCTGGTAGGCGTCTCCAGTAGCGTCGGCGACCCTCGCCTAGGGTGCTGGGGGTCTACAACAGAGGCGGCGCCCCTCGCCTTGGCTTGCAGGGGTCTCCAGCAGTGGCGGAAAGGGGAGGGGATGGAGCGCGTGCAGCTGGAGAGTACAGGCTAAAGGGAAGGGGAGGGGGGGCGGCACGGCTACAGCCCTTTGCTGCACCACAAGGGGATCCAACAGCAGCAGCGACCCTGGCCTCGGGTGTCACAGTGACCCTCACGTCCACTGCAGGGGGTCTTCAGCAGTGGCGGAGAGGGGAGGGGAGGGGGCGTGGCACTGCTGCAACCCCTAGCTGAGCTACGAGGGGATCTCCAGAGGAATTGGCAACCTTGGCCTTGGTTGCAGGGGGTCTCCAGCAGCAGTGGCGACCCTGGCCTCGGCTGCTGAGGGTCTCCAGCAGCGGCTAGGCGAGGGGAGTTGAAGCAGCGCAGCCAGGCTGGAGAGCCCAGACACAAGGAAAAGGGAGGGGCCCTGGCCCAGGGGAACACACTCACCACGGCTTCCAGTGGTCTCCAGCAGCAGCTACCCTCACCGCTGCTGCCAGAGGTCTCCACCAGCCGAGGCGAGGTGAAGAGAGGGGGCGCAGCGCGGCTGGTAAGGCCTGGAGCAAGGGAAGGGGAGGGAGCGCGGCATGGCTTGAAACCCTCCCCGCACTGCGAGGGGAACTCCAGCAGCAGCAGAGACCTGCTCTGCTGCAGCTGGTGGTCTCCATCAGCATTGGCGACCTCGCCTTGGCTGCCAGGGGTCTTCAGCAGCAGCGGCAACCCTCACCTCGTGTGCTGGGGGTCTCCAGCAGCGATGGTGACCCTGGACTTGGCTTGCAGGGGTCTCCAGCACCAGCGGTGACCCTTGCCTTGGCTGCCGGGGGGTCTCCATCAGCAGCAGTGACCCTCGCCTCGGGTGCTTGGGGTCTCTAGCCAACCGGCCAGGGGAGGGGTGGGAGCAGCGTGCCAGGATAGCTCAGGCACTTGGCAAGGGGAGCCTAAGGGGCATGGTGCATCTGGAGAGCCCAGGCGCAAGTGAAGGGGAGGGGCCGCGGAATGGCTGCAGACCTTCGCCTCGGCTGCCAGGGGTCTCCAGCAGCAGAGGCGACTCTCGACGGGAACCCCGCTGCTGGGGTCTCCACACCGAGGCCCTCACAACCTTCCTGTGTGTGTGGTATGGGGAGGTGTTTGTTGGGGCGGTGTGTTGCAGGGTGGTGTCCCAGTGGGTCAAGAATCAGCCTGCCAGGCAGATGGCCTGTATGGGTGCTGCTTCGGATCCTGGCTACTTCCCCAGTGCACGGGCACTGTGGGAGCTGCAGTCCCATGTCAGCGTGCCCATGGGCGTCTGGGAGTTGCAATCCACGTCAGTGTTCCCACCGGTGTTTGGGAGTTGGAGTCCGACTTCAGCGTGGGCAAGCGCACTGTGGGAGCTGCAGTCCCACGTCAGAGCGCCTGAGTACTCTAGACGCTGAAGTCGTGAGGCATTTTGGGAAAAGATGTTCCACTAGGTAGCCTTCCATAGGCCGCTCTGGGACAAGAGACACCATCCCCTTGTCTCTCAAAGTGCATCGTGGGACGTATATTCCCAGCACCTCTTTTGCCGCCGAGGCCAAGCCAAGCACAGCCGAGCACAGCCGAGCTCAATCAAGCAGGTATGCAGTGCAGTGTCCGGGTTGCAGCGCCAGGAGATGGTCAGGCTTTTTGGAGCACATTTGGGAACTTGTACTGTAGATGGCAGAAGCCATGAGCAGGTATGACGTTGGCTGGGGAGCCACCTGGGCCTGGATAAGGGAACACTTTCAGGGCCTGTGCTCCCAACAGCACGGGCCTGGATCCCTGGACTGTTTCCCAGCAGCCTTTCCTGCATTCTACCCTGAACCCTTCTTTAGGGGAGGTGCACCCTTGCATCCCTGCCCTCTACTCAGGCACCCGTCGCCCCTATCCCGCTTGTCCCTGCCTTGGCCATGCACCCCATCCCCTTGGGGAGGCCCTCACAACTGCCTGTGTGTGTGGTATGGAGTGGTGATTGTTGGGGTGGAGTGGTCCAGGGTGGTGTCCCAGTGGGTCAAGAATCAGCCTGCCAGGCAGATGGCCTGTATGGGTGCTGCTTCAGATCCTGGCTGCTTCCCCCACAGGCCAGCTCCCAGTCGATCCTCCTGGGAGAGCAGTGGAGGATGGTGCAGGGCTTTGTGCCCCTGTGCCCCTGTGCCCCTGTGCCCAGGGAGACACCTGGAGGAAGCTCCTGGTTCCCGGGATTGTCGTGGCCCAGCCTCGGCTGGCTCTGGTGCTGGTCCTCGGGGAAGTGAGCCAGCAGATGCAAGAAAGATTGCTCTCTCTCCCTCTCTGTTCCTCTGTGTTTCAAAGCAAATAGCACAGAGGAAGGCTGGCATGCACACAGGCAGGCAGGCAGGCAGGAAGAGATAGACACCTGCTGCCCTCCTGGGAGGAAGCGTGCTGTGTGCTGTGCTCTGTCTCTACTGCTTTTTCCTGCGAATGCAGACCCTGAGGGCGTATGTAGGGCTTCCGTCATGGGACTCCTTTGCAACTTCTAAAGAGTGTGCTTGAGAGAGAAGGTCTCTGTGGCTGGGGCTGCTTCCCTTGACTTGGCAGCAGTTAGGAGGAGCGTTCTGCAGTGAGTGCCGGTGGCCACGAGAGGGCAGGCGAAGCTGCCCTTTCTACCCCTGTTTCTCTGAAACTTGAGGAAAAGTAAGTGAAGAGGCTATTTTAGAAAGTATAAATTAAATAGAAACGGTTTTGCCAAGCATTTGGATTAAAGAACAGCTACTAGTAAGTATGTTTCTAGGGCTGCATCTTACTCTCACCCTGGGCCATTCCACAACATTTCATTATGTTTCTCCTACTACCAAACTGAAGCTCATTCTCTCCCTTTCCCTTTATTTTGTTTTGTTTCTAAGTTTTGCTTCTATTCACCATCTGCAATATCGGATCATTTTGGGCCTAGTCGTTATGACAGTCTATCTGTTGGCCATGGTGGGCTCTATCCTACCTCTTACTTTTTACAAGAGAACTTCCCCATTATCTCATTTATTATTTCTGGTAGGCTTAAGAACAATAGTTTTATCATCCTGCTTATGGGTGTGGGATATTGGGTCTAACAACTTGGAGTAACTCATTCACAATCATACAGTCATGAAGTACCAGGGCTGAGCTCATTGTCTTAGTTTTTTGTTTGTTGGGTTTTTTGGTTTTGTTTTGTTACTCTAAACTTTTGTAGTTGGTGGAAACAGATTGTGTGAACGAATGCTGCAATCCCAGGAGGTAACCAGACGGAGGAAGGGGGTGTCATGAGTGAGTGCTGTGCAGAGTGATGACATCACGCCAGCTGATACAAACAACCTGCCCATTGGATCTGCATGTCACTTTCCTGTAAGAGCCCACCTGATGTTTGTAACCAAGTGACAGTAAGGGGTGTTAGTGTATGTAAAGGTGGGAGAATGGGGAGTTCTAGTGTCTGGAAAATACCTGCAGGTGATGCCATTAGTTCTTTGTAAAGTGCTGGTCTTAAAATGTGAAACCCAAAAGGAAAAGTTCTTGTGAAGCTTTAGGAAAACTAACAGACACTTGAATACTGGGTACCTTTGGGTACAATCATGTTTGAATTTTTGACCTTGAACTTGATTTGAATAAAGTCCTATTTTGTGAAGATCCTAAAAGATCTGGGGAACTGAATCCCAGGCTTCAACTTCCTTCAACAGTTCCTTTGTCATTTATTAGCTTAAGCTGCCTTTCTGTTTTCAAATATAGGCAGTTCATCTTCTGTATAGATTCCCAGTACAGTAGGGATTAAAAGTTGCTCAAAGCTAGGCAGTAAAACTTTCAGCCAAGAAAAAATCAAACGTCTGGATGGCCCAAGGGAGCAACTGACATTTCAGTTTTTTTAAAGATTTAGTCCCTGAATATATCAAATTTAAACATAGGCTTTGGATCAGTGCAACTTGGGTTCTGTGTCACTTATTCTATATTACCTCAGTATTATATTATGGATTCAATTTCTTGCTCAGTTTTTGGAAATGGAAGACAAATTAAGTTGTCAGGCAGGACTTTAACCTGTAGTTTGCATTTCCTGTTCTTGAATTGTAGTGCTAGAGTCTTCAATGTTATTAATTTTTGCTAACCTGAGTAAGCAAGTGAAGTCCCAGGACTGTTTGGAAAACAGGATGAACTTTAGTTAGGGAGGGTGGGGGTGTGTGAAATGATGGGTTTAATAAGGGAAGTGAATAGGAAGCAGCAACAAGATGGTCATGTTACATTTGTTGAGACCAGAGATTCTGAAAATATAGAAGTCACTTCAGAAAACAGGGACCTTGTAGGTATCATTCTCCTGTCTACTTCTCTTCCCCCCCAAAGTACTAATGTTGAAACAATTTTGATTTAATGGTGATACCGTTTATGGAAGGATTGTTTTTTTCACTGTAGAGGCGAGTCCTGTTTGGATAGAATTTGTACACAGATACAGTGAACATCTTTGGAAGTTATGTCACCAGTGACCGTGTGCTTTAAATCACTTGCGTTATTGTTATGATGATGATGATGATGATCAAGGCAATTGCAAAGCACTTACCCTTGAACATTTACCAAAAGTCTGAGGCTCTATGACATAATGTTGATGGATTGTGTTGTTGAAGAATTAACAAGATGAATGCCCTTTTCCCTACGGTTGTATGTACTTACATCTTTAACTTATTGCTAAAGAAGTAGGTGTCAGATAGGCTGATTTAATTGTGCTCAGTATTTTGTGACAAATCATGAAAGAGATTCCATTAGTCAAGATATTTGCAGTTCTAATGAAGAGTAAAATCTGATGATTTAGTAATGTTGGGATTATCTCATAACTAGTTGTTTAATTAAAGATCAAACATGCTAATGTGATTAGTAGATCTTATTATGAGACCTAATTAGGCCAGGGTTAAGCAAGAACTTCTGGCCCATTATCTCTTTCTGTATAGCTACAAACTACAAATGGTTTCTCTATTTCAGTTGTTACAATAAATGTCTTATGTGCATGAAAAGTATGAAATTCTAATTTTGGTGTCCATCTATAAAATTATATTGCAGCATAGTGATGTTTATTCATGTACATTGTCTACAGCTGCTTTCAGTTATAAAGGCAGAATTCTACAATTGTATATAATCATACAAAGATCGTATAGCCCACAAAGCCTAAAACATTCAGTATTTGTAGAAAAAGCTGACATTTCAGATAAACTGTAGTGTCTTTCACATTTGTCCACTTCTTCACATTTCAACATCCATTATCCTGGTCTAGATCTTAGTTCTATATTGCCAAAATTGTTGCAGAAACCTCACAACTGGTATTCACATTCCTGGTTTTCCTTACCTTATCTTCCTAAAATATGCACACTTAAATATTTAATGATGTCTCCGTATTTACAGAAGAATCTACATAGTTCAACGCAAAGCGCTTCTTGGGTCACTCTACACTTCAGGGAAGGCTTCACCTGCTTGCTCATTATAGTCTATACTTAGGGTAACCATCTGCTTTTTCCAGAAGGGATAAGTAAGTGTGAAAGAGGCCTTTATAGTCATTGAATTGAGAAAACAAGTGTAAAGCAGTATTATTCTAGGCACATCGGGATATATATATATATATATATATATATATATATATATATAGCGCCATATTACCAATTTTTCATCTGGTTGCTACACATTCCTGATCTCTATATGTACTTGTTCTTTTACTTCTACTAGAATTTCTTTTCCTCTTTGTATAAATATCTACCTGAAACATTTTTCCAAATCCAGTTTATGAAGAGCCATGTCTGTGCAGCTGTACTCATACATAATCTCTTTCTCCAACTGCACACGCACACACACATGTGCGCGCACACACACACACACACCTATAGTGTACAGCACTAGTTTCTTTGAGACATAATCCTTAGCAAACACCATATTCCTCATGGATCTATATAGCACCATGCCATTTGCAGTATATATTTGATGAATCAATGAAGACTAGATTGTGGAGACTAGTATTTGAAGTATTCAATTTCTGAATCTTCCATTTTAATATGATTAAGTAGTAAACAAAACTAGGTTTCTGAGGACTGAGGACACATCCTTGAGTGCCAGTATGGAAGTGTAGCAGGATGGATTAAAGTGCAGGTATAAACTTTGGGATCCAGCCTTCCTGAGACTGCATTATGATTCTGTCACTAATAGGCTGTATTACCTTGGGCTAGTTACTTTCTTCTCCTTACCTTCTTGCATCTGTAAAATGTGGGTGATCATAGTAGTTACTTGATGGAATGATGGCTGAATAAGCAAGTATTCCAAGAACGCAGTGACTGCTCTATGAAAGTTCACTGCTGGGAGAATCAAGATGGCAGAATAGGGTAAGCACACGTTTAAACAGATGGAGAAACATTTAATCAGGATGAAGCAGAGAGGACACATTCCAGGAAATAGAGAAAAGAACAACAGCAGAGGGATACCTGGAGACTGACAGACACAGGACAGCTGACACAGCAGCAGACACAACGGTGTGGTGTTGCAGTGATGGATACTCCAGCGGCATTCAGCTGATGGCAATCGGAACTCCACCAGCAACCAGGTGGGAAGGGACTTGCACTGGGAACTTGGGAGGTGAACCCAAAGAACTGGCCATCCTGCTGGTCCATTTTATTTGGCCAGGAGCAGAGACAGAGCAGCAGATCCCAGATGGGCAGTGCGAGAACAGAGTGGATTTATAGCCCAGTCAGCCCCATAGAGCCGAATTGGGCACCATTTTGCATAAGGAGACAAAAGCAAGGGAAAGGACTGAGCATAAGTTGAGCTGGGAGTGAACTCGTTTCTTCTTTTTTTTTTTGCATTTTTAAATTTATTTTTGAAAATTATATTGTTGACAATCTTTACCTAGTTAATTACGGTAAAAAGGTTCAGGAGCTATAGGGAGGTGGGTAAGACTATTATGTCCATATTGTTTCCTTCTTGTATCTGAGGTAAAGGGGGTTATTGAGGGAGAAGCCCCTCCCAGTTTCCCACCCACCCCAAGTCCCGGATGTGGGGCATGCTCTGACATCCTTGCTCAAGTGGTTTTAATAGTTCATCAGTTATGAATCACTGCCATTTTCACCACTCCAAGCACGAGGGGGTTGTTGAAGAATCCACTGATTGACATAGTCATAGAGTCTTCATTTGCCCAGTATTTCGCTGGCAACATAGAGCTGAGGTGGTTGATTGACTTGTTCTTTCTTCTGTCTTTTCTTGGGCAGGGTTCTGAGTCCAGCATTTCGATTGGGGAGAACCCCAAAGAAATTGTGAGGTATTTATAGACCAGATTCTCGTATGTTCTAGCAAGTAAGTACAGGGCCCGGCACAGTCCATCTCCTGGATCAGCTGGTGGTTGCAATTGCTGGGTTGGTTCTGTTTTCAGGCCCAACATAAACTGGGACCAATGGCTGTTGCAGTCCAGCCTGGTTCTGCCCAGCACATACTAGGCCCTCACATATATCAATGGGAGCTGCAGCCTAGTCAGAGCGACCCACAATAACACCCAGCCACGTGGCTAGGGGAGGGGAGGGGGCGGGGCGCGGCGCAGCTTCAGACCCCAGCCTTGCCAGGACAGGATTCCTCTCCCCGTGCAGGTGGAGACCACCCCCGCACAGGGAGGGGAAGGGGGCGCAGAGTGGCTAGAGAGCACGGGAGACAGGGCCACAGTCCTCACTCTGGACCCCGGGAGACAGGGCCCGGTCCTCTCTCCAGACCCCAGGAAGCAGGGCCCCGGTCTTCCCCCTGACACCTTGGACAGGCCCTGGTCCTCTCCAGAACTCTGAGACAGGGCCCTGGTCCTCTCTCCGGAACTGGAGACAGGGCCACGTTCTCTCCTGGACCCAGGAGACTGGACCCCGGTCTTTTCCCCGAAACACGGTAGACAGGGTCCTGTCCTCTCTTGGAGCCCGGGCGCCTCGGGTGCGGGGGGGGTTTCCAACAGTGGCGGCTACCCTCGCTGCGGCTCCCATGGGACTCCAGCAGCAGTGGCGAGGGGAGGGGGCACTGCACTCCTGGAGAGCCCAGCTGTGCTGCCAGGGGAATGGAAGGGGCACTGGGCAGCTGGAGATCCCAGGTGCAAGGGAAGCGGAGGGGGCGCAGCAGGGCAGGAGACCCTCCCCCGCGCCGAGAGGGGATCTCCAGGAGCAGCTGGGACCCTCGCCTCGGGTGCTGGGGTTCTCCAGCAGCAGTGGTGACCCTCGCCGCGGCTCCTGAGGGTCTCTAGCAGCAGCGGGGGCGAGGGGAGGTGTGGGGGGCTGCGCGGCTAGAAAGCCCAGGCTGAAGGGAAAGGGAGGGGGCGCTGCATGCCTGCAGCCCCTATCCATGCCACGAGGGGACAAAGCCAATTGTTTTTTGCAGCCCTAGGCAGAGAGAGCCGACCCCTTGCTGTGCGTCACTGCTAGAGGAGGCAATTTGGAACCAGCACAGCTCCAAACTCAGACACTGCTTTCCCTGGGATGCGCCGGGGTGGGGGGCCGCCAGCTAGGAGCTGGCGGGTGTGGGGGAAGCAAATGTGTCTCAGGCGCGCATCAGCCTGAGACCATGAAGGATTATCCGCGGGATTATCCGCGTGGTCCACGCGGTCCAGCCAAGGGCACAGGTAAGCCTGCTTAGTTGGCTAGCTTTCAGAGCAGCTCTCCAGAGGCAGCAAAGTTCTGCTCACCAACGGAAAAAAAAATCCGGAAAGGCGGGGGAACAAAGCTTGGTTCATTCTCAACATCGCACGTCCCGGGGACTCTATTGCCCCTTGGCTTTACTCAGAGTTTCTGCTTAAGGTCTCTCTCAGCTGGTCCAGGCGGCAGGGAAGGCACCAGTCTCCTCCTTGGGGGGGGGGGAGGTTTCGCCCCACCCGCCTTGTCTTTCTTGTCTTTGCTGCTGGACTGTGCCGGGTTCTGCCGCCTCAGCCTTCCCGCGGCTTTTGTGTTGTCTTCCAAAGTTAGATTAACATTCCTGCCTTGAAATTTTTAAAACTATCGTTATTTTGGTAAATGTGCTACTTTACATCCATAAGTGGCTTTAAAATAACTCCAGAAAGTCACTTATAATTACCACTGAAGAAGCATGAAAATTAGCTTCTGATCTTGTGCAAACCTGGTTAGGTTTGTTGGCTCACCCCTTTCAGAGTGTGACTACAGGATACTCACCCTTCAAAAATCAAACTTTCAAAAAAGATTTATTTATTTTTATTGGAAAGTCAGAGATACAGAGAGGAAGAGAGAGGAAGATGTTCTGTCCTATGATTCACTCCGCAAGTGACCACAACTGCTTTCCCAGTTCACAAATAGGGAGCTGGATGGGAGCGGGGCTGCTGGGATTAGAACCATATGGAATCCTGGCACGTTTAAGGCGAGGACTTGAGCCGCTAGGCCACCGCGTTGGGCCCCCAAAATGAAACCTTTTAACGTAAAGAAAACTCGATTTCTAAATGAGTCCTAAGAATCTACTAAAGATACAAATTCTCCTGTGTATTGTTTGAGAACAGTAAGAGCGTCTAATTCTGTGTTGCTATAAAATGTCTGGTAAAAAAAAGGAAGCTGATCAAAGTAAAAATGTAATTAATAATAGTTATTATATTTTACTGTCCCCTGAAGATTTGCATGTATTGCTACTGCAGAGTTCCAAAGAATACATAAAATACATTTTCCCCAAATCATGCCCCAACCTCATCTGAAAATAATTGATGATAGAGCTGGTGACGTGGCCTCAAGGACTAAGCCACCATCGGCATCATCAACATCCCGTGCAGGTGCTGCTTTGGGTCCAAGCTGCTCTACTTTCAATCCCTCTTCCCACACTAGTACCTGGGAAAGACAGCCCAAGGATCACACTGAAAGTGTGAGGGGAAGCCTGTGTTGACTAAAGGAGACTCCAGTTGCATCCTCTATAGCTTTGATGTGGACGCATGTACATGCCACTGCATGAAATAGCACAGCATCTAGTAACAGTGTCTGTTGATTTTTACTCAAGGGGTACTTCCAGTGGAAGCGTCATTTTTTAAAAAGAAAAATCATAAAGGAAAAAGAAGGAAGGAAGGAAGGAAGGAAAGAGAGAGAGAGAAAGAAAACAAACTTTGAGGGTGGGCATGATGGCCCAATTGGCTAATCCTCCAATTGTAAGCACCAGGACACTACTGATTCGTGTCCTGACTGTTCCAACTCTCTTCCAGCTCCCTGCTTGTGGCCTGGGAAAGCCTAGAGGATGGCCGCAGTCCTTGGGACCCTGAACCTACATGGGAGATCTGGAAGAAGCTCCTGGCTTCGAATCAGCTCAGCTCTGCCCTTTGGGGTCATTTTTGGAGTGAACAAACAAATGGAAGATCTTTCTGTCTCTCCTTCTCTCTGTAAATCTGCCTTTCCTATAAAAGTACATTTTTAAAAACTCAAACTGCAGTTTTATTTTTTTGCTACTGTATTCACGTGTCTTTTTTTCAAACACCCCTTTTCTGCCACTCACGCAGAAGGGCATTTAAGCAAAGCAAAATGAAAATATCTCTATAGTCTCAGGAGCGCTGTTGTAATTTTAGGGGCAGGCCTGGTTCTTGGCAGGGAAAGAGTGTAGCTTGGATCCATTCCAATCAGGGCACAAAAATCAGCTCTAAGGGCTTTGACGCGTAGAGAAAATGCTTCACCAGCTCTGGCTTCGTAATTCCACGTAGGAGGGAAAGATTTCACCGAGTTCCTGTTCCAGGGATCACCATTTTCTGCAGGTGCGCCTGTGAGCGCGCGCCCAGGGGTCCCGGCCTGAGTTAGTCAGGCGCGCATGTGTCTTGATTTCAATCAGAGTTGTTGTAGGTTTCAGCGGCCTGTCCATCAACTAGTATTTCTGGAGAAGCTCTAAATCCAGACACCTGCGACTCAGCGTCCTCCACCCGCCCGACTCCTGGGAGGTGGAATGGAGAATAGCGCAGGTGTGCGCGCTCAGGTGAGCGGCGTGCCCGGGGCCAGGAGCCGGGGACCAGGGACCGGGGACCAGGGAAGGCCAGCGTCGGGCCCGGAGGAGCACAATGCCGCGGGTGAGTGACCCTAGTGGAACCCAGAGTCCACTGAGCCCTGGTCTCTCTGCCACTAGCCTGGTGGGCTGAGTTTTAAGCTGTTGGGGAGGCTCTGAGCTCAGGGGATGGGGCAGCGGGTCCGGTCTGCGGCTTCAAGCTCCTTAGGTTTAGTCTGAGTGTTTGGGCGGCGGCGGAATGGTGATCTAGTTCCTCCCTACTACAGCGCTCCGGAAGGGGGGGATTCAAGTTAGAAAGTGACCGGGCAGATTTTTTCAAGTCGCTCTCTCTGGGTCCAGACCCATGGTCCCAAACGCTGGGACTACAGAAAACTTTTGCGACTAAGTGAAGACCTCCTAAGGCACCCGCGGTGCGGTTCTGCCCGAGTTGCAACATTCGTTTAATTGGCGTTAATTAGAATACTCCGTTGGTGAAAAAGTCAGTCTGGATTTGGGTCTTTGACTTCATATCCCTTGTTTTCGCGTTCGTAAATAGTGGTGATAGAATATGACAAAAGTACACCGTTGGGGAATTTTTTGGTCAAGTTCAAGAAGTAGCACCGTTACCTCTGTCTAGACTTCAAAGTGGACTTTAAAATACTGTGTGTCTCACACTTTCCAATTCCATTGTGAGGGTGAAGTGAGCAGGGAACATGGAGTTTTTTAATGTGGTGGTAAGGTGTTGCAAAACCAGGGCTTGTTTCCTGAAAAAAAAAAAAAATAGAGAGCTCAGACAATTATCAAAATTTCTGGACATTTCTCTTGTGGTTTGATTCTTGAAATTTTCAGCATGGGAGCCGTTCGGTGTTGTTTAAATTTGTACAGAAAACAGACTCCTGAGTAGAGACCCTTTGTTTAGTTTGTACTTTGCAACCTGACATTTGACAATGGTTGGTTCTAAACAGTTGTGCTTTATCGGCACGATGGAGTTTGGCTTTTTTTTTTTTTTGTAAACTTGTTCAATTAGGATGCACTTTGCTGGTAATCTTCGTGCTGTATTTGTAAAGTTTTGTTTTGAAATGCTGTTTTACTCTGACCTGAAAGAAATGGAACGCACACTTAAAATTTTGTGTTGAGGGAAACAATAGAAGGCTTAAAAAAAAACTTTGAAGTGGGATTCTTTGAATGTTTAAGTCTTTTCTTTGCACAAGCTGCTTTCTTGGTAAAGACTGTTTCTTGTTGTTTGTGTGGGTGAGTTCCAGCCCCTTCCCTGTTCCCCAGGGGCCATCAGCACAATGGTCTCTTCAGTTCTCAAGCCAGAAGCAGAGAAATCTATCCTTTCCTGAATCTCCCCATCCAGTGTATCCACGCTTCTGGTCAGTTTTCACCGTCAGCCACCCTGAGCGCCCTAGGCTGCAGGATCCTGTGCCTTAGTGCTGTGCTGGATGTAAGCAGCCAGAAATGAACCAAGCTCAAGCAGTGCTTGCCCACATGATTGTGGCAGAGTCAGGGAGGCAGGTTCCCAGCCAAGAGGAATTAGGTGTCAGAATGGGAAAGCTTTGGAGATGCAAGGAGGCACTGGCTTCCTTTACAACAGGTAGCCCTGGAAGATCTACCTGACAAGCTGAGATGGGGAGGAACCAGTCACAGGGAAAGGGGCAGGGAGACCGCTGCCTGGCCTTGGAACAGTTGTGCTGGGAAGGGCTTGGCTTATCCGAGGACTCGGCAGCAAGGGAGGGTTGACCTAGAAGTCAGCCAGAGATCAGACCACGCAGAGACCTGCAGATGACAGCCAAAGGTTTAGGTTGATTCTGAGAGGAGGGACAGCCATGGTAGAGTTTTCAGCAGGCAGGACTGGGGCTGCCAGGTAGAGGATAGGAGTTGCAGGATAGGAGGTAGAGGATGAGAGTAGGAGGCCCCGCTGGGTGCTCTCCGGAGGTTTGACCTCAGCTCCAGGCATCCTTTAGAGGTGATAGTTAAGAATGTTACACAAGTGTATGTACTTAAAACAGGTCTTGGATAATGTTTAGTTGGAAAACAAATCAATCTCAAAATGGCCAATTTGTGAATTCATCAGCTTCCATTGTTTGTAATGGAATTTTAATTTTTTTCTACTAGGATCATTTGTGTGACTTTATGAGCATTTTAGGGTTATAAGATTGCCAGCATTGCTAAGAATTTTCACCTGTAGGATCACATGTTTCCAGTCAAGTGGGTCTCCAACTTTAGGGTGTGTCAGCATCACGGGACAGGCTCTCTGCTGCCTTTGAGTATTAACAAGCCGAGAAACTTCGATCACTTGTTACATGATTGCCTCCTATTCAACATTGTTCGATGCTGACCTCTATTTCACATTGAATTATTACAGATAATATGAACTAGAGATATTATAGAATGTTCTGGGGTGAGGAGTAATTTGCACACTGTTGCCTTTCCAGCTTCAGTCACTCATTACCGATGCATTTGATGGTAATAGATTTCAGAAAATCAAAGAATACTTTGAACAGAAAGAGAGCCATTCCCCTCAAAAATACAGTCGTCTGCTCTTTCAAAAGCTTGATAGTTCCATCAATAAGGCAAGTATGTTTTGCTTTCTGGTGTGCCCAAAGTACCTGCGTTGAACTGCCGACATGAGTGGTGACGCAGTGTGGTCTCCTGCCTAGGAGCTGGATGAGCATGCCTTTGGGCATATCTCCCTGCTGCTCACCTGTGTTCGGCAGTTCTTCATGGATGGTCCTGAAGAAGATGAGCCTTTACTAATTCAGCAGGGACTGATCCCAAAGATAAGTGTCACCTTGTCACTGCTTGAAGCTCTGGGTAACCTGAAGGATTAGGGTGGGTTTAGTTGTGTTACATTATTCTGTCCCATGGAGACCAAATCAGAGAAGAAATCAGTATCCCGACTTTGCCACATCTGTATCCCCACTTTGCCACATCTGTATCCCCTCTTTGCCACATCTGTATCCCCACTTTGCTACATCTGTATTCAACAAATATATGGTGGGGAGGGAGATGGAATGGTGACAAAAAATAGTTTTTGACGGGGAGAACTGGAGTGGTGACCAAGGTATTTTATTTTTAAAATAGATTTTTTTTATTGCAAAGATTTACAGAGAGAAGGAAAGACAGAAAGATCTTCCATCCGATGGTTCACTCCCCAAGTGGCCATAATGACCGGAGCTAAGCTGATCCGAAGCCAGGAGCCAGGAACTTCTTCTGGGTCTCCCACACAGGTGCAAGGTCCCAAGGCTTTGGGCTGTTCTGTACTGCTTTCCCAGGCCACAAGCAGGGAGCTAATGGGAAGTGGAGCAGTCAGGATACCACCCGGCACCCTTATGGGATCCTGGCGGTTACAAGGCCAGGATGTAACCACTGAGCTATCACACTATGCCGAACCGAGGTATTTTAAAGCATAGCTTCATGGGATAGTGGACAGTGCTTGCCACCTTCTGTAATGCCAAGTACGGGCACCAATTTGCTCGACTTCCAATCCAGCTACCTGCTAATGTGTTTGGGAAAAGCAGCAGAAGATGGCCCAAGTGCTTGGGCCACTGCACCCCATTGTGGGAAACCAGGATGCAGTTCTAGCTTTGCCAGCGCAGCAGCTTTCTGGGGGTGGGAGGGGGGGAGAGAAGCAAGGAGAAGGAGCTATTTTCTCAGAGAGAGAGAGAGTTGTCCATGTGTGTGTGTGTGTGTGTCCCTGCTTCTGTTACTTTTCAAATCTTTGTTTTTTTTGTTTTTTTTTTTTTTTTTTTAAGAACTGACCTCCCTCAGTTGAGGTCACTTCTTGAGGGGAGGTCCTGGGGTAAGTTGGATCACATTAACATAAAAGAGCATGGAATTTTAATCATGAATTTAAGGATGGAGAAAATATAGTTTCAGAAGACAGATGATTCAATTCTTTTGATTTTTGGACATCATCGCACCAAAAATGTTTCTCTGAGCTTTGAATTAAACATACCATTTTGTTTCCTTTAACGCACTAAAGGACTCAGTAATATTTTTTATAGACAGTGGATGATTTGGAACATAATTATGTTTCTTGCTGTTGGGATATCACTTGCATGTCTAAATTTTAATATTTATTGCAAAGGTGAGGAGGTTGCAGACCATTGTGGACTTTTGATTAGGATGGAGAGGGTTGGGTTTGGGGGGCAGTGGGATGGCTGAGAAAAATGTTCCTGCCTTCCCTCCTCTGTCCACAGGGGAAGAGGGTTGGAAGAGTAGAGAGAGAAGGTGTGCCACTCCTTGCCAGGCTACAGTGGTGCCAAGGGATGGAGATGGTTGTTGGCTGTCTCCTGAGGGACCCTGACGGGGGTGCAGGGGAGAGAGAATGTCCTGAGGGAGTTATTTCTCTTGGCTTCTTGCACAAGAGGTGAGAAATTCTAAGGTCTCTTGGCTGCCCGCATCTACCTCAGTGTGCCCACAGACTTAGGCATTCATGCATTTGGAAGGCAAAGTGCCAGAGGGGACACAAAGAAAGATGTTTCATCTGTTGATTGATACCACTACAGCCAGCGCTGGACCAGGGCAAAAGCAGGAGCTGGGAATCCCTGCTGGGTCTCCCAAGCAGGTGGCACTTGGTCCACCCTCTGCTGCTTTCCCAGGTGTAGTAACAGGGAGACAGGGGAAGCAGAACAGTTGGGATGCCAGCACCACAGGTAGTGGCTTAACCCGGTGTGCCACAGCTCTAGGCCCCCAGGTGATTGAATCTAAAGTGAAGGTTTTTCTGATGTAAATGCAGGAAATGTCTCAGACCTTGCCTATGTTACAGTCACCAGTCACGTAGAGAGTTAACCATTGCCTGGGCTCTGTCACCAGCAATTTTGATTTCCTGGGTCTGGGATCAGGGAATTTTCAGATAGTGCCAGCTTTTCCCAGTTCCCATTGAGGCTTGTTTGTGATGTTCAGCAGGGTGCTTGATTCTGAAATGCAGTGTTCAAGGCTCTGTAAGGAGCTGTTTATCCAAACTCCTGCTCAGCAAGAGCCGTTTTCTCTTCTGACCTGTCTCAGCAAAAAATGGTCTTCAGATGGCCTTTGCTTTATTGAGTAAATATATTCTAGGAAGGTGACAGAAGTTTTGTTTGTTTTTTCTGACTTACTGATGTTTTTGTTGGAAATGGAGATTTGCAGAGAGAAGGACAGCTGGAGACCCAGAAGCAGCTCCTGGTTTCCAAATGGCTCAGTTTCTGCTGTTGGGGCTATTTGGGGAGTGAACCCACAGTTGGAAGATTTTTCTTTCTGTCTCTCCTCTCCATGTCTCCTTTTTAATAAAAATAAGTCTTTTTTTTTAGTTTGTTATAAATTATTCCCATCCTAGCAACTTAATATGAAATCGAATATATATTTCTATGAAAAGCCAAACCTTGTTTTAGCCAGCTGTGTTTGACCTAAGAAAGGTAGCCAGGCCTGGGCCCATCGAGTGCCATCAGGGTGGCACTGGGTGGAGCCGTTCCCAGTTCTGCATCTCCGTTGACAGGTTGCTTTCTGCACGTTTCCCCCTGTGTTGGGAAGATCCGTTGAGCTCAGTCCTGTCTTGCCAGTCCCTTCTGGAGCTTTCTGGCATCCATCCTGGCTAAGTCTTCAATTCCTGCTGAGAACCCGAGAGCTTAGGAGGCTCCTGGAGGTTTCTGGTTCCATCATGAGTCTTCCGCATGGCAGATGTGAGAGCCAGGCCTACCTGGACATGTGCAGGGAAGAGGAGCTTTAGTCCCATTCTGGTCGCCTGAGAAAATCTCCTAGAGAATTTTCATTGACTAGGCTGCAATTACTCAGTCCTGTGTGGTTCCATCTGCCTTTTCTGTCTCGGCTACATAGTTTCCTGGTTGAGAGGATGACAGGATTTCTGACCATGGAAGACCTGGTCTCAGATGTATCTCTGATCAGTGCGACAGAAGACTTCCTGGACACTGCTATGGTAAGGCTCTGGGGAACTTCACTGTGCATGCCCCCTTGGAAGTGGACAGGAATAGCAAAGCTTCATCCAGGTCTCTTCCACGGGTACAGGAGCCCAAGCACCTGGGCCATCCTTTGCTGCTTTCCCAGGCGCATTCACAGGGAGCTGAATCAGAAGTGGAGCAGCCAGGACTCAGAACAGCTGCCATCCAGGAGGACACTCTGTAGGTGGTGGGGGAGCATGCTACACCACAGTGCTGGAACCTCGAGGTTATTTTCAAAGCCTGAATTTCTGTAAGATGTGCATTTCATTAAAAGACTTTATTATCAGAGTATCATTTAAAGAATAACTGTACATCAACACACATGTCCGTGTTAAAAGAAAAATGGCTTATTTACATGTGTACAAATAGCCACTTGCTCATTGTATTCAGGAGGCTGAGGTTCATGTAAGCTTTCTCGAAAGTTCTTTAAGGGCACCCTCTGCCTATGAGGGCACCCTCTACTAACATGAACATTACAGTTTAGAATGCTGCTTTAGAATAATAGCTGAAACCTTTCTTTTTATTAGGTTATTTCCAGATGCAGTAGATAAGGTAAGTCTATTATTAGCTACCAATTGGCTACCTATTTTAATTAATATTACAATACAGAGACTATTGAAAGTGGGGTTAAATATATTTGAATTTATTGAGAAAGCATATGATAGTGTTGAAATGCATTTTGTTGTGAAAACCTATTTATTTGCCTGGTTGTGTTTGTAGTTGCTGCTGTCGCTAAATGGCTGCTAAGCTTTGTTCAAGTCGTGAAAAACCAGGTTGGTCATTGCACATCAGCAGCATGGTCAGTGCTGTGGTTCCCACTGAGGTAGCACCGGGGGCTGGTAGGTCCTGAGAGGATGGATTGGGAAGTTTGGCCGTCTCAGCTCTCCTGTTTCTGGGTAATCTCTTTGGCATGTGGCCACTGAAGTGCCATCTGCCACAAAGCCCTCCTCATGCCACCACAGTTACTCAAACCTAGAGGCAGACCAAGAGGAAAACCAGGCCAGTGTAGCTGTTGCTGACTTAACCTGAATTTGCTTTGGCTGCTTTCCTCCTTTAAGAGTATAAAGGTAAGGATTCTAGAAAAGGAAACTGGGGACTAGGTGGTTGATTTTTTTTTTTTTTCCAACGTGGCTCACAGAAAAGACAATTTTGATACTTTCAGTTATTATGAACTCCAAGGTATATTTAAAACATTGGACCATTTCAGAAACTGGGGACCTCTTGCAACAGATACATTCTTTTTGTGTGATACACCTTTTTGATTTTAATGTTCAAGAGTGGTTATTGACGATGTCTGGTCACGGGGGATTTCAGACTTGTTACCAGCTGTGCTGTGTTTGTCAGAGGTCTTCACCATCTGTCAGTGGACTCCACATATCTTCAAGTTAATTTTTTTTGTGAACTTCATAAGTGATAATTGTGGTCTTTAAAAATTGGCAGAAAAAGTATTTTCCATTGTGTATTTGGACATTTGTAGCCCCAATATTCATGTAAAGAGACTTGGAGTGAGTGGACAGTTGGAGAATGAACCAACTGATGAGAGCACTTTCACACTGCTGCTATCTGCTTCTCTGTCAGACTAAACCCTTGCACAATCTTAATTTTTATTGTAATACACAAATGTAAGAAGCATATGGAAATAACAGGAAATTGTGGGGCCAGTGTAGTGGCTCAACACACTAACCCTTCACCTGCAAGCACCAAATTCCCATGCGGGCACTGTCCCAGCTGTTCCATTTCCTATTTAGCTCCTTATTTATGCCCTGGAAAAGCAACAGATGATGGCCCAAAGCCTTAGTATCCTGCACCTACATGAGAGACCTGGAAGAAGCTCTTGGCTCCGTATTGGATTAGCTCAGGCTCTTGTGGCCTTTTGGAAGGTAAACCAGTAGATGGAGAGACAGAGTGAAAGATCTTCCTTCTCTCTGTAAATCTGCCTTTCCAATGGAAAAAATATGTACGTATATATTTAAAAGCCAGAAGCTAGGAGTTTCTTCTGGGTCTTCCATGTGGATGCAGAGTCCCAAGGCTTTGGGCCATTCTCTGCTGCTTTCCCTGGCCATAAGCAGAGAGCTGGATGGGAAGTGGAGTAGCCAGCACATGAACCAATGCATATATGGGATGCTGGCAATTGGAGGTAGAGGATTAGGCAGTTGAGCCATAGCACTGGCCTCAAAATAAGTATTTTGGAAAAACAAAAGGAAACTAGGGAGAATCAAGATGGCAGAATAGGGTAAGGACATGTTTAAACAGAGAAACGTTAGCCAATGTTAAGCAGAGAGGACACATTCCAGGAAATAAGAGAAGGCAGAATGACAGCAGAGGAGCACCTGGAGAGTGACAGACACAGGAAAGCAGCATATACAACAGTGTGGTGTGGCAGTGACTGATACCCTAGCAACACTCAGCCAGCGGTGACCTGAACTGCACCTGCAGTGAGAACTCAACTGGCAACAAGGTGGGAAGGGGCGTTTCCCCAGAGCTCAGGAGGTGAACCCAAAGAACTGCCTGTCTGCTGATCTGTTGGATTTCACCAGGAGCAGAAACAGAGTGGCAGGTTCCAGACAGGCAGTGTGGGAACAACATGGACTTCAGGGACTAGTCTGCCTGCTAGAGCCAAAGCAGGCAGCATTTTGTATAGGAAGGCAAAGGCTGTGATAGGACAGCACTGTGCATGCACTGAGCTGGGATGAACTCATTCTGGCTCAGTGAACTGCAACAATGTGGCATCCTACAGGTTCCACCCAAGACAGGTCTGCTTAGAACTCAGTCCTGACTACCAGCAGATCAAGAACTCTAGTAGTGACACATCAGGTGCAAATCTGAACAGTGTGGAAAAACTTTACAACTGCAGTGACAACAGTGAGCTGTGCATGTGCAGAGCTGGGAGAGAACTCACTGAGCTCAGTGCATTGCACGGGTCCCACAGGAAAATAATACCAACTATGGCATATGGGTCAAAACAGGTCTGTGTGACCCTCAGACCTAACAGCCAATAGGCTCCAGCAAGATTAACACCACCATCAACCTAGCTATATAGGACACCTGGTGTCTCCCTAATCTTAGGACCTGCTCCAACCAGAAGTGGAAAAAAGGTTGTACAGACAACGATGCAGCCTCAGCACAGTATCACAGAAGGTGGAGAGTGGTGAGCCAGGAGCTGGGGCTGTCTAGACCGTGGTAGATGTCTAACATGAGAACCCAGAGTTGGAACTTGGTGGAAAAAGTGGCCCAAGTAACTGCAAACAAAGAGATGTGTGCCAACCACAATAAATAAAATCAAATTGCAGACCTGTGGGTGACAGAGTGTAGAAACCTGTCCCAAGGAAGCAGAAGTACAGTGACCAATAGTAAAAGAGGAGCCACAGTCACAATGAATATTACTGAATACTCTCCTGTAAAGGAGCAAAACCCTTAGCCAACCTCAGAGTTCACTGAGGAAGATATCGAGAAAATGGGGAACACAAAATTCAAAACACTTGTTATGAAACTTCTTATCAACAACAAGAATCATGTAATACTTTAATAGTTTAAGGAATTTAAGGAATATGTCACACTGGAAATGAATCAAATGAAAGCTGATATATCAGAAATGAAAAATGCAGTGGAGTGAATAAAAAGTACAGTGGAGAGTCTCCAAAATAGAATGAAGGAGGCAGAAGAAAGAATCTCAGAATTGGAAGATATTTCTTGTCACCAGAAGGAAACAAGCAAAAAGCTGGAAGCAGAGCTGGGTCAAGCTAAAAAAATATTTAAGAACTGAAAGACACTATTGAAAGGTCAAGTATAAGAGTTACGCGATTCCCAGAAGGTGCAGAAAGAGAAGTTGGGTTTAAAAATGTATTTAATGGGGCCCGGTGACACGGCCTAGTGGCTAAAGTCCTCGCCTTGAAAGTCCCGGGATCCCATTTGGGCGCTGGTTCTAATCCTGGCAGCTCCACTTCCCATCCAGCTCCTTGCTTGTGGCCTGGGAAAGCAGTTGAGGACGGCCCAAGGCTCTTGGACCCTGTACCTGCGTGGGAGACCTGGAGGAGGTTCCTGGTTCCTGGCATCGGATCGGCATGCACTGGCCATTGCGGCGCACTTGGGGAGTGAAACATCGGATGGAAGATCTTCCTCTCTGTCTCTCCTCCTCTCTGTATATCTGACTTTGTAATAAAATAAATAAATCTTTAAAAAATGTATTTAATGAAATAATCAGGGAAAATTTCCCTAATCTAGAGAAAGAATTGGGAAACAACATCCTGGAGGGACACAGAACTCCCAACAGGCTTGACCAAAAGTGATCTTCACCATGACACATGATAATCAAGCTCTCTTCAATCAAACATAAGGAAAAGACCCTTAAATGTGCACATGAACAAATCAACTGACATATAAAGGAATGCCAATTAAATTCACAGGAGACCTCTCACAGGAAACTCTGCAGGCCAGAAGAGAATGGAGTGACATATTCCAGATTCTAAAAGAAAAAAATAGTTAGCCCAGGATTACCCAGCAAAACTTTCTGTTGTCTTTGCAAATGAAATACAGTTCTTCCACAGTAAAAAGAATAGACCTCTTTCAAAACTGCCCTACAAAGGGTACTTAAAGACGGTCTCTTGACAGAGAAGAGAAATAGCACCCACCAAAATCAAAGGCAAATGTGAAGAACATCTCAGTAAAATAACAACAGTAGACTAAATTAATGCACAACCCATTGCTAAAATGACAGAATCAAATTATCACCTATTCATATTAACCCTGAATGTGAATGGCTTAAACGCATCAATCGAATGTCATAGATTAGCAGACGGGATTATACAAACAAAACCCATCTATTTGTTGCCTGCAGAAGACATATCACCAAGAAAGATTAACAGAAACTATATCTCATGGATTTTGATTTTTTTTAAATTCCATCTCTTCAAAACAGTTTTTCTTTCCCCTCATTAAATTCTTCAATGACTTATAGATCATACGATAGCATCATTTTGTTAAGGAATATTCTTGATTTTCTTTCTCTTCAACACATTGGTCATTCAGTAGCGTGTTATTTAACTTCATAGCATTGTAAATTTCTATTTCTTCCTGTTGATTTTGTATTGTGGCTTTTCATTTAAGCAGATGTATAGTAACTGTAATGGAGACTGTCTTATCCAGATGTGAGGATACATTGCAGTATGCATCTCTACTTCCAAAGATGGACTCCCAATGAAACTGTTTACTGTATCTTGACAATAGGATGTGGGACTCTCTGCCATTGTCCATGCCCGCAATGATGGACATATGACTGTTTATGAGGAACTGTGCTATAGTAATAATATAGTAGTACTTGTGGGACGAGGGAATTTGGGGAGGGAGTAAGGGAAGTCCTAGGGCCTATGGAACTGTATCAGAAAATGATAACAATAATAGTAGTAATGAGAAATGAAACTGTACAAGGAACTGCACATTCTTAGTTGGTGTAGAAATCAGAAATCAGTTTTGCTTTAGGTATGATGACAGGGAAGAGTCATACTGCTTGTTCCATTTTCCTTCATGGATATCTGCATGATTCATACATATGTGGCCTGGAACTTTTAAATTTATTTGAGTGGTAGAGTTACACACACCAGGGACGGGAGAGAGATCAATTGCTTTTCCATGTCCCAAAATGACTGCAACAGCTATGTTTGGGCCAGGATAAAGTCGGGAGTCTGGGATTTCCTCCTGCTCCCCACACAGGCAGCAGGACCTCAAGCACTTGGGCCAGCATCTGCTGTCTTCCTAGGTACATTAGCAGGGAGCTGGATCAGAGGCGAAAGAGCCGGGACTAGAACTGGCAAGCTGTTATGAATGCTGGTCTCACAAGGGACCACGTAACTCGCTGTACCAGTGCTCACCCAAGAGGTTTGTTGATTTGAAACGCAGAGTGACACCTCTTCCATCTGCTGCTTCACTCCCCCATGGTCTCAACTGCCGGGGCTGTTAGCATGGAGCTGGACTGGAAGCAGAGTGGCTGGGATTCCAACGGGCATTCCAATATGGACCTGAGGTGTCAGGGCTCAACTCCTGTGCCACAACACCTGCTGGTAGTGGCTTTAACACAGACTTGATCTTGTCTCATGGCCAGACCTCATCATTCCATGGCTTTTGTAGATTTGCCTTTCCATGTCATTTGGGAGTCATTTCCTTGGTCATTGTTGGCATCTTATTTTTCCCCTGCCGTTCTTTCCACTGCATCTGTGTTGCTGTTTTGTACTGAGCCTGCACCTGCAGAGTTTGCTGTGGCGTTTCCTGCTTCTGTGTAAGCTGCTGCCTCATGTGCCGGCTCTGCTGCCATCCTCCTCCTCTTGCTTGTGCTGAATCTGCTGCCACTTCTCTTCCTCCTGCTACAGCTGCTGTGCAGCGCTGTTTCTGTTACTGCTGCTGCTTCACCTGCTTTGGTCTCTGCTTTCCTGGTGCCTCTTCTGTGTTTTTTTCCCCTGCTGCTGTTGCCCCTACATTTGCAAGTTTCTCTTCCTCTCCTTCCTCCTCCTCCCCAGATAGGAGAGGCAGAGCTATAGGCCATCTGTTGATTCACTCCCAAAACTTCCAAGACAGCTGGGGCTTGGTCTCCCTGGAGGGCAACAGCAACTCAGTTACCCTGACTGCCTCCCACAGACTGCATGGCAAGGAGTTGAGACCAAGTGCTGTAGGACACGGACACTGTAACCACTAGCTCCCCTGATTCTTTTTGGCACACATTTGTTTCTTGTAAAATATGCTTTCAGGGAAAATGCAGATGTTGTATTCCTTCATCCTCAGTTTGGGATTCCTAGTGACAGAAAGGAGGATCAGCCATTCGCTTCAGCAGGAGGTGAGTTAAGAAACTAGGCAACAAGTGCTCCAGCAGCTTCCAAGAAACTTATGCATGGGTCTCTGTTTTCTTTCTTTCCTGTGAATGCCTTCTCCAATTCTGAGAAGGCCGTGAGGACTTTGAACTTCATTTTGCAAGCTGTACCTCGGGAAGAGAGAAAAAGCCTCCCCTTGTCAGAAAGCATATGTCATCTTAAGTGGCTTTAGCCTCAAGTACGTGGTGTTGTTAAGAGCAACTCTCTTGTGGTGGTGTTGGTTCAGCCTTTCTTCTCACGGATGAGTGCAATCATTTGTGGTTTCGGTGAAGGCTCAGTGCACTTGCCGTGTGTGCTAGATAACGCGGGAGGACCGAGAAAGAGACAGACTGACTGTGTTCTTGTTTCTTTATGGGTTGTTTGGATTTTTTTAAATAGATTTTATTGTTATTGGAAAGCCGGATATACAGAGAGGAGGAGAGACAGAGAGGAAGATCTTCCATCTGATGATTCACTCCCCAAGTGAGCCACAACAGCCGGTGCACACCGATCCGATGCCGGGAACCAGGAACCTCTTCCGGGTCTCCCACGCAGGTGCAGGGTCCAAGAGCCTTGGGCCGTCCTCGACTGCTTTCCCAGGCCACAAGCAGGGAGCTGGATGGGAAGTGGAGCTGCTGGGATTAGAACCGCCACCCAAATGGGATCCCGGGACTTTCAAGGCGAGGACTTTAGCCGCTAGGTCACGCCGCCGGGCCCGGGTTGTTTGGATTTTACAAGGCAAGGTGAAATGCTTTATTAGACCATCCATGATTTTTTTCCTTTTGTGTATGTGAGCTCAATCAGTGACTGGGAAGAATGTTGACAGTGCAAGTCCTGGGGCCAGACTGCTTGGCTTCCAATCCTACCTTTGCCACTTCCCTGGGTGGAGTGCAGCTTGAACATTGTCCTTCATGCTGCTTACCTATAGACTGGGGTTGGCAGTAACTTCCCAGTGAAGTTCTTGTGAAGGTCAAGTGAGACAGTCTTACACTGGCCAGCGCAATGCTTTGCAGAGAGCATGGACTCTTAGGTTACCAGCTGTTCGCCACCCCAACAGGCCGTGGAGTTTGCATTGCTTTGAAGTGGTGGAATTTTGGGTGACCTCGCTATGCCTGCATAGTCATTGCAGCGTGAAATTTGGAAGGAAGGATGTCATGTGTGACTGCAGAAAGAGCAAATTTAGCACAATATTGTGAAATGTGATTTTAAATGGCTGACAGTGGCAGTCCAACATTTATTGGCTGGGCAGCTGTTACTGGTGAGTTTACCATAGTGTGCAGGTGGTGACCAATGATCATCAATGCATTGATGTCATGTTTAACCATGTCACTCATCATTTCTGCACTGGACTTCTCCTAAAAAACAAAACAAACAAAAACACCTTTTTTTTTTTTATTTGACACAGTGAAATCACTATCTTCAATGTATTTAGAGTTAATATTGATGTTCTGATATCTAATATGTTGAGATTGGAAGATCTCATGTTTTCTCAATTTTCAAATCACAATCCTATGGTCATGCTGCCTTCTTATCTGTGTGTTCAGGAAAGTCTGGAATGTTCTGGACTTTCAGGCACAAGTGAGACCTGCAAGTGTAAAATGAAGTGGTGCTGTTTTAGGGCTGTTTGTTGAGTAGCAACAGATCAATCCACATATGAGGAACTAGGCTATCACAAGATGTTGCAATAAATCTCTTCTTTAAAATGGGAGTTACTGTAACATGGAAGAAAGATTAGTGTCACAGTTGTTAAACTTGACTTGAAATTCTTGATTATATACAGGTACTTTAAAAGCTTGTGGAAAATGGAATTTAAAAATAGAATGTGTTTTGTTGTGAAAATCTGGAAATTCCATGCATAAATTTTCTTAGAGATTAATTTGTTTATTTGAAAGTTACATAGAAAGAAACACACACACACACACCTCTTCCATCCACTGATTTCTCTTCCCACATGGCCACAACAGCTAGGACTGGGCCAGGCTGAAGCCAAGAGCCAGAAGCTTCTTCCAGATCTCCCACATACATAGCAGGGGCCCAGGCACTTGCGGCATCTTCTGCTACTTTCCCCAGATGATCAGTAGGGAGCTGGAGGTTAAGTGGAGCAACTGAGACATGAACGGGTGCCCATAAGGATGCTATAATGCCAGCAATGGTCTTTACCCACAGTACCACAGCACCGTTTCCACAGATTTTTGTAACAGGCACTTTTTTGCAAACTTTTAAAAAAATACATTTTTTGAGAGATTAATCAGTGTTCCATCTGCTAATTTATTCCCAAAGTTTGCAATGACCAGGGCTGGAATTTTGGTTTGCTACAAGAGTGGCAGGGGCCCAAGTCATTGGGTCACTTTCTGCTGCTCTGCTAGGCGCTTTAGCAGGAAGCTCGATTGGAAGTGGGGCAGCTAGGACTCAACCTGGTGTCACAGGTAGCAGCTTAACCTGCTGTGTCATAATGCCAGCCCTGCTTCTGGTGAACTTTTTAGACAACTTTCCATATGCAAGAATCTCTTTTTGCAGCCAAGTAAACCTACCCTTTAGTTCTGTTTTCCACCAACTTTTAGGAGTAACCTCATCCAGTGAGAGACTGTGTTCATTACAGTTTTGACATTACAGTCAGTGAGGGGAATTTGAAGTCATTTCAAACGTACAGATTGATTTTAAAAATATTGTCAGCATGATACACTTGATGTAACTTTGCCACTTGATGTACCTGTCAGTAAATGTGCTTGATTTAAATGTTTCAGGAAAGACTTTGCAAGGACCATCATAATTGTGGGTGGTAAGAATGTAAATTTTTACTATATTAAATATTGGGCCCTGGAGGGGATTTTCTAAGCATTTGGGACCCAGGGAGAAGGAAGGATGAATCATGGTCAAACTCTGAAAAGAGGTATTGAGATTTGATTTTCAATTTATTTTGAGAGGTACAGACCGAACACTGTAAAGAATAATTAGGAATTGCATATTTATTCACCATGCAACTTTGTTAAATTTTAGTATGTTGGCACATCTACCGTAAATACTCTTTTTGAAAACAAATGGAGTCAAAATGAAGAAGAGTGCCCTGTGTCCTTGTTCCCAGGCCATTTCATTTCTCCTTGACTCACAGTTTCCATGTCTAAGCAACTTTTTCTAAATTTTCTATTTTCATAAGCGCTGAAAATTTTATTTTTTAAATTTAAATTTTAAAAATTAGTTAAAAACACCATTTTTAAAATGATTGAGAGACAGAGACAGAGAGCTCCCATCCACCAGTTTATTCTTCAAGTGTCCACCTCAGCCAGAGCTGGGAAACAGAAACCCAGTCTGGGTCTCCTGTGTGTGTGTGGCCGGGACCTCGTCCCTTGAACCATCACCTCCTGCCTCCCAGGGTTGTGTTAGTTGGAAGTTGGAATCAGGAGCAGAGTTGGAATACAAACCAAAACACTGCAAATCAGATATGGGTATCCCAACAGTGACTTAACCAGGCCAGGTGCCTTGGCCCTTAATGTATATAAGTACCGTCCTATGGAAAGTATTTTGCTCTATGCAGTTTTAGAGTCCATTGTGAATATCATAAGTGACCTTAGAATTTTATTTTTTAAACAAATATTTTATGGCTATTTTGATGAACTTTCTTTGAATTAAAAAAAATTTTTATTTTTTTTTAACTTGAAAGGCAGATTTTGGGCCTGGTGCCATGGCCTAGTGGCTAAAGTCCTCGCCTTGAGTGCACTGGGATCCCATATGGTCATGGGTTCTAATCCCAGCAGCCCTGCTTCCCATCCAGCTCCCTGCTTGTGGCCTGGGAAAGCAGTCAAGGACGGCTTCTGCTAGAGACCCAGAAGAAGTTCCTGGCTCCTGGCTTCGGATCGGCACCGCACCGGCCGTTGCGGCTCACTTGGGGAGTGAATCATCGGATGGAAGATCTTCCTCTCTGTCTCTCCTCCTCTCTCTATATATCGGACTTTGCAATAAAAATAAATAAAAATTAAAAAACATAGATTTTTATAGAGGGAAGGAGAGACAGATCTTCCATCCACTTGTTGCAACAGCTGGAGCTGGAGCTGATCTTGAGTTAGGAGCCAGGAAGGACTTCCGGGTCCCCCACGTGGGTGCAGGGTCCCAAGGATTGGGCCGTCCTCCACTGCTTTCCCAGGCCATAAACAGGAAGCTGGATAGGAAGTGGAACAGCCAGGAAATGAATGAGTGCCCAAGTGGGATGCCAGTGGCAGCAGGCAGAGGATTAGCCAGTGTTGCCATTGTGCCAGCCCTTTCCTTTAAAAATTTTAAATGTATCTAACATAAAACCACAAATATTATTCATTTATATGTTCTTGGCATCTTTTAGATTTCTCTCCCAGGATTTGTCAGTTGCAGCTTGCCTGGGGGTCCCACCCCAGGATACGTTCTGCTGTTAGTTCGTGTGGCATGAAGCGACCAAGATGGGACTTGTCAGAGCAAGCACCGTCTCTGGGACTCCTTTGTTGTGTCGTTTGTCCAGAGTGACCCATGTCTGCTGTGTGTTCATGTCCAGATTACGACCAGCAGGTTGCAGCTTCCGAAACCTTGTGTAGGTTGACAACTAGAACAGCGAGGGAGGAACTTGCCAAGCAGTGGTTTGAGGATAACGTCATTGCGGAAGCTTTCAAAGACATTAAGGATCGAGAATTTGAGATGGTGTGAGTTCTGCCCTTACAGTGAACAGTTGCAAAGTCTCCCCTGAGTTCTTGGCAATGAGTTGGGCTTAGGGAGGAATTTTTTCCTTCCATTTATATGATTTCACTGAAATTGTTAAACTCCCTGTTTTCCAAGGAAAGGGATCCATCAATACAAACAGGGATGGTACAGACTACAGACAAAGTGATTTTCATGGATCAAGCAAAAAATGTTTTGCTTTCAATGAGGAAAGCAATTGTAAATGGACATGTAGGGCCCAGTGCGGTAACCTAGTGGTTAAATCCTTGGCTTGAAAGCGCCGGGATCCCATATGGGCACTGGTTAGTGTCCCAGCTACTCCACTTCTCATCCAGCTTCCTGCTTATGGCCTGGGAAAGCAGTCAAGGATGATCCAAAGCCTTGGAACCCTGCACCAATGTGGGAGACCTGAAGGAAGCTCCTGGCTCTTGGTTTTTGATTGACTCAGCTCCGGCCATTGGGACCACTTGATGAGTGAATCAGTGGATGGAAAATCTTTCTCTCTGTCACTTCTCTCATATATCTACCTTTCCAATAATAAATAAATAAATAAATAAATAAATAAATAAATAAATAAATAAATAAAAATAGTAACAGTAAATGGACTTGTAGGGGGATGGGGAACTGGAGAAGTGGTGACAGGCTCCCATGGGTGGTGACAGGCTCCCATGGGTGGGGCTAGCTCTGGTGGCCAAGTCGTGTGGGGTGGTTGTGTTGAGCTGTCCACCCACCATCTGTATGTAGAGAAAGGGTTATTTTCAGGGTCTTCTCTATACTTCTGGCTCACCTTGATTTTGCCTTTGAGTGGCACAGAAGTAGCTTATGACTTTTGTGTGTATCTGTCTTCAGTCTCACATGGCTAAAACATATCCTCTCCTCTTTAAAAAAAAAAACATAAAACAAAACACCTAAAGCTGCTGCTTTTAGTATAAGGCAAAACCTTAGTAACAGCATCTAGGCTAAAAGTACCCTTCTGGGCAAAAGCTAAACAACCAGAGTTTTCTCCTTTTAAGATTTATTTATTTTTATTGGAAATGCACGTCAGATTTTACAGAGAAGTGGAGAAACAGAACGATCTTCCGTCTGATGGCTCAGGCCCCAAGTGGCCACAGTGGCTGGAGTTGAGCCGATCCAAAGTCAGAAGCCTGGAGCTTCTTCCAGGTCTCCAGTGTGAATGCAGGTCTCGAGGCTTCGGGTCATCCTCCACTGCTTTTCAGACCCCAGGCAGAGAGCTGGATGGGAGGAAAGTGGAGCATGTGGAACATGAACCAGCGCTCATATGGGATCCCTGTGCTGGGAAGGTCAAGTTTTAGCCATGGAGCCATCACTCTGGGCCTCAGGATTTTCTAACATCTAAATGTTTCTATTTTCTCAGGCTCTGAGCCCATTGCCAGGATTCCCTGTGGTCTAGGTGGAGATGTTGCCGTCATGTCAGGGCTATCCCAAGCTTGCCTTTGAGTTCCAGCTACCTGATTTAGAGAAATAAAAAGGTCCTGCACTCCCGTGGGCTTCTGGCATGAATTTCTTCTGTTTCACTGGCACATTTGCTGTGAAAGTGAAGAAAATACAGGATCCGTTAATTATCTAGCTTCTGAAATTGTCTCCCCTGGAGGCACCCAGCTCTTAGTTGGGCCACTCATCCTTGAAAGGCTCACCCTGCTGGGGTCTGGCAGGAAGTGGTGATTCTCTTGTTGCTTCTTCTGGCTCAGTGACATACAAATGTGCAAATAACTTCTGGAACTCCCAAGTATTCCTCAGTTGTCACCCTCTCAGTCAGAGGAAGGGAGTCTGCTAGTGGCCTGAGCCTCTTTCTCGTGGAAAAGAATAGTTAACATGATCCCGAACCCTTATGCAGCATCATGATGTTACTGGAAGTAGTTGGGCAGGAGCCCATACTGACCTGTATGTGCTGGTCAGGGTAGTATTAAATAAGATATATACATATATTTTTAATGAAAACATTTGACTTGTTTTGTAGGATAGTCGCTGTTTTCTCAATCTCCTGAATGACAGACTTGGTGACCAAAAGAGGTAAGACAGCTTCTTCAGCATGGTTCCCTTGCTTCTCGGTGTCCTGGCGATGTCGGCTGTGTTTACAGCTTGTCTGGGATCTGTGAGTGTCTTTCAAAATGAGCTCTGTTGGTCTTTAGCACACTTGTTTGGTTAGGGACATTTCTGATACAGTCCTCTCCAGCAAGTCCGGAGATTTTTAAGAGGAGTGGTTCTTTCCTTGCAAACATAAGAATGCTAAATATTAATTAAAAATAAATAAATAAATAAATAAATAAATAAATAAATAAATAAAAAGAGGAGTGGTTGTTACACACATGAGCTCATCAGAGATAAGTGTGTTATGAACAGTTGAGTTTCTTCTTTTTTTTTAAAGATTTATTTTATTTTTATTACAAAGTCAGATATACTGAGAGGAGGAGAGATAGAGAGGAAGTGGAGATGCCGGGATTAGAACCAGCGGCCATATGGGACCAAGGCAAGGACCTTAGCCACTAGGCCACACTGCCAAGCCCAACAGTTGAGTTTCTCGTGTGAACATATTTGCTAATTTCTTTCTTTGGGAATTCTGCCAAGTGCTTTGGTGGAGGTATAGAGAATCACTAAATGTAATTCAGAGTCTACCAGGTGGGCATTTAAAAACTGTATATGCATCCCATTTGTACATTTGAACTCCCCCACACTGTACCAAGAAACTCAACAGCATATCCTAGTTATAAATATTCTTGTGTCTGTGGGTTGTGGCTGGGATAATCCAAGTTTCACATTGTAACTGTGATGGTCTCTTCCAGGGTTTATTCATTTCCATGTATTGCCGCATTCGCCGATGGACGTGAGGTAGGTTTGTCCTGCCTGGGGGTTGGGAGGGTGCTGCATGGTGAAACCCAGTTATGTTCAATTTTGCTGTCATTCTCAAGAGACTTTTTGAAAAGAATACTAACATCTCCAAGTAGCTTCAACTCTGAGACCATGCTTGAGGGCTCCATGGTTACTCCTGACAAAAAGGGGGACTTGGAGGTGCATAATGTACCCATGAAGCCAGCTGCTTGTTTCATTTTACCCTCCTCAAGGGAAAGATTATACAGGAAGCAAGAGGTGGTACCCTCGCCTCTTTCCTTCCAGTTGAACTTTCCTCTTCTTTCTCCAACAACAGGGGCCACACTCTTTCCTTTCTCTCTGTCTTCATAGAGTACAGGCTGTACAAGTACAGACACGTGACAAAGGATGTGCCAGGACAGCTCAGGATGTTATGGGTACATGGACAGCACTTTCATCCTTCCTTTGTAAGATCAGATTCTTTTCACCCTCCTCTTTGGTTTCTAGACAAACACAGGGTCCTTCCTGTCACAGTGCTCACAGTGCTCAGTGTCAGGATGAGACCTGAGAGTTTGGTCCCTTGGCGCAGCCTTCAGGGTGTTCGCATGCACCATGTCCTTGGTTTGGGTCCAGCATGCCTTCCTGGGACTGTAGACCCAGGCTTGCTGGCACATTCCTTCTGTCTAGAGCAGATTCTTGGAGTCTCAGTCCTGCACCCAAAGTCTATTTTATTTCCCCTTAGGTTACTGTGAGAATTCTGCTCTTTGTGGATTTTCTTTGCAATTTTCCAACAGCTTCTATCAGAGCCCTTGAACTTCACCTTATCCTAACTTCTAGAACATGTATGGTGGGCTAATACCTTCGTCTAACTCTGTGGCTATTAAAAACTAGGCGCCCATGGTGGTGCCCATGTCCAAGAAGTACTATCTTCTGGGAAAGTAGTGAGTCTGTAGTCTGTGTCCCATAGGTGGGCACAAAAGCTGTACATTGTCAGCCCTCTCTGTCTGCAGGCTGGCAGCCACGGGTTCAGCCCACTGCAGATGGAGTGTTATAGGTTGTTGCTGATATGTCCTATATAGTTAGACATTGCAATGATGGTTGCATCTAGGTTGAGTGTGTACTGATTTTTGCCTCATCATTATTTTCTTAAAAATACAGTATTTACTTAGTGTTTACATTGTCATAGGAACTATAAATAATCTAGAGATGGCTTAAAGTATGATAGAAGGTTATATAACTAAATAGTTATATAGTTTATATATATATTATAGATATAGTTTGTTTATTTTAAAGCTGCATTGAGAAATGGAGAGACTGAGATAGATCTTCATCAGCAGATTCACTTCCCAGATGGCCTCAGGGGTCTCAGTGGCTAGAGTTGGGCAAGGCTGAAGTCAGGGGAGGAGAGAGCTCTCCCATTTGGATGGGTCACCTGCTGCTACTTTCCCCATACCATTAAAAGGGAGCTGGGTCAGAAGTGGAGTAGCCGGGACAAACCGATGCCCATGTGGATGGCAGCATCACAGACGGTAGCTTTGCCCACTGTGCCACAATGACAATTCCAAGTGCCGTTTTATTTAAGGAACTTCAATGTCCGCAGATTTCAGGTTCTGAAGGGACATCAGAACCAATCCCTGGGGGCTATCGAAGGGCAGCTGTTAAATGCTTCTTGAGGTTTGTCTGGGAGGCAGTAGAGACACTGTATTAGTGCTGGGTATGGAGAAGTACCGCGGGACCTTGGGAGGCAGAGGCCGAGATGGTGACTGTTTCTATATCATCGTAATCTCTGAATCATCATCAGAACCAAGTGGTGGGCATGCAGGCAGCATGGCTCAGCTAAAGTCCCTGAGCCTCAGGAGTGAGGTTGTAAAGATGGATGGAAACCTGATGTACTGAATACATCTGCTCTTCGACAAAATCTACAAGAAGCCAAATCCTACCTCAAGTGAAAATAATTGCCAGACCACCAGTAGATCCTCTTCTAGGTGTGAAGTGATGTGCTGCAGGCTGCTGTCCACGTCTTCTTTTTGAAAGGAAGTTTCCTGTATTTGAAAGGCACAGAGAGGGAGACACCTGCTGTCCCCTTCCACCCCACACACATACTCTCTGTGTCTCATGTGCTGATTCACTTCCCAAATGGCCACAACAGCCAGGGCTGGGTCAGGCTACAGTCAGAAGTTGGCAGTTCCATCCTGGTCTCCCATGTAGTTAACAGGGGCCCAGGCCCTAGGTTTTTGTCTGCTTTCAACAGCAGGAAGCTGGATTGGAAGTGGAGCAGTCAAGCACTGTGATTGGGATGCTTGGGTCCCAATCAGAGATTTACCTTGTTTTTACACAAGTTTTTACACAAGTTTTTCCAAGTGCAAGACAGAGTCCAGGATGGGGTCCTAGGGACCCCATTTGTTATCACCTTCATGGCAAGACCCAAAAGCACCAGTAAACTGCCACATGTTGTTGTGGGTGCCTGAGGCAGAGCCCTGGAACTCATGGAGGAGACATGGAGATACTGTCAGTTGACAAAGAATCCACAGCAGAAAGAGGAGCAAAAGACATCAGCTGCTGTGACTCGAAAGGGAATGTCCACCTGGCCGCAGAAACACCCCTTAGGGGAGAGGGCAACTAGGAGAGCCCCTGAGAGCCCCAGCAATCCTAGCTAGGGGAGGGATCTGCAGTCACACAGACACCAAGTCCTGCCAGCAGAGCCACATGGGACCTCTGCCCTAGAGGAGGAACTGCATCTCCCTCTGCTCTTGAGACACATTTTCATATTATCTTGTAGAAAGGCATCACTAACAGAGTTCTTGCCACTCTCGGGGGATAAAGGCCCTGGCAAATCCTTGAGCCTGGGCTGCACAGACATCCCAGTAAAATAGCACAAACGGTGATCCCCTAGACTCCAGCCCCCAAAGTGTGCTGTGCTACCAGGGACATGTGTCTGAGAACAACAGGGGGATGAACTCCCAAGACTTTACAGGTAAGACCACCTGCCCAAGCAGAACGGGGGCCCATTCCACCTCCACACTCTCCTTCCTCCTGCGGTGGCACATGGCACTGTGGGGAAGTCTGCTTTTCCATTGAACTTGGGGCACGTACTACTGTGACTGTTCTCTACCCTCCAGCGCTTTGATTGGTACAAAGAGCCATACAGTCCTTGAGGACTCTTGGCCAACCCTCCTGCAACCCCAGGCCACCACCTACCTGCTGGAACTGACGTGAGAACCCCATAGCCCTGTAGCCATTGATGACAGTGGAAGGAGTTAGGGGAATCCATACCTCAGCATCCAGCTGGAACTGAAAAGTCAATCAACTGGTACCCAATGGTGCATCTGCAGGAAGCAGATTACCTTTAGTAATCAAAGAGACAGGCAAGATGGCAGAATAGGGTAAGGACATGTTTAAACAGATGGAGAATCAGTAGCCAGGGTAAAGAAGATAGGCCACAATCCCGGGTAATAGGAGAGGACAGGCCAATGGCAGAGAGGCACCTGGAGATCCATGGACATGGAGAAGCAGCAGAGACGATGGAGCAGTGGTTGGCACCAGTGATTGAAGCTCCACTGGCAGCCAGTTGGAAGGCAAGTTCACCAGGAACTCAAGAGGAGAACTCAGGCATAGAACTACCCATCCTGCTGATTTGCTTGATCCGACCACAAGCAGAAGCAGAGTGACAGAGCCCAGGCAAGAAGGTACAGGAACAGGGACACTTTCATGGCTCAGACACGTACCAGAGCCACATGGAGTATGATTTTGTGTTCTGAGGAAAAGGCTGTGGGGTGGAGGAACAACAGCTGTGCAGTTGCTGAGCCAGGAGGGAATTCACTCTGCACTCAACACATTGCACTGGTCCCTCAGGGAAATGGTACCAACTTGGCATCCTACAGGTTCTACTCAAGATAAGTCAAGGTGGCCTCCAGGCCCAATAGCCAGGAGGCCCAGAACTCTCATCAGGCGCCATTTTGTGTACTAATGTAAAGGTTGTGGGGCAGAAGGAACTGTAGTGAGCTGCACAGGCACACAGCCGGGAAAGAACTCACTTCTGGCTCAGTGCATTGCGCTGGTATCACAGAGAAAATTGTACCAAATTTGCATCTTACAGGTTCCAACCAAAATAGGTCCAGGTGGCCCTCAGACCAACAGCTTCCAGCAAGACTAGCATCCAGTGATGTAGGACAGCTGGTGTCTCCCTAATGCCAGGCATTGCTTGAGCCAGGAGTGGGAGAAAGATTATACAGGATATGGCAAATGGTGCAGCCACAGCACAGGATCACATGGGGTTGAAAGTGGTGAGCCAGGAGTTGGGGCCATGGAGACCATGGTAAAAGCCTAAAACAAGAGTCCAGGACCGATACTTGCTGTAGAGAGTGGCACAAGTGACTGCAAACAAAGAACCAAATACCAAACTCAATTAGTAAACTCCATCTGTAGTTCAGTGGGCTACACAGTTTAGAAACGGGCCCTAAGGAGAGGAATCTTCCATCCAGAATAGCAATGACCAAGAGCGAAAGAGGAGACAGACACAGTGAATATTACTGCTGCTTCCCCTGCAAAGGAGCAAAAGCCTTTGTTGATCTCAGAGTTAACTGAGGAATACATCAAAAAAAATGGGGGATAAAGAATTTTAAAAACTTGTTATGAAGCTTCTTAATGAGAAGCACATACAGGAGTTGAATGAATTTAAGAACTATAGGTCACACAGGAAATAGCAATACTGAGACAAAGTCAAGCCGAATTATTTGAAATGAACATGATGGAGCAAGTTAGAAATTCAGTGGAAAGCCTCAGTGATAGAATGAACAAGGCAGAAGAAAGAATCTCAGATTTGGAAGACGTTTCCTCCAAAATGGGGAAATACTTGAAAAGCTGGAAGAGGAGCTGAGTCAAGCTAAGGAAAGTATTCAAGAATTAGGTGGCACTATTAAATGACCGAATATAAGACATATGGGAGTTCCAGAAGGCACAGAAAGAGAGGCTGCGTTTAAAAATATATTCAATAAAATAAGGGAAAAATTCCGTAATTTGGAGAAAGAATTGGGAAACAACATTCAGAAGAACAGAATTCCCAGGGGGTTGACAAAAAGCAATCTTTGCCATGGCACGTGATAATCAAGCTTTCTTCAGTTGAACACAGGGAAAAGATACTTAAATATGCATGTGAAAAAGATAGTAACATTAAAAGAATCCACAATCAGACTTCCTGCTGACCTCTCAAACTCTACCGGCCAGAAGAGAGTGAAGTGACATATTCCAGATTTTAAAGGGGATAAATTATCAACCCAGAATAACTTATCCAGCAAAGTTTTCCTTTGTCTTTGAAATCAAGTTAAATTCTTCCACAGTAAAGAAAAGCTCAAAGAATTTGCCTCTTTCAGACCTGCCCTACAAATGATGCTTAAAGATGTTCTCTTTATAGAGAAAAGGAATAACACCTACCAAAACCAAAGGCAAATGTGAAGAACATCCCAGTAAAATAACAACAGAAGAGTAAATCAAATAATGAACAACCGTTGCTGAAATGACAGGATTGAGTTACCACCCATTCATATTAACTCTGCATGTAAATGGCTTAAACCCAACAATCAAATGTCATAGATTGGTAGACTGGATTAAAAAAACAAAATCCATCTATTTGTTCCCTACAGGAGAAACATCTCACTAAAAAAGGCAGAAACAAAGTGAAAGAAAAAGATATTCCAGGTAACGGAAAAAAGAGTTGATGTAGCAATTTTTCTTCATTTTTTTAAAGATTTATTTTCACTGGAAAGGCATATTTACAGAGGGAAGGAGAGACAGAAAGATGTTCCATCTGCTGATTCACTCTCCAAGTGGCCACAATGGTCAGAGCTGCACCAATCTGAAGCCAGGAACCAGGAGCTTCTTCCAGGTCTCCCAATAGTGTACAGGCTCCCCAGGCTTTGGGCCGTCCTCAACTACTTCCTCAGGCCACAAGCAGGGAGCTTGATGGGAAGTGGGGCTGCCTGGATGTGAACCAGTGCCATTATGGGATCCCAGTATGTGCAAGGTGAGGACGTTAGACACTAGACTACCATGCCAGGCCCTGCTGTAGGCATCCTTATGTTAGATAAGATAAGCTTTGACATGAAAAAATAACCAAAGAGATGAGAAAGGACACCACATAGTGATCAGAGATTGTGTTTTCAGCAGGAAGAGATCACCTTACTTGTTTCTTAGCATGTTTTTATTTTCAACTCTAATTTGACTTGGTTTTTCTCTCTTACTTTTCTTTGCTAGTCTGGCTTAGAATTTGTTTTGCTCATCTTCTTAAAAAGTGGGTCTTTCTTGTTGCTATTTGTAGTTTTTTTAGTTTTAATTCCATTATTTTTGCTGTGATTATCATTTCATGCTTTTCACTTTTTCTCATTAAGTCCTTGAGATGCATTATTAGATCATTTATTTGAGATGCTTCTGTTTTTTTGTAAGCACCTGATGTTATATGTATCTTAGTACTGTTTTTGCTACATCTCATGGGTTTTGATTTTTTTGTTTTCATTTCTTCAAGTTTTTTTTTCCTTAGTAATTTTCTCAGTGACACATAGGGCATACAGTAGCATTATTTGCTTCAAAAGGTTTTTGATTTTTGTTTCTTCAGTGACACATTGGACATTCAGTATCACGTTATTTAACTCCATGTTGTAAATTTTCTGTTTTTCTTCCTGTTGATTTTGTTTTGTGGCATTGCATTTAAGGGGATGTACAGTAACTGTGTAATGGAGATTATGATACGTAGATGTGTAGATACAATGCAGTGTGCATCTCTACTTCCAAACCAAAGACGGACTTCCATTGAAATTGTGTTATATACATATATATGAAACTGATATATATGTATATATATATGCAATAGGATGCTGGACTCTTTGTCATTGCTCATACCTACAATGTCGGGATATGCTTAAATGGTGGGATGATGGACTTATGACTGTTTATGAAGGACTGTACTATTGTAATAATATAAGGGAAATCAATGGGGCCAAAGGGCTTTAAGGAGAGGGAACATGAAATTTCAGAGTCTGTGGAACTGCATCATAAAATAATCATTTAAAAAATATGAAAAAAGCCAAAGAGACACTGGATTCATCAGATATGCAAGTATCAACAGAGGGGTGAAGGAGAGAATGATGCGTCCGCTGGCGCATGGTAATGTTCTAGTAGTGTCAGACGCCAAAGAAAAGGAGGTTGAGGGAATAAATATTTGATTCAAAACTTTCAGGAGAGTGACTATAGGGATAGTCAGAGGTTCAAGAGGTACAGAGAGTTTACTGAAATGAGGCGGACAATGCAGGGTACGAATGAGATTTCACAAAAAGATGTTTGAAAAGGAACCAGACTAAAATCTGGGACATAGAGATCTCAATAAAGTAATGAAAGCCTGAACAACAGACTGGATCAAGCAGAGGAAGAATGTCAAAGGTCTTATTTCAGACAAAATGACTTTAGTAAGACAAAACTGTGATTAAGAACTGATTTAGTAGTGGTATATGAGAATGGCTAAAAAATGTAAAACAATTGCAGCAGTTGCTTCATTATTCTTCCTAATCAGCAGACAGAAAAACATGGCAGAAACCTACAAGGTTGTGCTTTGGTGGAAAAATTACATTTGGCGATAGCCTCATTTGGTAAACTTGTCCATCTGGACATGTTTCTTGTTTGGAGAAAGTAACTGAGGGGGCTGGCATTGTGGTGCAGCATCAAGCCCCTGAGTAACCCTAACCCTGCAACACTGTCCTTTTGTGGCAGTGGCGGTGTGCGTTCTGGCTGTCCTGGTTCTGTCCAGCTCCCTGTGGATGTGTCTGGGAAAGCAGCGGGAGATAGCCTGAGTATGTGGCCCTTGCCATCCTTGTAGAAGGCTCAGAAGGAGTTCTAGGCTCTTGGCTTGGCTTCTGCTTGCTTTCGCCCTGAACATGGTAGTCATTTAATCAGCAGATGGAAAATCGTTCAAAGAAATAGAAATAAAGTCTTTAAAAAATTTATTTACATCTGTATTTGAATCATTTCCTGGAGTTGTACAGTATTTTTGTTTTAGTCTTTTTTAACACTGTTGTGGTTACATGGATTTTCATAAATCAGGCACACATTAAATTGACTTAATAATACCTCAGACTGTTTATAAAAGAATTTAAGGATTACAGCAATCTCAAGTTTTTTTTTATTATTATTATTTACTACAAAGTGTATCTCACTGGTTTAGCTGTTCTTTGGCCTTGGAACTTACAGTAAAGATATATTTAAAATAATGAAAAAATATGAAATAGGCTTCTAATTAGATAACCTTTGCTAAAAACTACTGTCAGCAAAACTATAATGATAACTCTTGCGTTTATTCAGACAATAAATTATGTAAACCAGTGTTTCATTATAAATAAAATTACAAGATGGAGTCTTTCGGCACACTTAAATGTCCATGAGATATGTTAAGATAGCAATTTTTCTTGGAACTAGGTACAGAAAATTGTTATCTTTCCATTTTGCATAAATGAGTTAAGTAATTAAGGCAAGTTGCATAATGTTAGGATAGTATTATTTTAGGAAAAGTTCAGATTCTTTAATGGGTTAGATTTTACATGACCATTTAATGTGGATATTCTGTTCAATTCATGCTGAAATTCCCTTTCAGATGAGAAAGTCTGCAGATGAAAAAATAGAGAAATTTTGGATTGATTTCAACCTCGGAAGTCAGAGTGTGACATTATATATAAACAATGTGGAGGTAATGATGTTCATTTCCCTGTGAGATCCGAATGCTTCTGGATTGTTCTCTGTATGTGTCATGTGCTTGTGAATTTCACAAATTTATTTTCCTTCTAAGAATACTCTGTGGGATCCAGTAAGATTGTTCAAGGAAGCAGTGGTCCATTTCTGCGTAACAGGTAAGATGATAATTGTTCATGCCACATCTACTTTTCTTTATGTTTTCTTTGTGCAGTTCTGTCAGTAAAAAGCTGGGTTAGTTCTAAAGAAGATTGTGTGCGTGCCTTGAGAAAGAGGCAAGGTGCCTAGTACGGTGGTGGGGATTATAGATGTGTGGACCACCTTTTGGGGCTTCCCTTCTATTTCATTGGTCTATGTGTCAGTTGTGTGTCTTCAAGTATGGTGTTGTGATGCCTCTGGGTTGGTTTTTATTGTTGAACATTTCTTTAATTGTTTGGGATCTTTTGTGTTTTCATAGGAGTTTCTGGGCTACTGTATTGTTCCAGATCTGAGAAGAATGCCCTTTGCATTTTTATTGGGATCGCAAATTGTTTTGGGTGGAGTGAGCATTTTGATGATATTCTGACAAATCCCTAAACATGGGGAGGATTTTTCCATTTTTTGCATGTGTGTTTTTCTATTCCTTTCATTAACATTCAAAAATTTTTCATTATAGAGATCTTTTGTATCCTTGGTTAAATATATCCCAAGGTATTTGTTTATTTTATTTATTGTTTGGCAGCTCTTGGGAATGGGGCTGATCTTAAGAGTTCGTTCTCAACCATGGTTGGTGTGTAAGAATGGAATTAGTTTGGTTTGGTGTCCTGACACTTTGCCAAAGTCTCTTGAGTTGCAACAGTCTTAGAATCTTTGGTTCCCCTATATGAAGAACCATGTCACCTGCAAACAGGGATGATTCAGCTTCCTTCTCTCCAATTTGTATCCCTTTGATTTCTTTTTCTTGTCTAGTAGCTCTAGGTAGAGTTTCCAGGTTCGTGTGGAATAGCAATGGGGAGCGTGGGCAACCGTGTCTGGTTCTGGATCCTAGTGGGAATGCTTCTACTTTTCTCCATTCAATATAATACTGGCTGTGAGATTTGCCTATGTTGCCTTCATTGTTTATAAGTGTGTTCCTTCTGTATACAATATTTTGGGGGAATTTTTCATCATGAAAGTATGTTTTATTTTTCATTCATTTATTTAAAAGGGTTAGAGAGAGAAAGAAAGAGAACTTCCATCTGTTGATTTACTCCCTAACTGGGAACAGAGATTGAGGCTGGGCCAGTCTGAAACCAAGAGCCAGGTGTTTTCTCTATGTGTCCCTTGTGGATGCAGGGGTTCAGAGATTCCACTGTTTTCCCAAACGCATAACCAGGAAGCTGGATCAGAAGTGGAACAGCCAGAAGCCTCTACAGGATGCTGGTGCTGCAGGCAGCGGCTAAACCCACTACGCCACAGTCCTGTCCCCAAAAGGATGTTATACTTTACCAAATGCTTTCTCTCTATTCATTTAAATAATCATGTGGCTTTTTATCATTTTGTTGGTGTGATATGTCATTTTCATTGATTTGCATATGTTGGAAACTGTCCCTGCATCTTTGCGATAAATGCTGCTTGGTCTGAATGGATGATTTTTAAAATTTAATTTAAGAAGAATCAAGATGGCCGAATAGGGTAAGGACATGTTTAAACAGATGGAGAACTGTTAGCCAGTGTGGAGTAGAGAGGGCACATTCCAGGACATAGGAGAGAACAGAACAATAGCAGAGGGGTACCTGGAGACTGACAGACACAAGGAAAGCAGCAGACACAATGGTGTGGTGTTGCAGTGACTGATACCCCAATGGCAATCAGCCAGCAGCAGTCTTAACTCCACTGGTAGCTGGAACTCTGCCAGCAACAGGTGGGAAGGGGCATTCACCCAGAGCTCAGGAGATGAACCCAGACAAAGAACTGCCTATCCTGCTGCTCTGTTTCTTTTGACCAGGAGCAGAGACAGAGCAGCAGGTCCCAGATGGGCAGTGTGGGAAAAGGGTAGATTTCCATAGCCCAGTCTGCCACCTAGAGCCAAATCAGGTGCCATTTTGTATAGGGAGGCAAAGGTTATGATAGGACAGCACTGCGCATGTATGGGTTTGGGACTGAACTCATTTCTGGCTCAGTGAACTGCCTCCTGGCACCTTGTCATGGAACATGGTGATTCTAGCTGTGCCCTAGCCATGCCTACGCAGGCATCATTAGCGGTGTGCAGGTGTCACTGGTGGTGTGCAGCCAGCAGCTACCTGTTCTTTCTCCTCACTGTGCCAAGGAGTCTGTTCATTCTACTTTCCACCAAGAATTTCTTTCAAGCAGTCCACTGGGACCATCATTCTTTCTTTGTTTTGTGGTATCTAGTAGATTCTGCCTCTTTGTCTTGTATCTCCAAGTATTCATGTCAAATAAAAACTGTTGTTAATTTGTTTAACCAGTTCCAGCCAAAATATCGTATATCAAAATGATTGAGATGGTGTGCCCTTTCTGGTCCCAATTAATCCCAGTCTGTTGTCTGAGTTACTCTTGCTGCATCCCCACCTTACTGGTTGTGTTTTGGTCTTCCACTGCGATGGACAGGGTCGATCTAGACCTGTATGCTTCTGTTGGCTTCCTCTCCAGTTTCCTCAGTTTGTGGCTGTGCAGGCTCTCTGCTGCACTTCACTCGCTTCTTTCTTGTGGGCCACCTCTAATGTGCGCTCACTGCAGTTCAGCAAAGAGCTGTCATCTAATTCAGAGGCTGAAGTCTAACAGCAGGCTTCTCTCAACTCTGGCTCCATTCTTTTCTGTAAGAGGAACCTAAGAGTAGGCGTTTGTCTTGGTGGTTAGGAAATCCATGTCCTGCACTGGCGTGCTCGGGTGCCCAGCCCAACTGGTTTGTGCTGATCTGGAGCCTGGAGCACAGTGGTGGTAGTTCGGGTGCTGGTTCCTGGCTTCTGCCCTTGGCCTCAAGCCAGGGCTGTGATGAGTTTTTGGAGAGAGAAACAATGATTGGGAGCAATGTTTCTGTGTCTTTCTGTGACTCTGCCTCTTAAATAATTTTCTTAAAAGAAAAGAGTATGTTGAAATGGAGGTGAATTATTACTGTTTGGATATTGGGAAAGCTGAATTTCAATGTGAATTTTAGCAGCAACTAAGATTTCAAAGAGATATTGAATGGATATTGTGTTTAGTGGACTCGAAAGTAAAATGTTTGTTGCAGATGATCCCCCTATAAAAACAAAGAGCTCCTTAAAGAGTTGATTGGCTTGCAGAAGGCAGAACCTGCCTCCATTTCCTTGTTGCTGCACTATGCTGGTTCATGGTTTTCCAAGGTCAGCCCCACAAACGTGTATGACAAGTGTGTGCATAAATATACATGCGTATTTAGTAAAGCAGTATCAGAAACCTGTTATAATATGATTTATTTTCATCTTATTTTCATGGAAAGATCTGGTTTACAAATACCCCCCCGAGGTCATTTAAAACGATGACATTTGAAAATAAAACCTGTCTCTGTGTTGACACGCATTATTGCCCCTTTTCATTGCCAGAAACGGAGATGATGAAGATACTCCTCATCCGCCTGCAGCAGCCTATTGTCATCAGCAGGGAAGAGGTGATGAAGGTAGAAATCCACTTTGATGTACAGCTTGCCATCGCACAGGCAGCCACTCGAGCACTGGGACAGGACAAACAGGACCAGGATTAATTCTCGCTGATGATTCGAAACTCTTTTCCCAGCTCTTTCATTTCCTCATTGGCATTGGAGGATGTGAACGTTGGCTGAAAAAGCCATGGTCTCCTGAGTGTCCCTTGAAGAGTCAAGTGTCCTAATCCCATTTCTCCCTTTTTGTGTGTCAGTGTCTCCATGGTGTGGAACACTGACCCTCTCTGTGTGCCTCCAAATAATCTACTCCATTTACTGTGCACCATGGGAAACTTGACTGGGATGACATCACCTCCTGACCATTTCTTCCTGGGGTCCCAAGGACATTCCTGGTGGGCTTCTGGCACTGTTCTCTCTCACTCTCTCTATCTCTCTCTCTCTCCCTCTCTCCCTCCCTCTCTTTCCCCCTCTTTCTCTCTCACCTTCCTGTTCACAGAGTGAATTGGGAAGATTCTGATCTCTTACACTTGCAAAGGTCTGGTCCCCCCTCACTGGACTTGGAGGAGGGCAGAATTGGAACCAGTTCAGTGACCCAGCTCGCTGAAAACCCTTTAAGACACTAACCTCTTCTCCAGGAGCACAGAGCTGTATCCCAAGCTATGCATTTTCCTGAATGCTTTTTCAAAGGCTGCTACTCTAAAACTTGTTACTTATTTGTATTTATTTGAAGGAGAGCAAAAGAGACCTTCACTCACTGCAATACCCAAAGTTGGGCTGTCCTGAAGCCTGTTGTCTGGAAGTCAATTCAGGTCCCATGCATGGTGGCAAGGGCCTACATAGTTGAGCTGTGTGACTGTTTTCCTAGAGAGTGCATTGGCAGGATGCTGGATTGGAAATGGAGCACCAGGGCAGGCTTCTGCTTTTAAAGTCACATGGCTTCTGGCTTATGTTTCAGGTGTTGCCTGATCAGATGCAAACTTCCTGGGAACTTTCTACTAACTTTGAGAAGGAAGCCACCATGGCTATGATTCCTAATAGCCATGAGAGAGAGAGAGGTATTTTTGGAAAATGGCAAAATTCTGGCTCTGAAAAGTGATGACAAAAATCAAACTTGGAAGAAGTCCCAGAAAACCTAGCATCATGTGAGATTGTTTGAGTATGAGTGTATCACTGGAGAAGGAAGAGTTTGTCAGAGTCTGGAATTACTATTCAGTTCAGAGTTGCTTGTCCCCCAAAAATGGCAAAGCAGTGCAGATGCTGGGATGGCAGGGAGCAGGAGATGGGAGCATTTGGTCAGTCTTGTCTTCCCTTGAGGCCAGTGCAGCAATAGACTAGACCAGATACATTTTTTAAAAGCTTATTTATTTATTTATTTTAAAAGATTTTATTATTATTGAAAAGCCAGATATACACAGAGGAGGAGAGACAGAGAGGAAGATCATCCATCCAATGTTTCACTCCCCAAGTGAGCCGCAACGGGCCGGTACGCGCCAATCCGAAGCCGGGAACCAGGAACCTCTTCCTATCTCCCACGCGGGTGCAGGGTCCCAAAGCTTTTGGGCCGTCCTCTCCTGCTTTCCCAGGCCACAAGCAGGGAGCTGGAAGGGAAGTGGAGCTGCCGGGATTAGAACCGGCGCCCATATGGGATCTTGGGGCTTTCAAGGCGAGGACTTTAGCCACTAGGCCACGCCGCTGGGCCCAAAAGCTTATTTATTTTTAAATTCAATGGCAGATTTTACGCAGATAGAGAAATATCTTCCATCTGCTGGTCCATTCTCCAGATGGCCATGATGGTTGTAGCTGAGCCCTTCAGCAGCCAGGAGCTTCTTCCGGGTCTCTCATGTGGTTGCAGGCTCGCAAAGACGTGGGCCATCCTCTGCTGCTTTTCCAGGCCACAAGCAGGGAACTGGATGGGAAATGGAGCAGGCAGGACACGAACTGGCATCATTTGGGATGCTGGGCCTGCAAAATGGATGATTAGCCAATTGAGCTATCGTGTTGGCCCCTATGTGACTTTTAAAAAATATGTTTATTTCTTTTGGAAGACAGAATTATGGAAAGGGTGAGATAGAGATCGTTCATCTCCTGGTTTGCTTCGCCGTTGGCCACAAGGGAATGATGGACCAGACAAAAGCCAGGACCTTCATGTGGGTCTCCCTTGTGGGTAGCCAGGACTCAAGCACTGGGGCTATCTCCCACTGCTTTCCCCAGGCCATTAGCAGGGAACTGATTTGGCAGTGCAGCAGTCAGGACAGGAACCAGCACCCACGTGGGATGCCAGTAGTGTAGTCTGAGACTTACTCACTGTGCCACAAACCTGGCCCTGTTTTTTTCTTAATGTGTACAGAACAGACAGAAGAATCCACCAACCTGGTGCAAGTCATGAGCCCGGAAGATGACCAGTGCCTAACAGTTCTCATCAGTGATCATTCCCAGCTTCCTGTGAGTATGGGGGTCCTGGGAGCCAGGCTGGGACCCGGGTCTACTGGGACATTGGCAGGAGGAAGTTCTGCAAACAGTATTTTTCTGTCCAAACTAGAAATGCTTTGAGCCTGCCTTTCTTTAGATAACTTCACCAGCTTTGTTGACACCCCTCCCCCTTTCTTTCAGTGCAGTTTCCCGACTAAGGTGTGGTGTGACTGTCCTCTGCCTCGGTGCCCAGTTTGGATCAGAATACTGATGCTTGGGAACTCATGTAGGGAAAGAAGGGATACAATGACAGGCTTTTCTTTTGAACACGTACGATCTCACAGAAATGGGCATCTTCGAAGTCCTCCGGAATCTGTACACTTCAGCAGCAACGATCCGGTGGGAGACTCTCCCTTGGTCTTTGTGACACTCCATGATTGCCGAGGATGGCAGAAAATTCTTTCCTGAGAGTGGTTAGGAATGTTTTGAAGTATCCTACAGACATTAGGAGCCACTGGTTTCATTTTCAGTAAACGATTTGTTTGCAAGGCAGAGTTGCAGAGAGGCGGGAAGAAGATCTTTTCAGCTGTTGGTTCACTCTCCAGATGGCTGTGATGGCTCTGGGCCAGGCCAAAGCCAGGAGCCCCAAATGCCACCTGTGGGCGGCAGGGACCCAGGCACTGGGCCAGGCCGACGCCAGGAGCCCCAAATGCCTCCTGTGGGCGGCAGGGACCCAGGCTCTCTGGCCGTCTTCTAGTATTTCTCCAGGAGCATCAGTATGGAGCTGAATCAGAAATGGAGCAGCTAGGACTGAACTGAACTGGTGCTCATCTGGGGTCTTGGCATTGCAGGTGGTAGCTTAACATGCTATGGCACTGAGCTGCCTGAAGTAAATCCATTTATTAGTAAATCCAAAGCCTAGTGTTTAATTAATCATTGCGTGTGTTTTTAAAGAGATGTATTTGTTTTTATTGGAAAATCAAATTTTACAGAGAGAAGGAGAGACAGGGAAAGATCTTCCACTGCTGGTTCATTCCCCAAGTGCCAGAGCTGGGCCAATCCAGAAGCTCCTTTTGTGTGTCCCATGTGAAAGCAGGGTCCCAAGGCTTTGGGCTGTCCTCTCCTGGTTTTTTCAGACCACAAGCAGGGAGCTGGAAGGGAAGTGAAATAACTGGGCTACAAACTGGTGCTCATGTGGGATCCTGGTATATGCAAAGTGAGGGCTTTAGCCACTAGGCCACTGCGCCAGGCCCATAAGTGTGGTTTGCTGATAAGCTAGACAGCAGCTGCAAAAGAGTTTAAAACACAGAGGTTTCAAAGGTATCAGCAGAATTTTGTTTTTTTGACAGCAAACCGAAACAGCTAAACATTTACCTGAAAAGCTGAAGCCAGATGTGATAAAGAAAGGTGAGACTGTTTCTTTTATGTATAAATTTATCATATATTAAAAATACATACCATAAATATACATGATATATAGACATAGATATATCATAGATAAGGCTTGAGTCTCTTTGGTTGTAAGTACTACTTAGAGATTTAGCATTATTTTTCATTTTGGTCACTAGAAGTCACGTTGGCGCATGCGTATTCTTCAGACTTACCAGAACAACCTGTGAAAATTGAGAGTCCTGAGCTGAGTGGCCAGGCCAGGTGAGTGACTCTCCCAGCTCCTATCCCACGCTGCGCACTGGGAGTGTGGGAGTGCAGGTTCTCGGCCGGAGCTGTCTCCCACTGCTACCTTTGGCGACCCCCTGCTCAGGAGACAGCGTTGTGCAGAATTAAAAGAATTATTTTGTTGTTGTTGTCTTTAAACTTTAAGATTATTTCTTTGCAAGGCAGAGTGACAGGAGAGAGGGGTGAGGAGAGAGATCTTCCCGCCCCCCCCCCGTCTTTTTTTTAAAGGTTTGTTTTTTATTGGAAGGCAGACTTACAGGGAGAAAGAGACACAGAGGAAGATGTTCCACACACTGGCTCACTCTCCAAGTGGCTGCAACAGCTGGAGCTGAGCCCATTTGAAGCCAGGAGCTTCTGCTGGCTCTCCCACATGGGTGCAGGGTCCCAAGGCTTTGGGCCATCCTCTACTGCTTTCTCAGGCCACAAGCAGGGAGCCTAATAGGAAGGGAGGCTGCTGCTGGGATAAGAACTGACACCCATATAGGATTTAGCCACTGAACCATAACTCTGGGCTTAAGACAGAGATTTTTCATGCACTGGTTTACTGCGTGAACAGACACAAGTGTTAGGTCTGGGCCAGGCTGGCAGGAGGAGCTGGGAAAACCATCCAGGTCTCCCACAGGAGCTCAAGTACTTGGGCCATCTTCCGCTGCTTTCCCAGGCATGTAAGCAGGGACCTGGATCAGATTAAAAGGAGTTGGATCAGATTAAAAGTAGGGCAATTAGCCAACCGGAGCTTCCGCAGGGGATGTAAGAACTCCAAACACTACCGTGCAGAAACCAACGTCATCGGAAAGACAACCACAAACCCTGAGCGGTTCGCAGAAACAGAAGAACAATAAATGTCCTTCGGAACCAGGGAGGAGAGCTTTCTCTGGTCCGAGCTTGGCTCCACCTCTGGACCCCCACACTCCCTCGCAATGACCATCGGGATTGCTTCGAAAACTCCTTACAGCAAACAAACAATCATACAAACTAAAAAAAACCTAAATAAATAGACCAACAACAGAAAGTAGAGCTTGAAATCTGACAGGAAAGAGCTGGTGTGGATTGGCTCATGCCTCGCTGGGTGGGACACAAAGATTAGTTACTCCTTACCATGGTGTTGGGGATTTTCCTGCAACCCCCCCCCCAAAAAATGTTCTGCAGCTTAAATGTCAACAAATATCTTGTTAGAGTTACAAACCAGTCTAGATTATCCTAAAATCTGCTAAGATCAGCAAAATTATACTTCAACACAACAAATGGCTAAATACTAAAATGAAATAGACATGAGACAGCTGAATGGTACCTTATAGCCATTTTAAGGTATATAGCAGCCGGTCCTGTATATAAACTAAAATTGAAATGTCAATGAGCTAATCATAGGTTGTGGTTAGGGCTTGCTTTTTTTTTTTTTTAACATACTGGTTACTCAAAACCATGTCAATTCCATAATATTGCAAATTGTTGTTGATGTTATATTGGGACTCTTAATTGACTGTGATGATATTCTACCAGCTCTAACTTCGGACCAGAAATGGTCTCCCCAAGAAACTGTTCAACCCATCTGGACAATAAGTAGCTGGAATCTATGCTTGGTATATGTTTGCAAGGAAAGAATCTTGATTGAATTTGAACTGTAATACTGCATCAAGGTGGAGGAATCCACCAGGAGGGAGGGGAGGGGAGGGATGGGGGGATTCCCAGAGCCTATGAAACTGTCACATAATGCAAAATAATTAATAAAAAATATAAAAAAAGTAGGGCAATTAGGACTTGAAGCAGCACTACAGTGTGGGATTCTGGCATCACAAATCATTGCTTAGACCTTTGCCACAGCGTCCCTGGAGAACACCTGGGGGAAGTGTGGGCTGTTACCCTGCTCCTCGGGCCCCTTCCCCACGCCTCCAGGGTTATCTCAGGCAGTGTGCTTTTTTTTTTTTTTGTCAGCAAAATACTGGATTTAAGACCAAAGGACAAAGATCAATATACAAACATCAGTTTCCTTTCTGAATGCTACTAACAATTAGAATAATTTACAACCAATACCATTTGCAGTCAAGTTAATGACAGATTAATTTCAGAGCTCCATAAGATCACATGCATACATTGGGATCTCTGATGTTGCTGAGGGTCCTTAAGTATAAACAGAGATAGGGCCCGGCAGCGTGGCCTAGTGCTTAAAGTCCTCGCCTTGAAAGCCCCAAGATCCCATATGGGCGCCAGTTCTAATCCCGGCAGCTCCACTTCCCATCCAGCTCCCTGCTTGTGGCCTGGGAAAGCAGTTGAGGACGGCCCAATGCATTGGGACCCTGCACCCGTGTGGGAGATCGGAAGAGGTTCCTGGTTCCCGTCATCGGATTGGCGCTCACCGGCCCGTTGCGGCTCACTTGGGGAGTGAATCATCGGATGGAAGATCTTCCTCTCTGTCTCTCCTCCTCTGTGTATATCTGGCTGTAATAAAATGAATAAATTTTTTAAAAAAACAGTATAAACAGAGATAGATGAGCTCTTGCCATGGAAGACTCAGGAGGAAGATTCCAGGACCTCTGAAATTGACCAATAGATTCAAAAATATAACCCCTGATTCAAATCATTGAAGGTTGTCCCAACGCAATAGCGTAATGGTTAAAGTCCTCACCTTGCACGCTCCGGGATCCCATATGGATGCTGGTTCTAATCCTGGCAGCCAAGCTTCCCATGCAGCTCCCTGCTTGTGGCCTGGGAAAGCAGTGGAGGACAGCCCAGATAAGTATATTGCAACTTTACTAATATCATTAGTTACTGAGGAAATCTAGGTTAAAACTGTAATGAGAGGCACTACACACCCACTAGACTGGCTGAAATTAGATTGTGCCAAGCACTGGTAAAAATGTAGAGCAGTTTAGATACTTCTAGCAGTTTCTTAAAATGTTAGATTTTTAGCAACCCTTTGACTCGTTGAGCTGTTCTCATCCTAGGTGTTTTCCCAAGAGAAATATCAGTGTGTCCTTACAAAGGCATGAATGTTTATGGCAACTTTATTTGTAATAGCTCCGAACTGAAACAAACCTAAATGTCCATCAATAGATGACGTACTGACGCACTCTGACATATCCACACATTGGAATGCCACATAGCAATGGAAAGGAATGGGCCCACCATTGAGGCATAGCTGGGCATGATGCCACCTGTGATGATGCCAGCATCCAACATGGCACATGTTAGTCCTGGCTGCTCCACTACCGATCCAGATCCCTGCTGGTGGCCTTGGGAGAGTAGGTACAGGGTGGCCCATGTGTTTGGGTCCCTGCTTCATATGGGAGAAGCTCCTGACTTCTGCCTGTGGTTGGGTCTAGTCTGCCTGTTGCAGCTAGCTGGGCTGTGAAGTAGTGGATGAACATCAGTTCAAATCCTCTCTCTCCCCCTCTCTCCCTCTCTCTCCCCCTCTCTCCCTCTCTCTCTCTCTTCCCTTCTCTGCCCAGCTTTCCTTGTCTCCCCCCCATTGCCTGTCCCCCTCTCTCTCCCCCCTCCCCTCTCTCTCTTCTGTCTTCGCTCTCTCTCTCTAATTCCACCTTTCAAATAAATAAATTTTTGAGGCAAAAAGTAATGAATTTGGATATATGTATCTTTAATTCATCTCAGAGTAATTATGCTTAGTAAAAGAAGCTGGGCCACAAGAGTACATATAATGATTCTATTGTATGAAATGCTAGAAAATGCAGACATAAGTTAGGTCAGTGGCTGCCTAGAAATGGTGGTGTATTTGCCACAGCTGCCTGGTTTCCCATTGCTCCACCCACCCTTCTCTTCCCTCTGAACCTGACAGACAAGGGACTCACAGGATGTGTGGTTTCTATTCTCTGTTCTTACCTGCCAGAGAATCTGCAGCCATAGACTGCATGATAGCAAGTTTGTAGAATGGGGCACTACCGGGCACCAGGTTTGTGACTGGGCAAAGGACACAGGAGGGAAACAGAAGTTGGGGGCAGTGAGAGAGGGGAAGGTAGAGGGTGCTGGTTGTACCTGTCCCATTCACCAGGCACATTTTACTTCAGGCGCGATTCTGCTTTCAACAGTGACAGAAAACAAACAAGGAGAAGGATGCTGGTAATGTAGTAACTTTTATCCTTTTAAGGCAATGTGCCCTACACTTCAGTTGCTTGCCCATCACTGTCAGTGTGCTGTGGCTCTCTTTGTTATCTATGCCTTTTTCTTAATGAAAATTATCTTAAATTTATTCAAGCATTGTAAAAATAAATATTTTATTTCATTTTTAACTGGAAATGAACATTACTCATTACAAGTAGCAGTAAGCCTCCAAATAAAGTGAAAATAATTCCTGTATGCTATTACTTGATCTATGCATTGCATGAAATGGGCTTAATGATTGGCAAACTATGAAAGGGTCAATCTACCATACTCAGGTCTGTCCAGTTAGATGGACAGGTGGGTCAGCCCCATTGATAGTCTTAGAAGGAATTATCATTTCATGTTCTCATTTGATGGCAGATAGGTCGTGGAAAATGGAAAAAGTCCTTTATTCAGTCTTATGTGACTAGAGCAAGTTCTTACGCCGTCCAGAATTTGCTCACCTTGGATGACAGCTGATGGGCAGGCATAGTGGTCCCTTCTTTCTCATGAGAAATGGAAGCCTGAATCCAGAGATTCTACGAAACCCCTAAATGCTGTTTTCTCCTGATCATGATAGCCACATTCAAGTGGAACTTACACAGTAGACATGATGAGAGGCGAACAGTAATAGCTGGCAGTAACATCAAGCGATGAAAGTTTTGTGAATGTGGTATCTTCTCTTGGAATACCTTACTATTCCGATGTCGTTCTCATGATGGGACACGACACAGTGTGACGTCTCTGTCATTCTGCTTTTCAAATACATCTTTCAGGAAAGAAAAAAAATCATGCAATAAGACATTCCCAGTTTCTTTGTTCCTCTATCAAAAAATGCTGAAAGTTGTTTGCAAAAGCATGCATATTTAGAACAACAGTTCATAAATTTGGCTACACACCAGGATCACAAGAGGGGGGCTTGAAGAGAAATTCATTACTCAGACACTGTTGCAGAAAGGAAGTTGGGCAGCTTCAATCTGCTGTTCCAGCCCATCAAATGACCATGAAAAGCTGGGCTTAAAGTCAGGAGCCAAGAATTCAATCCCAGGCTGTGTCTTGGGGACAGAGACACACTACTTCAGTCCTCACCACTGCCTGCCAGGCTAGAGCTGGAATCTGATGGGGCATGTGGGCATGTCAACTGTTGTCTTAACCACTAGATCAAATCTCTACTCTTCAATCATTTTTTAAAAAAACTTATTTGATTTTATTTTAATTGGAAAGGCAGGTATACAAAGAGGAGAAACAGAGAGAAAGATCAGCTGTGCACTGGTTCACTCCCCAAGTAGCCACAACAGCTGGAGCTGAGCCTATCTGAAGATAGGAGCCAGGAGCCTCCACCAGGTCTCCCATATGGGTGCCAGGTCCCAAGGCTTTGGGTCATCCTCTGCTGCTTTCCCAGACAACAGGCAGGAGCTGGATGGGAAGTAGAGCAGCTGGGACATGAACTGGCACCTATATGTGATCATGGTAGATGCAGGGCAAGGATTGAGCCACTAGGCTATCACGCTGGGCCCTTGTTTTCAATTCTTTAAGCAGATCCTTCTGTTCAGGAAATGCCTAAGGGTTAGTGTTGAGGCATAAAAATGTAGGCTGCTGCCTGCAGCACCAGCATCCCACATTGGACTCTGAATGCTCCACTTCCAGTCCTGCTGCCTGCTGGGCTGTGTGGGAAAGCAACAGAGAACACTCAAGTGCTTAGACTCATTTCCCAGCTTCTGCCTGGTCCAGCTCTGACTATTGCAGCCACTGGAAAGTGAACTAGCCCATGGAAGATTCCTGTCTCTCCCTCTGTCTCTCTATAACTCTGCCATTCAAATAAATAAATAAATAAAATTTTTAGTATTTTAAAGTTGGCAACTCTTACATCTTAGTTGTAAATGCCTAATTAGAATTTTGTCATCCTTGAGACCGCATCTTGGTTGATAACTGACTCATGAGAAATTATTTTTCTCCTCGCCATTACTTCTGAATCACATTTGTATAAGAGCCCAGTCTTCAATAGTCACTTCTCTTCTGTGTAACTTTGTAGTAATAGATTGCTCATACATAAATGGTGCCGACACCCCTTCGATGGTTTCATTGATCATTTCATTTGTGTTTGTAATAGGTTAATTACAGGAAACATCTCTTTTCTGAGAGCAATGAGGCTTCCAGTAGCAGTGCCAGTGAGCAGTCTTGGACTGGTGACCAGAAGAAGAAAATGCTAATACCATATTGTAGTAGAAGAAGGAAGACGAAAGTCCGAAAATGTGGCAGCGGTAAGTTTGGCTTTTGGCTTCTGAGGCATCTCTGAAATCAACCAGCAGGGATTAACTTCTCAGTGTGCTAAATGAAAGGATGCCCGAGAACTGTGCGCCCAGTGCACCCTCCTTCCCCGTCTCTGTGTCTCACAGACATTGAGCAGATGTGGAATGAACAGTTCTCAGAGAGATGAGAATGGACCAAGGACTGTTCACTATGAGTTACAGCTGTTTGCAGTAGGTTCAGGGCGGGGCATGTGGCAAGGCTCCGAAGATGGGGGAGTGGGACTGAAGCAAAGTGGGATTTGAAGGGCAGAGAGGATGGGGCAGCAAGCCTGTGACACCAGGAGGACACAGTGAGGGCGTGCTGGTGGTGCTCAGAGACAAAGCCTGGGTGGTGAGGAAAGAGGTGAACAGTGAAGGGGTCTGTAGGTGGCAGGTGGGAGGTTGCCGTCGTTCCTGGCATGGCCCTGCATATCTGGGAGCTGAGTTTCTGTCTCTTCAGGAAATATAGCCATGGTATAATTGGCTTCTTTTTCTTCCAGTTCTGCCACTTTTTTTTTCTCAGCAGTGCTAGCCACAATGAGAAAGATCAGGTAAATAAATCCACTTTGTACCACTTTGTACTGCTTCTGCGTGTTATGGCTATGATGAGCCTATTTCTTTCTAAGGCTTTCAGGAATATGAGAAAAACAAACCAGTGGTCTAATGGTTTGGAAATCACTCCAGCAGCAATGGCAAGGACAACTTAGCATTTCCTATGAATTGATGATTTTCCATAAATACTGCTGGTCAAAGTATGATTGACTTGGAGCAAAGATTAGGGGAAATGTTTCTGTCCTGCTACATAGGATAAGTCTTATTATGCTTCCATTGAACTCCAGAGGCAGAGCTGGCAGTGGTGGTGACGGGTGTACAGGGAAACAGGGAGAAAGAGGCACTTCTACTTCATGTCCCACATGCCTGCATCCAGGGCTGGGCCAGGCTGAGGCCAGAGCCTGGAACTCTATCCAGGACCTCTGTCTGGGTGGCAGGGCACCAAGCACTTGAGCCAGCATCCTCTGCCTGCTGTGTTGGCACAGCGGGAAGGGGAAGTGGAGGGCCTGGGGGGGGCTTGCCAGCTCTGTGATGCGGGGTGCAGGCCAAAAGGCAACTTCACCTGCTGACACCCATTTGTTTCACTTGAAAGCAAAGCAGCAGAAAGAGAAGAGACAGAGAAAATGGTAAAACAAAACAAAACAAAACAAAACAAATTTAGGCTCTGCAAACTTTGCAGATTTTTGGCAACACATCATCTCTGCACTTGTAACCCCAAAGCAATCATAATGTGAAAATGTGCTCTGTGTTACAATAAAACTTTATTTACAAGAGTCAGCAGTGGGTTGGACCGAGCCCCGGTTTAGAACACAGGTTCTCAAACTTCAGCGACTGTCAGAATGAGCAGGATGGTTTGTTAAACAGGGATTGCTGGGGCCAGTGGAGTGGCATATCAGGCTACGCCATTTGGCACTGGCATCTCAAATGGGCACTGATTCACATCCCAGCTGCTCCACTTCAAATCCAGCTCTCTGCTGTTGTACCTGGGAAAACAACAGAGCAGGACCCAGGTCCTTGGTTCCCTGCACCCATGTGGGAGATACGGAAGATGCTCTTGACTCCCAGATTGAGACAGGTGCAGCTCCAGCCATGGCAGCCAGCTGGGGGATAAATCAGAAAACATAAGAGTTCTCTGTCTTCGCCTCTCTCACTCTGTAACTCTGAATTTCAAATAAATAAATTAAAAATAAATCATAGTTTTTAAAAGATTGTGAATTTGCATTTCTATCAAGCTGTAAGGTGTTGCATCGTCATACTTTGAGAACTGCTGGTTAACAGTGATCAACTGAAACTTCAACACCGATTTTTAAATGCTTAAGCATCCAAAAATTCCACTTCTTCAGTGTCTTAGAGGATTTGTTTTTTTATGATGTTTTGAATGTGTCTGGATTGGCTGAACTTCTCACACCACTACAGGACACGTCCAGGCAGAGGAAGGCCACACGCCCAGAGATCGCTGAACCAGAGTTGCCGGGGAGTCCTGCCACCTTAATTCCTGAAGATTTCTCCCAGAAACCAGGTTTGTGACTTCCTGTTGACATATTTTCCAGTAAAGACACTCTGTGGTAAATAAAGCAACTTTCTTTTGCTATCTATTGAGGAATGTGTGAAGATGTGATTATCTCCACAAAAACGATGTGGAGGTTTTGTGTTTTAATATACCTTCTGAAATTCTGGAACATCCCTCCCCCACCGTGTTAATGCGGTGTTGATACAGTGTAGATTCGTGTTTAACAATCTACTAATGCTTCCCTTCTCTTTCTCCCTTGCTCCCTTCCTTTCTTCATTCTCCAGATAACATCTTTTCAGTTTACATTGTGAGCAAAGGCTCAATGGTCCACTAAACAAGGAACTCAAGTGGAAACACGAGTTCAGTGGGAATTCAGGCAAGAGTTAGGAACAACAATCAAAAAAAGTTACCCGTTTCACTTATATATATAATAAAATCTTAAAATATTCACAGATTATTCAAGTAGTAGTAATATGTCATCCTTGACCATTGATTTGACAGACATATAAAATGGAATTTGATGTGCCTTGCATGATGGCTTAGCTGGATAGATCCTCACCTTGTAAGCCCCAGAATCCCGTAATGGGCTGGTTCATGTCCCAGCTGTCCCTGTTTTCCTTCTAGCTCCCTGCCTGTGGTCTGGGAGAGCAGTAGAGGATGGCCAAAGGCCTTGGGACCCTGCACCCATGTGGGAGACCTGGGAGGAGCTCCTGGCTCCTGGCTTTAGATTGGCTCAGCTCCAACCATTGCAGCCACTTGGGAAGTAAGCCAGCAGGTGGAAGATCTTTCTCTGTTTCTCCTTCTCTCTATAAATTTAATCTGCCTTTACAAAGAAAAATAAATACAAGATTTGACAAGATTCAAAATAACTTGAAGTATTTGACAAGATTCAAAATAACTTTGTGATGTAAACCCTCAACAAATTAGGTATTTATGGATTGTACTTCAACACAATGAAAACTAATAGCATCAGGTCCACAGCTAACAACATAGTCAGAGGTGAGAAGTTGAAAACTGTTCTTCTAAGATCAGGAGCAAGACAGTGTTGTCCTCTCCCCTTTGTAACAGTAGTAGAAGTCCCAGACAGAGCAAGCAAGCAGGGAAGGAAAACTTCCAAATCAAAAAGAAAGAAGTGAAGTTTCCACTGTTTGGGTGAGATGATCAATATATGGGAAACAGACTCCCCTGACTCTGTGAGAACTAATCACATCAACTCAGTAAAGTTTCAGGGTGGAAAATCAAAGTGCAAAAACCTGTGCTTCTACATGATTTAAAAGTGAACCATCTGAAAAATCAAGAAAACCATCCCATTAAAATAGAAGCGAGGGCGCAGCACAATAGCCTAGTGCCTGAATTCTCGCCCTGTGTGCACTGAGATCTCATATGGGCACCGGTTTGTATACTGGCTGCTCCACTTCCCATCCAGCTCCCTGCTTGTGGCCTGGGAAAGCAGTTGAGGATGGCCCAAAGCTTTGGGACCTTGCACTCGCGTGGGAGACCCAGAGAAAGACGTTCCAGGCTCTTGGCTTCAGATCAGCTCAGCTCTAGCCATCGTGACCACTTGTGGAATGAACCAGCAAACTTTCTGAAAGATCTTTCTCTCTGTCTCACCTTCTCTATAAATCTGCCTTTCCAATGAATCTAAATATATCTTTTAAAAATCGAATCCAAAAGAATTAAAAGTAGCAATAAATCCAAAGAGAGGAGAGAGCTAGATACCAAAACCATGGGATAGTAATGAAATAAGTTGAATAAGGAATTAATATTGTTAATGTTGTTAAGATGGCCATGCCTCCCAAAAATTAAAAATAGGACAATATGACAGTCTCCCTTCTGAGTTCCATCCAAGGGAAATGGTATATCAGAAAGATATCTGCATTCCCATTTGATAAAATGTCTGTCAGTTTTCACAGAGTTAAAAAAAAATCAATCCTTCAATGTGTGTAGGACCTTAAATCCCCCAGTAACCAAAGCAGTCTTGACAGAGAAGGGCAAAGCTGCTTGGCTTCCGGCTGTATTGGAAAGCTATGGTGATGGAACAGAGGTGCATTAGACCCCTGGAACAGCCTGACACCTCAGAAAGCAAAGTATAGTGCCCACCAGGGTGGTGTTGCAGGCTAAGCTTCCACGTGTGGCACCCGCAGACCCCGTGGGTGCCAGTTCTAGTCCTGCCTGCTCCGTTTCTGATCCAGCTCCCTGCTAATGACCTGAGAAGGTGAGGAGGATGGCTCAAGTGCTTGAGTTTCTGTACCCACGTGGGAGATTGGGAAGAAGCTCCTGGCCCCGAACTTTAGACCAGCCCGGCTCTGGCTGTTGCAGTCATTTGGGAAGTAAACTAGTGGATGGGTGATCTCAGTCTCTTCTGTGTAATTTTGACTTCAAGTAAAAGAAAGAAATCTTAAAAAAAAAAAAAAAAAGAAACCACATACAGCATGATCCAACTGATTGTTGAAAAGTGTTAAGAATATACAATGAGGGGTCCGGTACAATAGCCTAGTGACTGAGGTCCTCACCTTGGACGTGTCGGGATCCCATGTATGTGCTGGCTGTGGTTCCAGTGGTCCCACCTCCCATCCAGCTCCTTGATTGTGGCCTGGGGGCACAGCCAAGGATGGCCCAAAGCCTTGGGACCCTGCTCTCATGTGGGAGACCCAGAGGAGCTCCTGGCTCCTGGCTTCAGACTGGCTCAGCTCTGGCCATTGCAGCCACTTGGGAACTGAATCATCGGACAGAGAATCTTCCTCTCTTTCTCTCCTCCTCTCTGTATATCTGACTTTCCAGTAAAAATGAATAAATCTTAAAAAGATATATACAATGGGGGAAAAAGTTTCTTTATGAGATGGTGTTGAGAGAACATGATATTCACATGTATGTTAAAAAATGAAATTGGGGACATGTTATGCTATATGTGGAGACAGACTCAAAATGGACTAAAAGTATAAATGTAAGATTAGGACCGGTAGGGCCTGGTGTGGTGGCCTAGTGGCTGAAGTCCTCGCCTTGAATGCGCCGGGATCCCATATGGGTGCCGGTTCTAGTCCCAGCAGCTCCACTTCTCATCCAGCTCCCTGCTTGTGGCCTGGGAAAGCAGTGGAGGACAGCCCAAAGCCTTGGGACCTTGGGAGGCCTAGAGTAAGTTCCTGGTTCCTGACTTCGGATCAGCGCAGCACCGGCCATTGCGGTCACTTGTTGAGTGAATCAATGGATGGAAGATCTTCTCTGTGTCTCTTCCTACCTGTATATCTGACTTTGTAATAAAAATAAATAAATCTTTTTTTTTAAAAAAGATTAGGACCCATAAAGATTCCAATAAAAAATGTGTAAATAGGTCCTTGATATTCTCTGTTTTTTTTTTTTCCCCCCACTGTTCTGGTACTTAGTATTCTTGGTAGTGTTTTGTTTTGCTTTGTTTTGAATATAACACCAAAACCACAGGCAACAGAGTAAAAATGAACCGGTACTGCAAGCTGAACAGTCTTCACATAGCAAAGGAAACCATCAACAAAATCAAAAGGCAGCCTACAGAATAGGAAAATATTTTCTTCTTCCTGAAGATGAATTTATTTATTGGAAAAGCAGTGTTAGAAAGGAGATTGAGGGCAAGACCTTCCATTTGCTGGTTTATTCCCCACATGACCACAACAGCTGGGACTGTGCCGTGCTGATGCGGGAGCCTGGGACTTTCTCCAGGTCTCCTGTATGGACACAGAGGCCAAGCACTCAAGCCATTTGCTGCTGCTTTCCCAGGCATGTTAGCAGGAAACTGTATGGGAAATGGAACAGTAAGGACTTGAACTGGTGCCCATACAGGGTGGTGGCACTGTAAGTGACTGCTTAGCCCTCTCACAGTGGTGATCCTAGGGAAAATATTTTTACATCATATATCTGAGGTATATGATAAGTATATAAGGATAGTATATAAGATATAGTGTTAAAAATACACAACTCATACAACTCAACAGCAAAAAAGTCCAAGTAACCTAATTTACACAAAATGGTCAAAGGATTTGAATAGACAGTTGACTAAGGAAAGCATACAGACGGCTTACAGGAATGTGAAAAGGCATTCAACACCAAGGAATGAAATTAGAAGCACAATGAGCCATAACTTCACGTCTGCTTGGTGATTAGTGCGGAAGGACGAGCAGAAGTGTTGGATGGGATAGTGTCTGTCGGTGGGATACACATCAGTGCAGCCAACAGAGGGAAAAGTTAATGGAGTTTCTCATAAAATTAAAAATGGGACAATATGACAGTCTCCCTTGTGAGATTCCATCCAAGGGAAATGGTATATCAGAAAGATGTCTACGTTTCTATGGGCATTGTCACATTCTTAACAGGATGTGAGAAGCAACTACACACCCCTCGCCGAGTGAGCAGGTGGAGAGGGAACAAGTGGTAGGGATATGAGACACAGCGTGGATGTTGACCTCGGTGTTAATATGACAACTCTCACACAGCACACATGTGTCAAATCATGTCTCACACACACGAGTCAGAGGAAATATGGAGGGGGTCCTTGGGGAGAAAAGAGAAGACTCATGGGGTGACCTTACCCAGATGAATAGCTACCAACGTTGTTGAGTTAGTGCATCAAGGTGATTAGCTGTTTTGTCTATAGAACTACGAATCTAAGAAACAAACATCTTGAAAATGCAACATTGGGATTTTATTTAGCACTATGTCCAGTTTTAAGGAATTGGGTTTACTATGGAGAGCAGTAGTGTGATGTGACTGCCTCATTGCTGGTGTGTTTGTTCACTGGAACCTCCTCTTCCTCACATGCAGAATATGCAAGTCCCCGGCTGCTGAGTGGGTTCTCTTCCAGGGAGTGCTCAGAGCTGAAGAAAACGCCTCCAAGGTACCTTTACAAAAATGTCATGTGTTTGAAAAGTGGAGAGTGAGCGAGCTCACAGTGAGAGTGATTCACTCTCCCATATTTCACAATGGCCAGAGCAAAGCCAGGAGGCTAGACCTCCATCCTGGCTTCCCAGTTGGGTAGCAGGAACTGAAGTACTTAACCCATCATCTGCTGCCTCCCAAAACGCATATTACTGGAAACTGGATCAGAAGTGGAGTGGCAAGAACCCCAACCAGGCACTGTAATATAGCATGTGGGCGTCTCAGGTGGCAGCCTCACCCAAGACCCCACAATCACACTTCTAAGATGCTACTTTGTGGTTGGCTATTCATCTGTTCTTTCTCCAGAATTAATGTATTCACATAACATGAGCTTGTTATGTTTAAGGGACTACTACATTTGTTACACACATATGTATGCATACACACATGCATAACTACATATATATGTATATGTGTGTAATTATATAACATTTACATATCAGTTACAAAAGTATGTTCATGTATTTCTCAGTCAACTGTGTTTTATTTGTCTTTAAGGTTGGGAACCGAGAGTCACTAGTGGACAATACGAGTGTCAAACATAAGCTGCAGAACCTGGAAGACAGAGGTGAGAGAATACACTGTTTCTCACAGAATGAAGTGAAATTCATCCAGACTGGTACTCAGATCACAGCAGACACAAACGCTTTGCAGGGGCACTGCTGCCAGGCCTCAAGGTGAGCAGGGCAAGTTACCTTGCCAGCTCCAAAGGGTCCATGAAGTCAAAGGGAGAAACTGGGGCTCTGGCCCGCAGCCAGCCCCACAGGGGCCACGGAAGGGACAGCCTGGGACCTGGCTCCCATCCAGCCCTCTCCTGCCCAGCCACTCCTGGTGACCTGCTGCCAGAGGGGGTTCCCATCCCCACATCTGCAGGTCACTTGCAGTTTGTAAGAAATATCCTAGGCAGTTTTTCTTATTTTCTCATAGTTACAGTGGTAGGCAAGTTTCCAGGTGACATCATACAGCCACCTTTATATGATAACATCTAGCTATAATGTTAACATATTAATGTAATGAACGAGTATAACACCTAAGCATTCCTTTGTGTGTGTGTGTTTAAGATTTGTCTATTTGAAAGGCTTGGTTAGAGGGAGCCATCTTCCATCTGTTATCTTAAATGTCTTTAAAAGTTTTTTAAACTTTTAACTAATAAATAAAATTATATGTGTGTATATATATATATATATATATATATATATATATATAATAACAAAAATTACACATATGTGTGAAATACTGTGTGATGTCTCATTCCCCGCAGATAGTTCAAGTTCTAATCTGGGGAATATCTGGCCTGGTTTCTGCCGATGGCTGTGCTGACTCACACTCCCAACCATAAACCCGAGGTTTCCTTTTCTCCGCCTTCTCACCTGTCCTCGCTGCCTTTTCTCTGTTCGATGCTGGCCATGCTAACTGGATGCAGTGACATGCCATGGTGTCTGCATTTCCCTGGTTATTAACAGTGTTGAGAGTATTGTCGGTATACCCGTTGTCATTTGAATGTCTTTCTTTGAAAAATGTCTTTTTAGATTTGTTTCCTTTTTAAAAAGATTAACTTACTTAGTTATTTGCTGTGTTGAAAGAGTTACAGGGAGATGGGGAGAGTCAGAGAAAAAGCATCTTTCTATTTTCTGGGTCACTCGTCAAATGACCACACCGGCCAGGACCAGGCCAGGCTGAAGCCAGGAACCTCACCCAGCACTCGAACATGGGAGCAGGGGCCCAAGCATTGGAGCCACTCTTCTGCCTTCCCATGCACAGTAACAGGAAATATTTATCTTACTTTTCTCTTCTTTTGAAAAAAGACTTATTTATTTTTATTAGAAAGTCAGATTTACAGAGAGAAGGAAAGACAGAAGAATCTTCCAACTGGCGGTACACTCCCCAAGCGCTGTAATGGCTGGAGCTGAGCTGATCTGCAGCCAGAAGCCAGGAGCCAGGAGCCAGGAGCTTCTTCCAGGTCCCCCACGCGGGTGCAGGGTCCCAAAGCTTTGGGCCATCCTCGACTGCTTTCCCAGACCACAAGCAGGGAGCTGGATGGGAAGTGGAGCAGCTGGGACATGAACTGGTGCCCATATAGGATCCTGATGCTTAGAAGGAGAGGAGTTAGCCACTAGGCTGCCATGCCAACTAGGCTGCTGTGCCAAGCCCCCATTATTTTTAAGAGTGTAATGGTTCAGTAGCTTCTAACTATTTTTTAAATCAGTTTGCATTGATTTTTTTTCAGTGCAAGAGGCTCATTTAAATTTTTGCACACAAATATCTAGTTATATGAGTTTCATTTGCCCACAGTCTCTTAGTAACGTTGCCAATAAAAAAAGACTCTGGTGAGTTTTCTTTTTTTTTAATTTTAAATTTCCTTTTTACTATTGTTTATACAGTTGAAAGGGATGCCCAAGTGGGCCTCTGATTAGGGTGAGAGGGTTCAGGTATGGAGGAGGGTGAGTGGGACATATCTTTTAATGTTTTTTTTTTTCTTCCTGTGTCAGCAGGGGAGGAGGGGGGAAGTACCATTCCTTGCTGTCAAACTCCATCAGCACCCAGGAATTGCAGACGGTTCTTTGATGATCCAGGGTCAGACGTGGCCTGTCTCGTGCACAAGCCAACACACATGCTAGTGAATGCATCTACCTGGTCAGTGCTACACAGCCCCATCTCTCATGCAAACGGACACATGCTACAGCCTAACCCAGCCCAGCTAAGCCTGCCACAGGCCCAGTCTCCTGTACACCAGCAGGTGCCATGGCCTAGTTGGGGCAACCTCCAAAAACCTCACCAGGCCTGTATCCAATCCCGGTTTTTGTGTTGCTGGCTTGTGCTGCAGCCTAGCCTGGTCTGTCCTGCATCCCGTCTGGCTCTTGAGCACACTCATGGGTGCTACATGTTAGCTCAGCCCGATTCACCCCAGACCTAGCCCGCACACATGCCAGTGGGTGCTACCACCTTGCCCAGATTGGTCTTCCAACAGCCAATCAACCAACAATCAATCTTCCAACAGTGAGAGCTGCAGCCTAGCAGAGGAGTACTCACAGTTTCCCTGCCAGATCCACTCCCAGACACAGATCTTGTACTTGCCAGTGGTTACTACAATCGAGCCTGTTATGGCTTGCGCCCAGTCCCAGCACTTGTCAGTGGTGTGGCAGCCTAGTTCAGCCTGGCCTGGCCCACTCCCAACCTGCATATGAACTGGGGGGTGTTATGCTTCAACCCGGCTGCGCCTGAGCCCCATCTTGACTCTCGTTTGTGCCAGTATATGTTGTGGACTGGCCCAGTCTGGCCTGCCCCTAGCTCTGGCTTTCACACTAACTACTAGGAGTTGCACCGTAGCAGAGGAGTTCTTCAATTCCCATCAGACCTATTTTTGTATCCCCAGATCTTAATCTCACATGTGTGGGGGCTGCTGCGGCCCCACTTGATAGAGCTGGCTCCTGGTCCCGGCACTGAATGGTGGGTATTGTAGCCTAGCATGGCCCATCCCACAGCCATTCAGGTTCTTGCAAGTGCCAGTGGATGCTGGAGCATAGCCCAGTCTGCTCTGCCTCCAAACGTAGCCCACATGCATGCCAAAGCATGCTGCAGGCTTGCTCAGCCCAATCCAACCCCCAGCTCTGGCTCTTGTCACTCCCCAGTGGTAGCTTCAGCCCAACAAAGGAGTCCCCAAAGTTCTCCTACCAGAACCTTTCTTAGCCCTGGATCTTGTGCATGCTGGCAGGTGCTTCAACCCAACCTAGTGTGGCCTACCTGCAGTCTCAGCTCTTGTTGGTGGGTGTTGCAGTCTAGCCCAACTCGGTACATTCCACACCCTGCCCTGGCTGAGCTAGTCTGAAGTGTCTTCCAGGTCTCCCACGCGGGTGCAGGGTCCCAAGGCTTTGGGCCGACCTTGACTGCTTTCCCAGGCCATGAACAGGGAGCTGGATGGGAAGCGGGGTTGCTGGGTAATGAACCAGAGAGCCCACATGGAATCCCACCACGTGCAAGGCAAGGACTTTAGCCGCTAGGATACCGTGCAGACCCTAGTTTTGCTCTTGTTGCCCATGCTTTAAAGGGGTCTTATCCAAGGAATCATTGTCTAGCCAAATATTTGTGTATTTCACCTACATTTTTTTTCCTAATGCTTTCATAATTCAGGGCTTAGATTTAGGACTTTGGTTTTAGTACATGAAGAGAGGTAGGACTCTCATTCTGCGTTCCTTGTGTTAGCACCATTTATTGGAAAGACCACCATTTCTGTAATGTATGTTCTTGGCACTTTGTCAGCAGTCAGTGGACTACATATATGTGAGTTTATTTCTGAGTTCCCTTTTTGGTTGACTTATGTGTTTGTATGTCAGTACCATACTGATTTAATTACTGTAGCTTTGTAGTGCTGTTTGAAATAGGGTGCTATGATACACCTGCTTGATTTGTGGAGGAGGAAAGAGAGGGGGATGCTTTGTATTTGTTTGGTTATTTTGGGATATTTCAATTTCATATGAATTCTAGAATTGTGTTTTTCTAATTCTGTATAGAATGTCCTTGGTATATTGATAGGGACTTGCTGAATCTAGATTTCTTTGAGTTGTATGGATACTCTAATGACATTGATTCTTCCAATACACATTTGTGTGTGTGTGTGTGTGTGTGTGTGTGTGTGTTGGTTATTTCTTCCATCATTGTTTTATAATTTCCATTGTAGAGATCTTTCACATTTTGGGGTGAAGTTACTCCTGGGACTGTCATTGTGGCATAGCTGATTAAGTCACTGCCTGTGACTCCAGGATTCTATGTGGGCACCAGTTCAAGTTGCAGCTGCTTTACTTCTGACCCAGCTCCCTGGGAATAGCCTGGGAAGGCAACAGAAGATGGCCCAAGTCCTTGGGACCCTGCACCCACGTGATGTAGAAGAAGTACTTGGCTTCAGCTTGGCCCAGCCTTGGCCTCTGTAGCCATGTGAGAAGTGAGCCTGTGGATGGAAGATTAATCTGTCTGTCTGTCTGTCTGTCTCTCTTTGTAACTCTACCTTTCAGGTAAATAAATAAATATTTTTAAGATTTATTTATTTTTTATTGGAAAGTCAGATACACATAGAGGAGGAGAGACAGGAAGATCCTCCATCCGATGGTTCACTCCCCAAGTGACCGCAACGGCCAGTGCTGCGCCAATCCGAAGCCAGGAGCCTAGAACCTCCTCCAGGTCTCCCATGTGGGTGCAGGGTCCCAAGACTTTGGGCCATCCTCGACTGCTTTCCCAGGCCACAAGCAGGGAGCTGGATGGGAAGCGGAGCTGCTGGGATTAGAACCAGCGGCCATATGGGATCCTGATGTGGTCAGGGTGAGGACTTTAGCCGCTAGGCCATGCCGCTGGGCCCAATAAATAAATCTTTAAAAACATGTACTCCTAGGTATTTAAAGTTTTTAGTTATTGTGAATGGGATTGTTTCATGATTTTTCCTAAAATCACTGTTGGTATATTAAAACACTATTGTTTTTGCATGTTGATTTTCTAACTTATGAATCAACTGAATGGGTGGATCAACTAACTTGTCATGGAGTGTTTAGGCTCTTCTGTATGCAAGTCATGTCATCTATAAACACTATTTCTTCCTTTCCAATTTCAATGTTCTTTTTCTGTTTTTCTTCCCTAGTTGCTTTAACTCTTGCAGCATTATTAGAGTGTGGAAAATGGACATCCTGTTTTTCTCAATTTGAAGGGAAATGTTTTTGAGTTTTGTCCCATTCAATGTAATTTTGGCTGTGTGTGTGTCATATACCATCTTTGTTATAGTTTTGAAGGTTGTATCTTTACCTAATTTTTTAGTGAGTTTTTATCACAAAGAGACACTGAATTGCAAGAGCTTTTCTGCTCTGTTGAGGTCTCACGGCTTTTGTTGATTTGATTGATGTGATTATTACCTGATGTGTAAATATTGAGCCACACTGGGATAAATTCCACTCAGTTATGACGTATGATCTTAATGCAGTGTTGGGTGTCTGGTGTCACTGTTGGCTTGAGCAGGCTCATCAAGGATCCTGGTGTGCAGTCTCCTGTCGGTGTTGTAGCTTTGTTTGAGTTTGGCATCAGAGTAACTTGGCCCTCATGAAAGGAGTTTGAGAGTTCTGAACTTCTCAGCATTTTGGAATAGTTGGAGGAGTGTTAGAGATAATGCTGTTTTAACTAGTTTGTAGAATTCTGTTATGAAACCTTCAGGCCCTGGAACTCTGAAATTTCTCACTGTCACTTGTGGTGGGTCTTTCTGGATACTCTACATATTGATTTATTTTGCATAGGTTTTGTTTATCCAGGAATTCTTCCATTCCCTCCAGGTTTTCCAATTGATGAGCATGTTGTTCACAACCGTTTCTTAGGATCCTTGCGGATGTGTGGTATCCGTGGTAGCGGTGCCTTTCTCATCTCCAGTTGCTTTTCTCCTACAGCTTGTTTTTGCTTTTCTCACCTCTGCATCACTAGTTTAACCTCTTTCCAGTTATTTTGTGCGTTTACTGTGATAAACTTCCTGCTTCCAAGGAATTTTTGTTCACTGCTCAATTTATTGGATGGCCCATTGGTCGCGCAGGTGCATGCTGTCCCATTTCTCAGTTTTCCATGTTTCTTGATGTTGATTTCTAGTGTTATTCCTCTGTCACCTGAGAAGATACATGGTATGACTTCAGTTTCTCAAAATGTGCTGAGACTCTGTGGCCTGTCCCAGCCTAGAAAACATTCGTCCCCCTACGTGTGCTGAAGGAAAACGGTGTCTTCCACCTGCCAGATGAAAAGCTCTCTGAGTGGCTAGAAGGTCAGTTTGCTTTAAACCTTGTATCAATGCCTAGGGATCTGTGCAGGGCATTGAGTCTTTTTTTATTTTTAATTTTATTTGATTTTTAAAATGATTTGGTCTACCTGTATGTTTCAACTGGGAAACTGAACCCATTACATTCAAGGTTAATGCTGGTAGACAAAAACAAATCCCTGCTGTTTTGGTGGCTGATTTAAATGTTCTTTTCTGCTTCTCCTGTCCTTCACCCTTGCACTCTGGGAGCTTTCTGTGTGCGAAGCCTGGGCTCTCTCCCACTTTTGTTTGGTGCATCTGTTCTGTTAGGGAATTTGGTACCAGCCTGTGTTTTCATGGTGGCTATATTTTTATTTTTAAAGATTTATTTTTTATTGGAAAGGCAGATTTACAGGGAGGATGAGAGACAGAACAATCTTTCACCCTCTGGACAGTAGGACAAAAGGACAGTCCTCACTCAGATAATGTGTGCAGGCAATCTCAAAAGGGACAATTTTCCCACCTGGCTGGGGTTACATTTTCCTTCTAGCATAAGGAGTGTAGCTATAGTATGTGTGGTGAGCCCCTTCTGGTGGTTAAGGACACCTGGTACCTGATGCAAAGTGAGGCTTAGCTGCAGGATGCAGAGCATGTGTGCTGAGGCTTTGGCCATGTGGAAACAGCCTGGAGGAGATGGCAGTGTGGATGGCTAGGGTGTTGGCAGTATTCAGCTTCCTGTCCTCACTGCCTGCCTGCTTTGCCCATGTCAAGTATGTCTAATTGACTAAATCTATTGACTTGGTAATACTTTGTGTATAAAATTTCATTTCCAGAAGTTCTAGTAGATCATTTTCAAGTCCATGTCTTTTGCTTCTGCTTCTAAATCTGCTTGTATTTTATTGCTTTAAAGACAATGTTGATCACATTTCCCATGGTTACTGTTTCTCAATGTGCAATTCGTGGATCTAGTTTTGCTTTTTCTCACTCTTGATATCCTATTTCCTGGTGTACCTAATCTTTCATACAGATTATTTTGCAAGTTTGTATATAGCAATAAATGTGGAGGTCTCAGAAAACTAACCTCTCTGGAGAGGATTTACCTCTTCCCTACCCACCTGCGACCCCCTCATTGATGCTCAGGACTTGAAATTAATTCCCTTAAACTATGATCCCAAGGACCCAGCACAGTGGCCTAGTGGCTAAATCCTTGCCTGGCAGTCACCAGGATCCCATATGGGTGCCACTGCGTGTCTGCTGCTCCACTGCCCATCCAGCTTCCTGCTTGCAGCCTGGGAAAGCACTATAGGATGGCCCAAAGCCTGGGGACACAGAAAAAGCTCCTAACTCCTGGCTTCGCATCAACTCTGCTCCGGCCATTGTCACTTTATCAGCAGATGGAGGATCTTCCTATTTTTCCTTCTCTGTATAGATCTGCCTTTACAAAGAAAAATCTTTAAAAATACATCTATATAATCTCGGGCTGGAAGGGTATATGAGGACTCTACTGTGTCTCATTTATTCTAACTGATGTCCAGTGGAAACTTTTGGGAGTGTGTCTGCTAGTAGCTTCTCAACTTCCAGCAGACACAGGGTTCTGATGTCTGACCCTCTCCTAAACGTCACTTCCAAATGTGTTCAGGTCACAGAGCCCACAAAAGCAGCTCTCAGGTTTTATCGCATGAGGTTCTTTTTTGTCCCGTCAGTTTTTGCCAGATACTGTTTTGCCAGCTTTTCAGTTGCTAAGAAAGATGCTTTAAATTTAGCTTTACTGCTGATCAGTGAGAGTAGATCCAAATAATTAAGCCTGACTTGACTAGAAATGAGATGTCACATCTCAATATCTTAAAGCAATAGAAAAAGTAATGGTGATTTTGAGTATCATAGTAATGTTGCTATGAAGTTAGAAAATCAGGTGGAAGTAAGTACTGTGTACCCTTGAATTTTCTTCCATTGAGATTCAGTTGAAGAAAAATCTATGGAGATGGTTTGCTTTGATGGATTTGAGATCATCTGCAAGAGTGAGTAAAAAGTTCTGGCAAAGTAAAATTGAAATAGAAGTTTGGTGCAAAAGAAAAAGCCCTAAAATCCATGAACCCAGTGGTCTTCAAGTTTTTGAAAAAAATTACAAAAAACTGCAGTGATTTCAAGTGTTTTTTTGCACTTGCACTTAATTTCCATTTTTTCCCATTGGTGTCTTGAAGTGCACTCACACAAACATTGTTGTAGACTCTTCCCCTGCCAACCTATCAAAACTGTTGGGAAAAAATAAGGTTTTTGGTTTAAAAGTACATTGACTTAGAGTGTTCCTTTTTATCTTTAATTTTTTTAAAAAAGATTTATTCATTTTATTACAGCCCAAGGTCCTGAATTCGTTCCAAAGGGCAGACTGCCAGCATGCGCCTCCCTTTTGCATGGCTGGTAAGTCTAGAGCTGCTTCTTGGCTTCTGTTTTATTTAATTACTTTTTAAAAGATTTATTTAGTTTTATTGCAAAGTCAGATACACAGAGAGGAGGAGAGACAGGGAGGAAGATCTTCCATCCAATGATTCACTCCCCAAGTGAGCCGCAATGGCCTGTGCACGCCAATCCGAAGCCGGGAACCAGAAACCTCTTCCAGGTCTCCCATGCGGGTGCAGGGTCCCAAAGCATTGGGCCATCCTCAACTGATTTCCCGGGCCACAAGCAGGGAACTGGATGGGAAGTGGAGCTGCTGGGATTAGAACTGGCGCCCATATGGGATCCCGGGGCTTTCAAGGCGAGGACTTTAGCCGCTAGGCCACACCACCGGGCCCTTTATCCTTAATTTGTCTTTGTTATTGCCATGAGAAAAGTTTTGGCCGAGTCATAAACAGTACCTACTCGTGCAATAAAGGAACTGATCAAACTTGCAGCGATAGTTTGTAGATAAGGAGACTGCTGATCTTTGGCTTCATGGTAATAGAGCTATGGTGAGTCACTGGCTTAGAGAAGGCTTCGGACAAGGCCAGCATCACAGCATGTGGCCGGATATGGGGGAGAGAGTTGGAGAAGGATTTATTAAGTAATTGTCTACTATTTGAGCAGTTTAGGTCCATAAAGAGTGACTCGTCCAGTCTGGGATGCCTAGATTTAAATTAGAGAAAAATAAAGAGGAGCATGTTGAGAAATGCCGGCTCTGTTATCCTCTTGTTGTGTCACTTTGCTGGCAAGGACAAAAGGAACTATTCAGCTATTTTCCCATAACAATGTTAACATTGTATAAAGAATATATGTGGAAAGGAAATATTTGTGAACCTGTACTTTTCATACTGTCTATATGAGCACTTGATGCTGTTTGAGGATTTGATTAGTCATTTCTGAGCCTGGGTTATGAGTATGTCTTTTTGTACAATATTACATATTGATATGTACATTCTATGTGCGTAGGTCAAACCAGCAGCATAGCGGTCCCTAAACTAAGGGACCTACAGATAAGCCATCCTATTCTTAGATTTCAAATTTGAGAAATATTCACTTAATATGTATGGAATCCAATTTCTGATTAATACTTTGCAAGTGGATCCACAGATGGCAACAACAATGCTGCATTCTGCATGCCAAGTGTTACACCAAGCACACTATCACTGACTTTCAGAAGGTAGGAATCAGTGATCCTATTCAACAGATGAGAAACAAAGGCGCAGAGAAGTTTCTTGACAAATACATGAAGTGCTCATAACTCATTTTGGCTCATGGAAAAGCTGTAACTCGAATCCTACTTCACATAGCAGAAACACCAAAACTAGGGAACCTAAGGTAAAGCGCCAGGGTAGGGGAGGTCGTGGGGAGGGATGTTGGGTGGCAAAGTCCAGGCTTCACATTTTGTTTTGCTACTTGCTAAAGACATGTGATTAAGTTAGTTCCTGCTACTATTGTGGTTAAACTGTTTAAAATATCATCCCTAGGCAAATGTTGGCAGAGATTAAGATGATGCTGGAGGACTCCTGTAGCCCATATCATGGGGTCTGGATTCCAATGCCGCTTCAACTGCGGGCTCTAAACTTCATCTTTTTTTTGCTTTTGTTTTGTTTTTGTTTTTGTTTTTATTAAATTTATTCATTAATCACATTGTGTTGTAATTTCATAGGAACTGGGATTCTCCCCACACTTCCCCACATCCTCCCCCCATGGTGGGTTCCTCCACCTTGTTGCGTAACCATAGTTCAAGTTCAGTTGAGATTCCCTCTTAGCAAGCATATGCCAAGTATACTAACTTCATCTTAATGAACCCTGGAAGTAACCAAGTGATAATCTGAACAGCTAGGTTCCTGCCATCCGCATACACCTGGGGATGGATATCTGACAGCTGCCTTTGGTCTGACCTAGCCCATGCTGTGGCAGGCATTTTGAGATTAAATCGGTTAATAGAAAATCTTTCTCTATTCTCTTACTCTACTCTCTTTTTTGTAAAGTTTTATTTAACTGGAATACATTCCTTGTATTTTACTTAAAGTTAAGAGCATAATGAGATTTCCCAACCTGTCTAGCCTTCTGCCACACTCTCGCCCTTTCTCCTCCTTCCTTTATAATTTTTGTTTAACTTTTCACTGCAGCATACTTTGAGTTTATAACCACAAGTTTAATCCTCCATTAAAGAATTCCACAAGTAGTAAGTAGAAAAACCACTATTTCTCAAGAGTACAGATGAGGGTTATAAACATTAATCAAATCTTAAGGTGTCAGTTTCAGTCATATTCCACTTCTGTACTCTGTATTAGCTAACAAACAGGAAGGAAACCATTTGTCTTTGGGGGACTGGTTTATTTCAGTAAGAATAAGAGGCAAGTGTCTACTTGCCTCCATTCTTTCAAATAAATAATAAAATTTAAAACAGCCATCCTTCTTGATCAGTCATCCCATCCCATGGGAGAAATATACTAAGACTTCTTGTGTGTGTGTGTGAGGGAGAGAGAGAGAGAGAGAAGATCCTCTTAAAATATCTATTTCCATCTCATCAGAAACCAGGGAGTTGGAGTAAATGAGGCACTTGGAATGCTGATGGAAAGGTACTGAGGGGAGCTAAGTAACTTGGGAGTGATGTATAGGAGGAAAGCATTTGCCAGCATCCTCTCCAACGTCTTACAGGACTGAAAATTATTCAATAGCGTAAAACTATCAATAAGTGCTGACTATAAATTTTGGTTTGTGGAAAGAGCCAGAGACTGAAATCACATTGTCTAACCTCAAAGAACTCCAAAAACATGCCTGTAATTCTCAGTTGCAGTCTACTGAGAGTTGGGTAGGAGAAGCGAGGCCAGTTCCCTGAAGCCTTGGAAAGATTGACTGTGTGATGCCATGTTTTCTATTGCAGAAAACAATGCACAAGTCCCCTACCAATGCCAAACGGACATCAACAAATCAAATACTCTGAATGTATGTTTTTGCTTAGTTCCCTGGTAATCTTACCTTAAGAACAAGGTCTACTGCAGTCACTGGGCAGCTTTTTCTTTTTTTCAGTCAAGCAAAATGAAGGAATTGTTGGAATATCATGCTTTGCTGCCAGAAACTCTCAATAAGATGAACAGTTCCAGTGAAATACATTGCCAGAGGGATTGTGTCTGCTATCATTTGAACAACTGTTGAACTAATTACCTGCAGATGTGCAGGAAATCATTTGCAAAACCATGCTGTACTCACTTGCTACTATTTTACATGTAAACACATTCTATGGCTTGTCAGGATCTTTAACCGTAAACGTTTGAGTGACAAATCTCCAAAAGGGCCCGGAGCAGTAGCCTCTTGACTAAAGTCGACACCTTTGCAAGTGCCAGGATCCCACAGGGCTGCTCGCTTACTTGTATCCCGGCTGCTCCACTTACCATCCAGCTTCTTGCTTGTGACCTGGGGAAGCAGTCAAGGCCAGCCCAAAGCCTTGTGACCCTGTACTGGCATGGGAGACCTAGAAGCTCCTGGCTCAGCTCCAACTGTTGCAATCACTTGGAGTGGCTCAGCAAATGAAAGATTTTTCTGTCTCCTCATCCTCTCTGTAAATCTGACTTTACAGTAAGAATATTTTTTTAAAGATTTATTTATTTTTTTGGGGAAGCCAGACATGTAGAAAGGAGAGAGGACAATCTTCTGTCCAATGATTCCCTCCACAAAGTTTTCCATCATTTAGGGACCAAGTGATTTCTAGAAAAGCCATAATGTTGAGAGTACTTCCGAAGTTATTTACTGTTACGGCATGGTAGAGAAACTGACACGTGCATTGGACTAGACTAGACGTTAATTTATCAGCATTGACCAGCAACATTCCTCGTGTAGACAAACGTGGTAGTAATGCTCAAACGCTCAATACCGAGATAGGAGAAGATCAGACAAGGATGAATGTCTGGTGCTTCATTGCCTCGTGGAGGTGTTTGAGGAAGTAGGAAGTGGGATGCTTCACAAAGTCCGTAAAAATGGAGTCAAAAGAGAAGTTTCCATGCAGACTTGAAATCCATACGTTGGCTTTCATGATCATTCTCCACAAACATTTTAAAGACTGGTTGAAAGAGACAGTGTATGTGAGTTCTATAGCTCACCAATGTTAGGAAAAGTACAGCTGTTAGTGGTTAAGTACCCAACTTGTGAGAATTCCATAATTTTTAGCTTGTATTTTCTGCCTTCTGGCTAGATGTGTTTTGGATTTTTATTCTTTGGACAGCTGTGGGTAAAAAGTGGGAAATTGATCAAATTAGACAATGGACCTACTTATTAGCTCTAGAGGAAGTCTAACTACAATGAAAATTAGACTTGTGGATTATTTGAGTTACAATTCCCTCACTTCTTTTTATGAAGTACGTTGCATTACGTGACAGTTTCATAGGCTCTGGGATTCCCCCAACCCCTCCCCATGCCATCCCCCCATGGTGGATTGTTCCACCTTGTTGCAGTATTACAGTTCAAATTAAGTCAAGATTCTTTCATAGCAACCATGTAGTTTGCATAGTGTCCAGCATCTTATTGTCCAGATAAACTCCAGGTTTCTTGGGGAGATCATCTCTGGTCTGAAAATAGAGCTGGCAGAATATCATCCCAATCAATTAAAAGCCACAACAAAACATCAGCAACAATTTACAACATGATGGAGTTAATTGACATGGTATTGAGTAATCAGTACGTTAAAATGCAAGTTCTTAACCACATCCTGTGAGTACTTCATTGGCATTTCAATTTTAGTTTATGCACGGAACCGGCTTCTATACACCTTAAAATGGCTATAGGGTACTATTCAGTTGTCTCGCGTCTATTTTCATTGGAGTATTTAGCAGTTTATAGTGTTAAAACATAATGTTGCTGAACTTGGCAGATTTTAGGATAGTCTAAACTGGCTTATAACTCTGACAAGGCATTTGTCAACAGTTGAGGTGCAGACCAGTTTTAGGAGGGGTGTGCAGAGAAATCTTCAATGCCTTAGTGAGGAGTAACCAATCTTTGTGTCCTCCCTAGTAAGGTATGTGTGAGTCCACGCCAACCATTTCCTCCTGGTTCTAAGCTTTCCTTGTTGTTCTCTATCCTAATTTTTTTTTTATGGGGGGTCTCTGCAGCGACCCTGATGGTCCTTGCAGGAGAGGGTGGGGATCCAAAGTTGGAACTAAGTAAGGATCAGAGAAAGCTCCTCTCCCTAGTCCCAAAGGAAGTTTACTGTTCTTCTGTTTCTGCAGACCGCTCAGGGCTCCTGGCTGTTGTTCCGATGACCTTGGATCCTGTCAGGAAGGATTTGGGCTTCTTCCATCCCATGTGGGAGATCCAGATGGGGGTGTATGACCTCAGAATTCTCAGGCTCTGAAGGCACTCCAATTCCCTATGTTCTTGGCGGTTGGGATGTAGTCCTTGGTGCCCGTAGTGATAGTCCTTGGTGAGGATGCAGGAGTCTACAGGGTTGGGATACAAGGTCCTCCTGTCCACATGCTCCACTCTGGGGTGCCCCCCTGCTCTGTGTGTACGACCTGTTAAGAGATTGTCAGGATCGCTCTTGATTCCCCCTATATGTCTTTGTAGTTTGAGTTACTTGTTCCATTCCTGACAGGTTATACTTCACGTCTTCCTCACATTCTAAGCAGATGGAAGATTTCTCTGCTCTCCCACCCCATTTCCAAGTAGCATAGGGTCTTAAAAGTATATCAGGTCTTACAATTCTTTGATGTAGATCATAAGCAGTTTGACTCACATTGATTGTTGGTTCCTTGGTTACATCACAATATCTTATTGCATGAGCTACAGACTGTTTGGGCTTGGAATAATACTACAATTTACAGGTACTGTTTTTCGAACTGGCATCATTTCATCTTACATTAAGGCAAATATGTGGTATCTAACCTTTTGGGATTGGCTCAGTTCCCTTAGCATTATGGTTTCCAGTTGGGCCTATTTGGCCACAAAGAACTGCATTTTGGTTTTGTTAATAGCTGAATAGTATTTCATGGAGTAGATGAACCATAGCTTTCTTACCCAGTCTTCTGCTGATGGGCATTTTGGTTGCTTCCATGTTTTTGCAATTACTGATTGTGCTGCTATGATCATAGGGGTACATGTTGGTTTCTCATGAAACAGATGTTTTGGTGTATTGCTAAGAGTGCTATTGCTGGATCATACAGTATGTTGATTTTGAGTTGTGTGAATGTTCTCCATACTGAGAGTGCAATGGCCAGTGCTGCACAGATCGGAAGCCAGGTGCCTGCAGCTGCTTCCTGGTGTCCCATGTGGGTGCAGGGTTCCAAGGCTTTGGGCTGTCTTTGACTGCTTTCCCAAACCAAAAGAGGGGAGCTGGATGGAAAGTGGAGCTGCTGGGATTAGAACCAGCACCCATGCAGGATCCTGGAGCGTTCAAGGCAAAGACCTTAGCTGCTAGGCCACGCCGCTGAGCCCAGCTCTCTAGTTTCATTTCAATGTTTTGTTTCTAGGTTAGTCTATAAGTTTGCTGGTTTTATTTCTTTTTGAAATAACCTTTGTTTCACTGATCTTTCATGTTTTTCTCTTCATTTGCTGGTTTGATCTTTATTTCTTTACTAACTTTGCGATTTATTTTATTCTGCCTTCTCTAGATACCCAAAATGCACCTAACCTGTTTGAAAACTTTCCATCTTTTTATGTAGGCATTTAATGCTTCAACCTTTACTTAGTATTTCTTTAGATGTCTTATGTAAGTTTTGAAATGCTGTATTTTCATTTCATTCAATTTTTAAGTTTTCTTTTGGATTTCTTCCACATTTCTTCTTTGGATTTCAGGATCATAATATTTAATCTGCAAATGGTTTTGTTTTCAAGATTTATTAGAAAGGCAGATGTTACAAAGAGAAGATTTTCTGTCTACTGGTTCACTCTCCAAATGGCTGCAATGGCCGGAGCTGAACCAATCCCAAGCCAAGAGCCAGGAGCTTCTTTGAGGTCTTCCACACGGGCGCAGGGTCCAAGCACGAGAACTATCCTCCACTGCTTTTGCAGGCCATAAGCTGAGGGCTAGATGGGAAGTGAGGCCGCCGGAACATGAACCAGTGCCCACATGGATGCCGGTGTGCAAGGTGGAAGATTAGCCTCTTGAGCCACAGGGCCAGCCCCTCAATCTATGGCTTCATATTACCAAATTTGTCTGGATTTATATTTTTGTGATTAGAAAAGATATGATGTACTTTTTGTTGTGGTTTAATATGTGGTCTTAGAGGAAGTTTAGTGTATTCAAGTACATATTCTAAAGCTATTGCAATGAATGCTGTGTCAGTGTCTGTATACCCTAGAACTGTGGGTTTTTTTTTGTTTTTTGTTTTTGTTTTTGTTTTTCTTTTTTGTTTGTTTTTTTGTTTTTTGTTTTTTGGTTTTTTTTTGCTTGACTGACATGTTAGTTGATTCCTTAACTTCACTTTTCTTGATCTGGAGCTTGACTCTCCCTTTAGATATGTATGTGTTTGTTAAAAAGATTTATTTTGTTACAAAATCAGATATACAGAGAGGAGTAGAGATGGAGGAAGATCTTCCGTCTGATGTTTACTCCCCAAGTGAGCACAATGGCCAGTGCTGCGCCGATCCAACCAGGAACCTCCTCCAGGTCCCCCACGCAGGTGCAGGGTCCCAAGGCATTGGGCTGTCCTCGACTGTTTTCCCAGAGCACAAGCAGGGAGCTGGATGGAAAGTGGAGCTGCTGGGATTAGAGCTGGCATCCATATGGGATCCCGGGGCATTCAAGGCGAGGACTTTTACACTAGGCCACACTGCCGGGCCCTCCCTTTAGATATAATAAGGCTTTTTAAGAAAATGACATGCTGTTGCATGGGATATATAGTACCCAATCTGTCCTATCTTATTGTTGAATTAATTCCTTGATCACTAGCTGATGATCTTTGTATCTTTTTATAGCTTTTGGCTGAAGTGTATTTTGTCTAATGCACTACTCCTGCTTGCTTTAGGTTTCCACATAGGTAGAACATTCTTTTCCATCTTTTCACCAGTGTGTGTCTTTACTAATGAGTTTCTTAAGGTACATATCATTGGTTATTTTTTAATCCATTTAGCCAAACTCTATCTTAACTGGGAGTGTGGTCCATTGACTTTCAAAGCTGTTGCTAATAAGTAGTAACAGTAAGTAGCTGTTATTAGTAAGTAATCTATCCACTTAAAAATTAGTTGGTTTCTTCTGAGTATTCTTCATCCAGTTATGGGTGAGCTTCAAAGTTTTCCATTTTGGGCCCAGCACAATAGCGTAGTGGTTAAAGTCCTCACCTTTCACATGCCAAGATCCCATATGGGCACTGTTTCTAATCCCGGCGGCTCTGCTTCCCATCCAGCTCCCTGCTTGTGGCCTGGGAAAGCAGTCAAGGATGACCAGCAGCCTTGGGACCCTGCACCCACATGGGGGGCCCGCGCTCCTGGCTTCAGACTGACTGAGCTCCAGCCATTGCGGCCACTTGGAGTGAGCTATCGGACGGAAGATCTTCCTCTCTGTCTCTCCTCTCTGTATATCTGACTTTGTAATGAGAATAAATAGAAGTTTTGAATGTTCTCATGATGCTAGCCTGCTACCTTTTATTTGCTTCTGTCTGTACATTTCCCTCAAACAAGTTTTAGGAGGCCAGTTGATTCTGATGACTTTCCTGACTTTCACTCATTTTGGAGAATATTTAAGTTATAAAGGATAGTTCTACTCAGCCAAGTATTTTTGGCTGATAGGCTTACTTTTTCTTCACAACTTGAAATAAACCATTCAATTCCCTCTTGGCCTATAAAATTTCTGTTTGACAATGTTGTTCGTTTAGTGGAGGTCCCCTTGAAAACGACAGTGCTTTCCTTTTGAGAATGAACAATTGTTTGTACTTAAAAGAGCTGGACCACAATAGGTCAAGGGAACGTGGATCTTTTCTGATCCTGTCAATTGACATCCTATGGGCCTTCTGTACTTGGAGGTGTACTTATTAAGATCAGGGAAGTTATGAGCTGTTTCATTGAATATGCGGCACACTCTCTTCCTCTCAGGAATTCCAAGAAAGTGTTCATTTCAGTAAGGTCTCAAAGCTCTCGGGCTGCTTTCATTCCCTTTCTCACATTTTTTTAAAAGCTGGCTAGAAAATATTGAACCTGTCTTCAAGTTCAAATATTTTTTAATTCTGTTGATCCTCATTTATCTTGACTTTCAACTATTTTCATTTTTAATTTTTCTTTAAGAAATACTTGATTTGCAAGGTAGATAAAGAGGGAGAGACAGATCCTCCATCTCAATGGCTGACATCAAGGCCTGGGCCACTGGATAGCCAGGAGCCTGGAACTCTGTCCCTCTTGTAGATGACAGGGACCCAAGTACCTCTGCCCTCTTCTGCTGCCTCTGCAGACATATTAGCAGATATCTGGATCCAAGGTAGAATGGCCAAGACTTGAATCGGAGCTCATAGGAGATCAGTACACAGGCAGTAGCTCAGCCTGCTGCTCACAAGAGCCAGTCCACAGTTGATTTTGTAATATCTGTTCAATTCCTCAAGGTCAGTCCTTGCCAAATTTCGCATATCATGCATTGATTTTCTAATTTCATTTTCTGTTGAAGTGTCTTATGTCTTTTTGAGTGTTCCACATCATTCTTTTTGGATTCTTTATTTTATTGGAAATGCAGGTTTACAGAGAGAAGCAGAGACACAGAAATATCTTCCATCCACTGGTTTATTCACCCAGTGTCCAGAATGGCCAGAGCTGAGCCAATCCAAAGCCAGGGGCTTCTTCCAGATCTCCCTCATGGGTGCACAGTCCCAAGGCTTTAGGCTATCCTCTACTGATTTCCCAGGCCACAAGCAGGGAGCTGGACGGGAAGCAAAACATCTGGTATTAGAACCAGTGTCCAAATGGGATCCCGGCATGGTGGAAGTGAGGACTTTAGCTACTAGGCTACTGTAACAGACCCCTTAACTGCCAAGCTATTGCGCCAGACCTCTCCCATGTAAATTCTCAAATTTACTAGCATTCCTATGTATGCACCCTTAATTCTAATGTCGGTGTACACTAGGTATTAATGTTAAACACTTCAACAATGTGGTAGTAGTATCTTATAGTATAAACAATTCTATATGTAAAACTTGCAAGGTTCATTTCTCAACATGCTTAAGCCTTTAGTATTTTGTCCGAGCTTTTCCATTCTACGATAGCCATACTTCTGTAGGACAGTATTCTACAAGCAATTCTCTTCCTTAATAACCTGCTTATTTGCTCGATTTACATTTTGAAACAATCATGTAAGACTCCAAATTAAGACATTCTATAAATAAAAACATACCACATTTTAAATACTATTGCTTTCCTCAAGTCTTACCCATTTCTCCCAATTTGTAGAAACATGTTTTAACAAAAACCTGCCTCAAAACCGGGAATGAGAAATTTTTCCAATAACCTTCTCGCTGATGAGGGAATTTTCCCTTCTCAAATGGCAGGTGAGAATCACAATGAGGACCTGAAGGAGCCCAAGGTCCTGAATTCGTTCCAAAGGGCAGACTGCAAGCATGCGCCTCCATTTTGCATGGCTGGTAAGTCTAGAGCTGCTTCTTGGCTTCTGTTTTATTTTAATACTTTTTTAAAGATTTATTTATTTTTATTGCAAAGTCAGATATACAGAGAGGAGGAGAGACAGGGAGGAAGATCTTACATCCAATGATTCACTCCCCAAGTGAGCCGCAACGGCTGGTGCGCGCCAATCTGAAGCTGGAAACCAGGAACCTCCTCTGGGTCTCCCACGCGGGTGCAGGGTCCCAAAGCTTTGGGCCATCCTCAACTGCTTTCCCAGGCCACAAGTAGAGAGCTGGATGGAAAGTGGAGCTGCTGGGATTAGAACTGGCATCCATATGGGATCCCGGGGCGTTCAAGGTGAGGATTTTAGCCGCTAGGCCACACCGCCGGGTCCGCTTCTGTTTTATTGAATTCAAGAGAACCAAAAAATTTCAATTTGGCTGTTGTCTTAACTAATACATTCCTAGATAGTCTCTTATCTATAAGATGAAAATAACTTAAAAGGAGATGTTAAAACACTGTTGTTCTTCACAAGGAATCAGACTTCAATTCCATTGTCTTACAGGAAAATTCAGAAATTATACACATCATAACCAATTTCACTATCTAATTTCAAACTGTTTTTCCTGTAAGGCAAAATCTCACTTCTTTCTAAATAAGAACAAATAATTTAAAATCTGGACCAATTTCATGATTAGGAAACATTTTGACCAGTGGACATAAATACTCATTTACTTTATGCTAAATTTGATGCCTCATATGCTATTTTATAATATTGTGAGATTACAATCAAATTATTTTAAATGACAAATATATTATCCAAGTTCTGTCTCAATCTTTGAAGGTTCTAGGGATCCTACTAGAACTTTCAAAGTCAAGAGACTTGGTTTCAAACTCTGAAGAATTGAGGTGTAAATTAAAGTACACTTAACATGTAACTGAATATGTGAATGGATACTGAATTTTAGACCTGATCAGTGCCAGGACAACACTGTAAGCTGAAGACTAAGCAGCAAGAAAACGGTATAGGAGCCTTAGCCCAGCAGAGGTGGGGAGTCGGGTCTGACCAAGTCCTGTTAGATGAGTTAGACCTCTCTCAAATTACGTACGAGGAGAGAGAAAGGGGGCCAGTCGTGGTCCGTCCCATCTTGTCTGTCAGTCATACACAGACCCAATTCTGAACAAGAACAACTAAATTCACGACACAGATAGAAGTCTTGTCTGGACAGAAGTAATAGGACTCTAACTGACTAAACAAACATGCACAATCACTACACACGTCAGAACAGACATAAAATTCAACCTTTTGTGACTTCCAACCTCTTCTTTGACATACTTCAACCTGGAAATGTTTCGTAAAGCAAGCACATAGGTTCATCTAGTGCTTAGCGTTAATTTAACCATGGATTTGGTCCACTGGTTACTTTTATGTATAACTGCTAGATGAAGTTACAGAACAAGTTTCCATTTTTTTCTTATCAATGTTACATCTCTTATGTCTTACCCTGTCCCTCCCAGCTAGGGGTTAGGGCTATGAGGTAGAGCTAGAGAGATTCAGGCCCTAAGGGTGGCCTGGGTGAGGTCAAGAGAAAGTGGAAAAGCAGATAAGGGCAAAGGTGAAAGTGGCTACAATGGAGAGGAAATCTGTGTGCTACCCAGTGAGGAGAGCAAATGGAGACCTTCAGACAGGGGGATGGGCCCGCCCTCGCAGCAAGACCAGGATCATGGGGTGATGGGATTATCATCCAGCCTTACATATGCCTGAGCCAATCTAGGAGCAAATATACACCATAAAGGCTGTCGGAGATCTCGCAAAAGAATCCTTTCATCTAAAGTTTTGCTAAAACTACAGCAAATAGTTCCTTCTACTGTGCTGATCGTTGACATGGCTCAGAATAGGTTACATAGACAAGATTGGACAGAAAAACGTCTGCTGCAGCCCCTCTTCCTTCCTCATGGTTTGTTGGTAAAAGGGCAGGATTTTCCCAATCCAAGCGATTGAAAGAGGTGACCCACTTCTATGGCCCATAATGGCAGTCAATGGTGCTGAGGTAACCTTGAAGGGAGGCTGCCAGCCTGTTGCTATTTCTTCGAACCCATTCAAAAGCATTCATTCGGGCCCAGCGGCATGGCCTAGCGGCTAAAGTCCTCGCCTTTCACGTGCCGGGATCCCATATGGACACCGGTTCTAATCCCGGCAGCTCCACTTCCCATCCAGCTCTCTACTTGTGGCCTGGGAAAGCAGTCGAGGATGGCCCAAAGCTTTGGGACCCTGCACCCGCGTGGGAGACCTGGAAGAGGTTCCTGGTTCCCGGCATTGGATTGGCACGCACCAGCCCGTTGTGGCTCAGTTGGGGAGTGAATCATTGGATGGAAGATCTTCCTCTCTGTCTCTCCTCTATATATATCCGGCTTTCCAATAATAAAATCTTTAAAAAAAAAAATCACTCATTCAAGAAGGGACAACAAGCTTTGCTGGTTCAGTCTTCACACCTAAAGGCTAGCTCTCTGACCCTGATCAATTGGCAGATCTAATTCAGAAGGTAAGTATAAGCTCTGGGCACCCCTCCAACAGACAAATGCACCCACTGGAGGGGACTGCCCTCCTGGACAAGGGCAGCCATAAGCATGAAAGAATTTGAAAATGTTCACACTTGAAACAATTTCTTAGGGCAATAATGAGCAAGTAGCCTTGGCCCAGGGAGAGTTAGGCTCGCTCCTGGCATGGCTTTAAGTCCCGCATTCCAGGAATCACACTTCACTGGGCAGTTCCCGTCAGGGATAACCCTAATGGGAAAGGTCTGGAGTACCTCATGCTGCCCAAACAGAATGCTTGCAACTGGCGCTGTGCTCTGACTCCCCTTGAGCTGGGGGTGGTTTCCTGCCCTCTGAGCTGCCCAGAAGCTATGGTTGGGGCGGCTGAGGTGGGCCAGGGCCAATGTCCTGAGCATCAGTTTTGCTCTTCCCTTGCCAAGCATTGTGGGAAAATAAATTAACCAATGTTACCGACGGGTGCCAATCTGAACCGGGTCCCTCAGACCTTGAGTGCCTGAGCACCTAGAATTTCTAACCCTCTAAACTTCAGCATGTAATTTAGCGCCTTAAGCGCAGGATGATCAGGTTCCTCACCATTACTGCCCATGTTTAAGGACAGTAGAGGAGAGTGGCCCTCGGATACCTAGTCGAGTTGTCTGGCCAAGGAGATCCTTTGCAGAGTTTTGGGTAATGCCCAAGTGTCACATTGGACAGAAACCGCCAGTCCTCACACAAGTTCACCCCAGAGCCATGCATCCAAGGCCATCTCTCAAAGCAGGAGATGAGAGGTTAGGTGCAGCATTGTCTTTTTCCCTATCACCTACCTTAACTTCAAGCTGTCAGGGGATTCGACTGGAGATAAGCTGGGAATGGGTGGGGGTGTGTGTGACCACCTTCGTGCAGAGCTGTGGGGTGTCAAGGGTCACTTACGCAGAGTACACTACAGCTCGACAGGAGGATTACAGCACTCAAGGTGAGTCCCAAGAGAAGAAGGCGACCTGAAGAGCCACAACTTGTGTGAGGATGTGCTTCACTCAGGAGGAGCGAGGAGGGGGCAGGGATAGAGGGGAGGAGCAGAATGGGGGGCCCCTCGGCGGGAGGGGAGGGGAGGAGCAGAGTGGGGAGCTGCCGCAGGTGGAGGGCAGGGGAGCAAAGTGGGAGGTGGCCTTGGATGGAGGGGAGGGGAGCCAGGGAGCAGAGCAGAGTGGGGCCCCTCGGCGGGAGGGGAGGGGAGGGGAGCCTGGGAGCAGATCGGAGCAGACTGGGGTTGGCCCGCAGGAGGGGAGCTGCAGTTTGGAGGGGAGGTCACGGAGCTGAGCTGAGTGGGGGGCATCCCGCAAGGAGGGGGCTGGGGTCTCGCAGCAGACAAGAGCAGCAGAGCAGCACAGCAGCACAGTCCCTTCCAAGCAAGGCGCCACCCACCCCACCGAGGAGGTGGCCAGGGTCCAGGAGCAGAGCGAATGCAAGGGAGGGGATGGGAGCCAGGGAGCAGAGCAGAGTGGGGCCCCGTGGCTGGAGGGGAGGGGAGCCGGGGAGTGGATCTGAGCAGACTAGGGGGGAGCGTGCGGGAGAAGAGCCCTGGAGGGGAGCCCCTGAGCAGAGCAGAGGGGTGGTCCTGTGAGTGGAGGGGAGCAGAGCCCCAGAACTGAGCAGAGTGGGTGGTCGCGGAGCAGAGCAGAGTCAGGGGGGATCCCGTAAGGAGGGGGCCGGTGTTGCACAGCTGAGCAGCAGAGCAGCAGAGCAGCAGAGCCACATTGGAGCAGGGCGGCATGGCAAGGTCGGTGGCGAGGGTTGCGGAGCTCAGTGGAGCAGAGCAGGAGAACAGAAGAGTAGAATAGCAGCAGAGCCCCTTCAGAGCGGGGCAGAACCACAAGGAGTGGGCCAGGGTCCTCCAGCAGAGCCGCTTCTGAGCCGAGCGGCCCCGCGAGGAGGGGGTGGGGTCGCTGAGCAGAGCAGCAGAGCAGCAGAGGCTCTTAGGAGCGGGGCGGCCCCCACCGAGGAAGTGGCCAGGGTCCAGGAGCAGAGCAGCAGAGCAGCAGAGCAGCAGAGCAGCAGAGCAGCAGAGGCCCTTCTGAGCAGGGAAGCCCTGCTAAGCCCCACCAAGGAATGCTTCAACCTTCTCCAGGGGCATCCTGGATTCAAGACTCTTTCTGCTGCAGACCACCTGTGGACAATCAGCTGCCACTGATGTGCCACCTGAACCAAGAAACCCCAACAGCTGACGTGTGTTCTCCACAGAGGCTTTCTCACCAGGAGAGGTAGAGTAGAAGCATGCCTGGATGCCTTGTTGGTGCCAGCTGCTCTCTCAGCATGGAACAGCCAAAGTTGTGCCAGCAAGGGGGACAGTTACTTTCACCGGCCTGTTGAAGGAGCTGCCGAAGAAACTGGTAAGGGATGGAGCTGGGTGGTGCGGGTTTTGGTGGTTGGGGAGGGGTCCTAAAGTGTCAAGCCTCAGCCTGCGAGGCAGTTCAGCTGTATGGGTGCTGTTTCAAGACCTGACAGCATCCTCTGCAGTCCAGCTCCCTGCTGATGGTGCTAGGAGAGCAGTGGAGGATGCTGCAGGAGCTTGTGCTCCTGTGGCGCCTGTGGCCCTGTGCCCCTGTGGGACATGTGGAGGAAGCTTCTGGTGTCCGGGCTTCTCCTGGCCCAGCCACATCTGGCTCTGGTGGTGGTCCTTGGGGAAGTGAGCCAGCAGATGCAAGAAAGATTGCTCTCTCCCTCTCTGTTCCTTTGTGTTTCAAACAAAATATGACAGATCCAGGCAGGCACTCAGGCAAGAAGGAAGAAAGCAAAAAGAAAGCTGCTGTCCTGGGTGGTAGGGAGTGTGCTGTGTGCTGTGCTGTGGCTCTAGACTGCTTTTGGCTGCCAATGCAGACCCCAAGGGTGTGCGTAGGGCTTCTGTCCTGGGACTTCTGTGCAACCTCTCCAAAGCGTGTCCTTGAGAGTGAATTTCTCTTAGGCTGGGTTTGTTTCCCTTGTTTGTGCATGAGAGCCTGGAGGAGCGTCCTGCAGTGAGTCTTGCTGTCCATGAGAGGGCGCATAAGCTGCCCTTTCTACCCCTGGTTGGCTGAGGCATTTTGAGCACTAGAAGGTCCAGCCCCAACCATCCTAGTGTTAGGTGGGAATCCCGGACAGAATTCCTTTATATGTGTCCCTTGAAGATTGGGCTCCAAGGCCAAACAGCCTGCATACGAAGGATCAAGAGGGGGTGGAGGATGCTTGTGGCCTTGCATCAGGCCGGGTCACTGTGCTAGGAAGTGGCTGTCTGTTTTCACCAGCAAGGTAGAACCTAGAGCACAGGAAGAAAATTAAAAGCTGAAGTTCCACGTCACGGTCCCCAGAGGCCCTGAGGGACGTGGAGTCCCAACGTCAGCAAGCACACGAGCCCTATGGGAGCTGGAGTCCCATGTGAGCGTGCCCACAGACATTCTGGGTGCTGGAGTCCCACATCAGTGTGCCCTATGGCCCTGTGGAACCTGGGGTCCCATGTCTGCATGCCCACGGGATCTCTTTGACTTCGATCATAATTCAACATTCCCCAATCTCGGGGGATCTGGAGTCCCACCTCAGCGTGGCCATGGACACTCTGAGACCTGGAGGTACACACCAGCTGACTACCAGTGATCTTTTGCAGATGAGGTCCCCGGAAATCTTTCCGGGATCCAGCAACAGAGGATCCTCCACACTGCTGGGGTCCAGCAGCAGAGGACACTCTTTCCTGCTGGGGTCCAACAGCAGTGGACCCTCCTCTCTGCTGGGGTCCTGTCTCAGAGGACCCTCTACCCAGCTGTTGTCCAGCAGCAGAGGACCCCACTCAGTGCTGGGGTCCGACAATAGTGGAGCCCCCTCCGGTGCAGGTGTCCGGTAGCAGAGGACACCCCTCTGCAGGGGTTTGGCACCAGAGGATTCTTCTCTCTCCTGGGGTCTGGCACCAGAGGACCATCCTCTTCTGCTGGGGTCCAGCAGTAGAGCACCCACCACTACTGTTGGACCCCAGCAGAGAGGAAGCACCAGAGGACCCTCCTCTCTGCTGGGGTCTGGCAGCAGAGGACCCTCCTCCTGCTGGGGTCCAACACAAGAGGACCCTCCTCTCCTTCTGTGGTCTGACACCAGAGGACCATTCTCTTCTGCGTGGTTCCGGCACAAGAGGAGCCTCCACCCTGCTGGGGTCCTGCAGCAGAGGACCATTATCTGCTGCTGGACCACAGCATAGGGGAAGTTGCAGAGGACCCTCATTCCCTACTGGACTCCAAAGAGAGGAAACAGCAGAGGACCCTACTCTTCTACTGGCGTCCTGCAGCAGAGGACCCTCCTCCCTGCTGTGTTCCGGCAGAAGAGGACTCTCAACTACTGCTCGGGTCCGGCACCAGAGGATCCTCTTCTGCTGTTGGGGTTTGGCAGCAGACAATCCTCTTCCCTGCCTGTATCCGGAAGAAAATGACCCTCCTCCCTGCTGTGGTCCGGCAGCAGAGGAACCTCCTATGCTCTTGGAGTCCGGTACCAGAGGACCCTCCTCTGCTGCTGTTTTCTGGTACCAGAGGACCCCCCTCTGCTGCTGGGGTATTGCACTAGAAGACCCCCCTTTGCTGCTGGGGTCTGGCAGCAGAGGACCCTCCTTCTGCTGGGTTCCGGCAGCAGAGGACCCAACTCCCTGCTGGGATCCGGCAGCAGAGGACACTCTTCCCTGCTGCAGTCCGGCAGCAGAGGACCTTCCTCTGCTCTTGGTGTCAGGCACAAAAGGACCCCCATCTGCTGCTTGGGTCCAGCAAAAAAGAACCCTCTATGATCTTAGGCCCGGCACCAGAGGACACCCCTCTCTGTTGGAGTACACCACCAGAGGTGCCTCGTCTCTGCTGGGGTGGATCAGCAGAAAATCCTTCTCTGTCTCGGTCCGGCAGTAGAGGAACCTACACTGCTGCTGCGTCTGACAGCAGGGGACGCTCTTCTTCTGCTGGATCCCAGCAGAGAGGAAGCAGCAGAGAACCATCCTCTCTGCTGGTGTCTAGCATGAGAGGACCCATCTCTCTGCTGGGGTCCAGCAGAAAGGAAGCAGAAGAGGACCCTCCTCTCAGCTGGAGTCCCGTAGCAGAGGACCTTCCACTTCTTTTGGGTTCAGCAGCAGAGGAACCTCCTCTCTGCTGCAGTGCAGGACCAGAGGAGCCTTGTCTTCTGCTGTGGTCCAGCAGCAGAGGAAACTCCTCTCTGCTAGGGTCCAGAAGCGACGCACCCTCGTCTCTGCTGAGTTCTAGCACTAGAGGACCTCCTTCTCTGCTAGGATCCAGCACCAGATGACCATCCTCTCTGTTGGGGTCCAACATCAGAGGACCCTTCTCTATTCTGGAGTCCAGCAGTAGAGGACCCTCCTGTGGTTTTGGGTCTGCCAGCAGAGGACGATCCTCCCTGCTGGTGTCCAGCAGCAGAGGACATTCATCCATGCTGGAGAGCCTTGGATGAGCGTCCCGCACTGAGTGCTGATGGCCACAAGAGGGCGCCCAAAGCCGCCATTCTTTTCTTTTTTTCTTTTCTTTTCTTTTCCTTTTTTTTTTTTTTTTTTTTTTTTTTTACAGGTTTATTTATTTTATTCCAAGGTCAGATATACAGAGAGGACGAGAGACAGAGAAGAAGATCTTCCGTCCGATGATTCACTCCCCAAGTGAGCCACAATGGCTGGTGAATGCCGATCCAAAGCCAGGAACCTGGAGCCTCTTCTGGGTCTCCCATGTGGGTGCAAGTTTCCAAAGCTTTGGGCCATCCTCGACTGCTTTCCCAGGCCACAAGCAGGGAATTGGATGGGAAGTGGAGCAGCCGGGATTAGAACCGGTGACCATATGGGATCCCGGCTCGTCCAAGGCGAGGACTTTAGTTGCTAGGCTATGGCGCTGGGCCCCAAGCTGCCCTTTCTACCCCTGGTGGGTTCAGGCCTTCTGACCTCTAGACAGTCCAACCCGAGCCATCCTAGGGTGAGGTGGGGGTCACAGCCAGTATTCTGGTACACGTGTTGTTGAAAGATCAGGGCTTCAAGGCCGAACAGCCCACATGCCAAAGCCCTGGAGGGGTGGAGGACGCTTGGTCCTAGCATCAGTTCGGGCCTCTGTGATAGGAAGTGTCAGGGTGCCTTTAAGAGCAAGGCACTTAAAGAACCCTGGGAGGTGGTGTCCTATGTCAGCATGCCCACAGGCCCTCTGAAAGCTGGAGTCCAACACCAGCATCTTGGAGGCCCTGAGAGCTGGAGTCCCGCACCTACGTCTCACAGGCCCTCTGTGAGCTGGTGTTACACACCAGCCCACTGGGGTTGTACTGTGCCAGATGAGGTCCCGGGAAACCTTACTGCCACCCCCATTCCTTGCAGAGCACCCTGAGATGCAGGCTCTGGGCGTTCTTTGGCAAGTGGAGCATCTCCCTGATGAGCTACCAAGAGGGCTTCATGGACTTTTATTTTTTTTCATTCCAAAGTCCGAGATACAGAGAGGAGGAGAGACAGAGAGGAAGATCTTCTGTAAGACGATTCACTCTCCAAGTGAGCTGAACAGCCGGTCCCCTCGGGACCCACTCTGCTGGGGCCTCAGCGAGAGGGTCCCCCTCAGAACCGCATCCTTCGCTGCTGGGGCCTCAATGAGAGGGTCACCCTCGGAACCTCCTCTACTGGTGCCTCACTCCCTTGATACTGGTATCTTAGAGTGAGGGAACCCCGAACCCTCCTCTCTCTCTGCTGCTGTCTCAGTGAGAGGGACCCTCGGCCCTCCTTTCTCTCTCTCTCTTTCTCTCTCTGCTGGGGCCTCAGCAAGAGGTTCCCGTCGGGACCCCCTCTGTGGGGGCTTCAGGGAGAGGGACCGTCTGCTGCCCTCTCTCTCTGTTCTTCTCTGGTGGGAACTCAGCGCAATGGTGCCACTTGTACCCCACCTCTCTCTCTGCTGGGGCCTCAGCGAGAGGGACTCAAAACCACCCCCTTTCTCTCTCTCTCTCTGATGGGGCCTCAGCGAGAGGGACCCTCTGAGCCAGAGCCTCTATCTCTGCTTGGGCATCTGAGAGAGCGTCTCCCTCGGGACCCCGTCTGCTGCGGCCTAAGTGAGAGGGACCACCGGAACCCCCCTCCCTAGCTGCTGGGGCCTCAGTGACACGGACCACCAAGCACCCCTCCATCTCTGCTGGGGCCTCAGTGAGAGGGTCCCCCTTAGACACCCCCTCTCTCTGCTGGAGCCTCAGCGAGAAGGTACCCCTCGGGACACCCCCCCCGGGCTTCATGAAGAGGCTCCCCCTCAGGACCCCCTCCGTCTCTGCTGGAGCCTCAGCGAGAGGGTCATCCTCTGGACCCCCTCTGCTGGGGCCTCATCGAGAGGAACTCCCTCAAGACACCCTCTGCTGGGGCCTCAGCGAGAGGGCTCCCCGGAGCCCCCTCCCTCGCTGCTGGGGCCTCAGCGAGAGGGGCCCCCTCGGGACCCCCTCTGCTGGGCCTTCAACTAGAGGGACCCTTGGCACCCTCCTCTCTCTTCTGTTGGGCCTCTGAAAGAAGTTAGCACTTGGACCCCCCCCCCTTCTCTCTGCTGGGGCCTCAGGGAGTGGGACACTCGGCCCTCTCTCTCTGTTGAGGCCTCAGCAAGAGGGTCCCCCTTGGGTCCCCCTCTACTGGGGCCTCAGCGAGAGGGACACCCAAAGCCCCTTTCCCTATCCGCTTTGATCTTAGCAAGTGGGTCCCCCTCGGACCCCCCTCTCTCTGCCTTGGCCTTAGCGAGAGAGTCCCACTAGGGACCCACTCTGCTAGGGCCTCAATGAGAGGGACCCCTGGCGCCCCCACCCTCTCTGCAGGGGCCTCAACAAGAGGGTCCCCCTCGGACTCCGCCTCTGTCTCTGTTGTGGCCTCAGCGAGAGGGTCCACACGGGACCCACTCTGCTGGGACCTCAGTGAGAGGTTCCCCCTCGGACCCGCTCTCTCTGCTTGGGCCTCAGGGAGAGAGTCCCACTAGGGACCCCCTCGGCTAGGGCATCAGCGAGAGAGTCCCGCTAGGGACCCACTCTGCTAGGGCCTCAGCGAGAGGGTCCCCCTTGGGACCCACACTCTCTTTCTCTCCTCTGGGGCCTCAGCGAGATTGTCCCCTTCGGACTCCCCTCTCTCTCTCTCTGCTGGGGCCTCAGTGATAGGGACCCTCCCAGCCAGAGCCTGTTATCTCTGCTGGGGCCTCTGAGAGAGGGTACCCCTCGGGACCCCATCTGCTGAGTCCTAAGTGACTGGGACCCTAGAACAACCCTCCCTCCCTGCTGGGGCCTCAGCTAGACAAACACCCAGAGCACCTCTCCATCTCTGCTGGGACCTCAGTGAGAGGGTCCCCCTTGGACACGCCCTCCCTCTCTGCTGGAGCCTCAGCGAGAAGGTACCCCTCGGGACCCCCTCTCCTCAGGCCTCAGGAAGAGGGTACCCGTCGGGTACCCCCTCCATCTCTGCTGGAGCCTCAGCGAGAGGGTCACCCTCTGGAGCCACTCTACTGCGGCCTCAGCGAGAGGGACTCCCTCGAGACCCCCTCTGCTGGGGCCTCAGCGAGAGGTTCTCCATAGGAACCCTCTCTGCTGGGGCCAGAGCGAGAGGTTTGCCCTCAGGAGCACCTCTGCTGTGGCCTCAGCGAGAGGTCCCCCTTGGGACCCCTTCTGCTTGGACCTCAGTGAGAGGGACCCTTTGCACCCCCCCTTCCCTCCCTATCTCCTGGGGCATCTGCGAGAAAGTCTATCTCAGGAGCCCCTCTGCTGGGGACTCAGCGAGAGGAACCCCCGGCGAACCACTCCCTCACTGCTGGGGCCTCAGTGAGAGGGTCCCCCTCGGGAAACCCTCTGCTGGGGCTTCAGCGAGAGTGCCCCCTGAGCCCCCTTCCCTCTCTGTGGATGCCTCAGCGGGAGTGTCCCCCTCGGGAACCCCTCTGCTGGAGCCTCAGCGAGAGTGGCCCTCTCGGACCCCTCCTCTCTCTCTACTGTGGCCCCAGTGAGAGGGTCCCCCTCGGAACTCCTCTGCTGGGGCCTCATCGAGAGAGATCCTCATTACCTGACCCTCTCTCTGTTGGGGCCGCAGCGAGAGGGTCCACCTCAGGAACCCCATCTTCTGGGGCCTCAGTGTGGTGTCCAAGGGTGTCAAGCCTCAGCCTGCCAGGTAGATGGCCTGTATAGGTGCTGCTTCAAGTCCTGGTTGTTTCCCCTGCAATCAGGCTCCCTGGTGATGATCCTGGGAGAGCAGTGGAGCATGGTGCAGGGGTTATGCCCCTGTGCCCCGTGAACCTTTATGACATGTGAATGAAGCTCCTGGTTCCCGGGCTTGTCCTGGCCCTGCCACAGCTGGCTCTGGTGGAAGTGAGCCAGCAGATGCAAGAAAGTTTGCTCTGTCTCACTCTCTGTTCCTCTGTGCTTCAAAGCAAACAAGACAGAGGGATACAGGCAGGAAGGAAGGAAGAGAAAGAAAACTGCTGGCTTCCTGGGAGGGAGTGTGCTGTGTGCTGTGTACTGTGCTGTGGCTCTAGACCACTTTTGTCTGCCAACGCGGACCCCAAGGACATGTGTAGTGTTTCAGTCCTGGGACTCCTGTGCAACCTCTCCGAAGAATGTCCTTGAGAGTGAATGTCTCTCAAGCCAGGTTTGTTTCCCTTGTTTGTGCAGTAGAGCATGGAGGAGCGTCATGCAATGAGTCCTGCTGACCACGAGAGGGTGCGCAAAGCTGCCCTTTCTACCCCTGGTTGTCCTCAGGCCTTTTGAGCACAAGAAGGCCCAGCCAGAGCCATCCTAGTGTTAGGTGGGGGTCCATTACAGTGTTCCTGGATATGTGTCGCTGGAAGATTGGGGTCCAAGGCAGAACAGCCCTCATACCAAGGTCCAGGAGGGTTTGGAGGACACTTGTAGCTTTGCATCAGCCTGCGGCTCTGCGCTAGGAAGTGGCTGTGTGCCTTCACCAGCAAGGTACAACCTAGGGCACGGGGAGAAACCTGGGAGCTGGAGTCCCACATCAGCGTGCCCACAGGCCCTCTGAGAGCTGGAGTCCCACATCAGCGTGCCAACAGACCCTCTGGGACCTGGAGTTGCACACAGCCTGACAAGCCCTGATTTTTCACAGATGTGGTCCCCAGAAACATTTACACCACCTCCCTTCCTAACTGAGCAACCCTAGGCAGGCCCTTGGCTTTCTTTACCAAGTGGAGCAGCTCCCTGATGGGCTGCGGAGAGGCCTTCATGTGTTTTTGCATGTGTGGAGTGGCAGTTATGGTGATACAACACGCGGCATTCCTCTGCCTAGCTCGGTGGGTGTGTGCTGTGTGCTGTGTCCTGTGGTTCTAGACTGCTTTTGTCTGCCAATGCAGACCCCAAGGGCATACGTAGGTCTTCCGTCCTGGCACTCCTGTGAAACCTCTTCAAAAAGTGTCCTTGATAGTGAATTTCTCTCAGGCCAGGTTTGATTCCCATGTCTGGGCAGGAGAGACTGGAAGAGCGTCCTGCCGTGAGTTCAACTGTACACGAGAGAGCGTGCAAAGCTGCCTTTCTACCCCTTGTGGGCTCAGGCCTTTTGAGCACAAGATGGCCTGGCCCAAGGCATCCTAGCATCAGGTGGTACTCCCGGACAGTGTTCCTGGACACAGGATGCTGGAATATTGGGGTTCAAGGCAGAACAGCCCGCATACCAAGGTCCAGGTGTGTGTATAGGATGCCTGTGTCCTTGCATCAGCCCAGGCCTCTGTGCTAGGAGGTGGCTGTGTGCCTTCACCAGCAAGGAACATCAGAGGGCACTGGGGAAACCTGCGAGCTGGAGTTCCACGTCAGGGCACCCAGAGGCCCTGTGGGAGCTGGAGTCCCACATCAGTCTCTCCAAGGGCCCTCTGAAACATGGAGACTCACATCAGTTTGTCCATGGTCCCTCTGAGAGTTGAAATCCTAGGTCATTGTGCCCACGTGCCCTCTGTGTGCTAGTGTCCCACGTCAGTGTGCCCATGGACCCTCTGGGACCTGGAGTTACTCAACAGCTGACTAGCACTGGTCTTTCGCAGATGAGATCCTTGGAAACATTTACACCACTCTCTTTCCTCACAGAGCACCATTAGGGGCAGGAACTAGGCGTTCTTTAGCAAGTGGTGAAGCTTCCCGATGGGCTGCATAGAGGCCTTTGTGCATTTTTGCATTTGTGGAGTGGCAGTTAGTGTGATACACCACTCGGACTTCTTCTGCTTACCTGGGTGGAATCTGGGCATGTGGGCTCCTAAGCCAGGAGCAGGTGGATGGGTAAGTAAGCACCAGAGGTCACCAGTCATCTGGAATAGGAAGTCCCAGGCCTTAGCTGCTGCAAGAGCACCCTGGACATGCATTCTCACTGTCTAGCAGGGATGGTGGATGGGGAGCCACCAAACCTGCAAAAGGGAGGGCCTCCATGCCATCTTCAAGAATGGGATCACAGGGACCATATTCCATTCTACAAGGCATCATATTAAACATGTGTCATGTGCATTGGATGCATGAATTTGGTCCCAGAGTGCCCTGTCAAATGCAATTGCCCTCTTGTTCACCAGGGAATGCTTCACCCTATACCAGGACCATCCTGGATTCAAGACACTTTCTGCTGCAAACCACCTGTTAACCATCAGCTGCCACTGATGTGCCACCTGAACCAAGAAACCCCAACAGCTGACGTGTGTTCTCCACAGAGGCTTTCTCACCAGGAGAGGTAGAGTAGCAGCATGCTTGTATGCCTTGTTGGTGTCCGCTGCTCTCTCAGCACGGAACAGCCAAAGTTGTGCCAGCAAGGGGGACAGGTACTTTCACCGGCCTGTTGAAGGAGCTGCTGAAGAAACTGGTAAGGGATGTTGTCGGGTGGTGCGGGTTTTGGTGGTTGGGGAGGGGTCCTAAAGTGTCAAGCCTCAGCCTGTGAGGCTTGTGTGCAGTTCAGCTGTATGGGTGCTGCTTCAAGACCTGACAGCATCCTCTGAAGTCCAGCTCCCTGCCGATGGTGCTGGGAGAGCAGTGGAGGATGGCGCAGGGGCTTGTGCCCCTGTGGCCCTGTGCCCCTGTGGGACATGTGGAGGAAGCTTGTGGTTCCCGGGCTTGTCTTGGGTCAGCCATATCTAGCTCCGGTGGTGGTCCCTGGGGAAGAGAGGGAGCAGATGCAAGAAAGATTGCTCTCTCTCTCCCTCTCTGTTCCTGTGTGCTCCAAGCAAACAGGACAGATTCAGGCAGGACAGATTCAGGCAGGCAGGCAAGAAGGCAGAAAGAGAGAGATTGCTATTGGCCTCCTGGCAGGGAGTGTGCTGTGTGCTGTGTGCTGTGCTGTGACTGAATCTGCTTTTGTCTGCCAATGCAGACCCCAAGGATATGCGTAGGGCTTCTGTTCTGGGACTTCTGTGCAGCCGCTCCAAAGAGTGTCCTTGAGAGTGAATTTTTCTTAGGCTGGGTTTGTTTCCCTTGTTTGTGCATGAGAGCCTGGAGGAGCGTCCTGCAGTGAGTCCTGCTGTCCATGAGAGGGCGCATAAGCTGCCCTTTGTACCCCTGGTTGGCTGAGGCATTTTGAGCAGTAGAAGGTCCAGCCCCAGCCATCCTAGTGTCAGGTGGGAATCCCGGACAGAATTCCTTTATATGTGTCACTTGAAGATTGGGCTCCAAGGCCGAAGAGCCCACATATGAAGGACCAGGAGGGGGTGGAGGACGCTTGTGGCCTTGCATCAGGCCAGGCCTCTGTGCTAGGTAGTGGCTGTCTGTCTTCACCAGCAAGGTAGAACCTAGGGCACAAGGAGAACTAGAAGCTGCAGTTGCACGTCACGGTCCCCAGAGGCCCTGAGGGATGTGGAGTCCCAGTCAGTAAGCCCACGAGCCCTATGGGAGCTGGAATCCCATGTGAGTGTGCACACGGACCCTCTGGGAGCAGGAGTCCCACATCAGTGTGCCCATGGGCACCGTGAGACCTGGGGTCCATGTCTGTGTACCCACGAGCCCTCTTGGACCTCGATCCTAATTCACTATTCCCCAATCCCTGTGGAATCTGGGGTCCCACGTCAGCATGCCCATGGACCCTCAGAGACTGGAATTACACACCAGCTGACTAGCACTGATGGTTCGCAGAAGAGGTACACAGAAAACTTTCTGGAATCTGGAAGCAGAGGAACCTCCTCCCTGCTGGAGTTCAGCAGCAGAGGACCATCCTGCCTGCTGGGGACCGGCAGCAGAGGACCCTCATCCCTGCTTGGGTGTGGCAGCAGAGGACCCTAATCCCTGCAGGGTCCAGCAACAGAGGACCCTCATCCCTGCTGCTGGACCGCAGCAGAGAGGTAGCCGCAGAGGACCCTCCTCTCTGCTGCTGGGGTCCAGCAGCCGCAGAGGACCCTCCTCTCTGCTGCAGCTGGTGTCTGGAACCACAGGACCTACTCTGCTTCTGGGGTCCGGTAGAAGAAGACCCTCCTTGCTGCTGGGCTCTGGCACCAGAGGACCCTCCTCTGTTTGTGCGGTCCATCAGCAGAGGACCATCCTATGCTTCGTTGGTACGGAACAGAAGACCCTCCTCTGTTGTTGGAGTCTGGCACCGATGGAGCCTCCTCAGCTGCTTTGGTCCATCAGCAGAGGACCCTTTTTTCTGCTGGGGTCTAGCACGACAGGACACTTGTCTCTGCTAGTTTCCAGCAGAGAGGAAGCAGTAGAGGACCCTGCCCTCTGCGGGAGTCTGGCAGCAGAGGACCCTCCTCTCCTTCTGGATTTCAGCAGCAGAGGACTTCCGTCTGCTGATGGACGCCAGCAGAGAGGAAGCAGCAGAGGACCCTCCTCTCCTATTGGACAACATAGAGAGAAAGCAACAGAGGAACCTCCTGTTCTGCTGGGGTCTGGCAGCAGAGGACCCTCCAACCTGTTGTTGTTTGGCAGCAGAGTAACTTCCACAGTGTTGGGCTGGAGCAAAGAGGAAGTAGCATAGATAGCTCCTCCATGCTGTGGTCCAGCTGCAGAGGACCCTCCTCTGCAGCTGGATCTCAGCAGAGAAGAAGATGCAGAGTATCCTCGTCTCCTGCTAGACCCCAAAGAGAGGACGAAGCAGAGAACCCTGCTCTCTGCTGGGGTCCAGCAGCAGAGGACTCCTCCCTGCTGGGGTCAGGCAGCAGAGGACTCTCCTCTCAATTGGGTTCCGGCAACAGAGGACCATTCTCCATGCTGGGGTTGGAAGCAGAGGACACTCCTCTGCTGCTGGGGTCCAGCACAAGTGGACCCCCCTCTGATGCTGGGTTCTGGTAGGAAAGAATCCTCTCTCCTGGGTTCTGGCAGCAGAGGACCCTCCTCCATGCTGGGATCTGGAAGCAGAGGACACTCCTCTACTCCTGAGATCTGGCACCAGAGGATCCTCCTCTGCTGCTGAGGAGGGCAGCAGAGGATTTTCCTCCCTGCTGGGGTATGGCAGCCGGGGAACCTCCTGCCTTCCGGGGCCCAACAGCAGACTACCCTCCTCTTCTGCGGGACCCCTGCAAAGAGGTTCTCCCCTGCTACTAGACCACAGCAGAGAAGAAGATGCAGAGGACCCTCCCCTCATGCTGCACCCCAGGGAGAGGACGCAGGAGTATACACTCCTCTTCTGGGGTCCGGCACCAGTGGACTCTCCTCTCTGCTGTACCCCAGCAGAGAGGAAGCTGCAGAGGACATTCCTCTCCGGGTGGGCATCAAAGAGAGGAAGCAGTAGAGGACACTCCTGTTCTCCTGGGGTCTGGCAGCAGAGGTCCCTCCTCAGTGTTAGCGCCAGGGAGCATAGGAGCCTCCTCTCCTACTAGGGTCCAGCACCAGAGGACACTCTTCCCTGATGGACTTGGGTCCAGCTGCAGGGTCCCTCCTGTCTGCCTGAGTCCGGCAGCAAATGACCCTCCTCTCTGCTGAAAAACAGCAGCAGAGGACCCTACTCTCTGCTGATGTTCGGCACCAGAGCACCCTCTTCTTTGCTGAGGTCTGGGAGCAAAGGACCCTCCTCTCTGCTGGGGTCTGGCAGTGGAGGACCCTCCTCTCTTCTGTGGTCCTGCACCAGAGGATCCTCTTCTGCTCCTGGGGTTCCACACCAGAGGACCCACCTCCATGCTGCTGGAGTCCGGGCCCATAGTTCACTCCTCTACTGCTGGGGTCTGGCACCAGAGAACCTTCCTCTCTGCTGGGATCCGGTACCAGAGGACCCCCCTCATCTGCTGGCATCCGGTACTGTAGGAACCCCCTCTGCTGCTGGGGTCCATCAGCCGAAGACTAGCTTCTGCTGCTGGTATCCGACAGCAGCGGATCCCCTTCTGCTGCTGCGGTCTGGCAGCAGAGGATGCTGCTCTGCTGCTGGGGTCCCACAGTAGAGGACTCTTTGCTGCTGCTGCACCCTTGCAGCAGAGGCCTTCATTTGCTGCTGGACCACAGCAGAGAGGAAGTTGCAGAGAGCCCTCGTCCCATACTGGACCCCAAAGAAAGGACGCAGCAGAGGACCTAATCTTGTGATGGCGTCTGGCAGCAGAGGACCCTTCTCTCTGCTGGGGTCTGGTATTAGAGGACATTCCTCAGCTGTTGGGATCCAGCAGGAGAGGACTCCCCTTCTTTGCTGGGTTCCAGCACCAGAGGATCCCCCTCTGCTGCTATTGTCTGGCAGCAGAGGACACCCACTCTGCTGCTAGGATCCGGAACCAGAGCACCCCTCTCTGCTGCTGTGGTCTGGCAGCAGAGAACCTTTCTCCCTTCTGAGGTCCTGCACCAGAAGACACTAGTAGGTTGCTCGGGTCGGGCACCAGATGACCCAACTCTGCTGCTGGGGTCCGGCCACAAAGGTCCTTCCTCCTTGCTATGGTACGGCAGCAGAGGACCCTCCTCCCTGCTCGGGTACCGCAGAACAGGACCATCCTCTGCTGCTGGGGTCCGACACCAGAGGACACCTCTCTCTGCTGAGGTCCGAAACCAGAGTACTGTAGTCTCTGCTGGGGTCGAGCAGCAGGGACCCTCCTTACTCCTGGGGTCCAGCAGCAGAGGATGCTGCTCTGCTGCTTGGTTCATACAGCAGAGGACCCTCCTGCCATCTGGCGTCCGACAGCAGAGGACCCTCGTTTGCTTCTATTCCGGCATCAGAAGACTCCTCTCTGCTGGGGTCTGGCAGCAGAGGCCCCTCCTCCTGGCTGGGGTCAGGCAGCAGAGGACCATCCTCTCTGCTGGGGACTAGTATGAAAGACCCTCCTCCCAGCTGTGGTCCTGCAGCAGAGGACCCTCCACTGCTGTTGTGTCCGGTAGCAGAGCACCCTCCTCTGCTTAGGAACCCCAGCAAAAAGGAAGCAGTAAAGGACCCTATTCTCTGCTTTGGTCCAGCAGCAAAGGACCCTCCTCTCTGCTGTGGCACAGCAGAGAGAAAGCAGAAGAGGAGCCTTTACTCAACTGGGGTCCCGCAGCAGAGGACCTTCCTCTTCTGCTGTGTTCCAGCAGCAAGAGAGGATCCTCCTCTACTGCTGCACCCCTGCCTCTGAGGTTCATCCTCTGCTGCTGGACCACAGCAGAGAGTAAGTTACAGAGGACACTCGTCTCCTGCTGGACCCCTAAGAGAGGACAAAGAGGAGGACCCTCCTCTCTGCTGGGTTCCGGCAGTAGAGGAAACTCCTCTGCTGTGGTCTGGCAGCATAGGACCCTCCTCTGCTAAGGGGTGCGGCAGCAGAGAACACTCCTCTCTGTTGGGGTCTGGCACCAGAGGACACCCCTCTGTGCTGATGTCCGGTACCAGAGAACACTTGTCTCTGCTGGGGTCGAGCAGCAGGGACCCTCCTTACTCCTGGGGTCCAGCAGCAGAGGACACTTCTCAGCTGCTGGGTTCATACAGCAGAGGATCCTCCTCTACTGCTGGACCCCTGCCTCCGAGGATCATTCTCTGCTGCTGGACCACAGCAAAGAGTAAGTTACAGAGGTCACTCGTCTCCTGCTGGACCCCTAAGAGAGGACAAAGAAGAGGACCCTCCTCTCTGCTGGGTTCCGGCAGTAGAGGAAACTCCTCTGCTGTGGTCTGGCAGCATAGTCCCTTCCTCTGCTAAGGGGTGCAGCAGCTGAGAACACCCCCCTTCTGCTGGGGTCCGGCACCAGAAGACCCTCCTAAGCAGCTGGGTTCCGGTAGCAGAGGTCCTCCTCTGTTGAACCTCAGCAGAGAGGAAGCAGCAGAGGACACTCCTCTCTGTTGGAGTGCGGCAGCAGAGAACCCCCCTCTGCTACTGGGGTTTGGCAGCAGAGGACCCTGCACCCCTGCAGCAGACGACCCTCCTCCCTGCTGGACCCCAAAGAGAGGACGCAGCAGAGGACATTCCTCTTCTACTGGTGTCCAGAAGCAGAGTACCCACCTCTCTCTGCTGGCTCCAGCAGCAGAGGACCCTCCTCTCTGCAGTGGTCCGGTACCAGAGAAATATCCTCTGTGCTGTTGTTTGGCAGCAGAGAACCTCGCCCCTCTTGGGGTCAGACAGCAGAGGACCCTCCTCTTTCCTGGGGTCCAGTACCTGAGGACCCGCCTATTCATTGGATCCCAGCAGAGAGGAAGCAGCAGAGGACCCTCCTCTTCTACTTGCGTCAGGCAGCAGAGGACCACCTTCTTCTGCAAAGTTCCGGCAGAAGAGGACGATCCTCTTTGCTGGGGTCCAGAAGCCTAGGACCCTCCTTTTTGCTGTGGTCCGGCAGCAGAGGAACGTCCCCTGTTCATGGGGTCCAGTACCAGAGGACTGCCTTCTGCTTCTGGGGTCCAGCAGCAGAGGACCCTCCTGTGCTGGACTCTGTCCTCTGCTGCTGGACGACAGCAGAGGGGAAGTTGCAGAGGACCCTCATTGCCTACTGGAACCCAAAGAGAGGACACTGCAGATGACCCTACTCTTCTACTGGGGTCCAGCACCAGAGGACCCTCCTCTGCTGCTGGACCACAGCACAGAGGAAGTTGAGGAGGACCCTCATCCCTGACTGGGCCCCAAAGAGAGGAAACTTCAGGTGACCCTCTTCTAATGGTGTTCGGCAGAGGAAGACCCTCCTCTGCTGCTAGCGTCCGGCAACAGAAGACCCCCCCTCTGTTGCTGGGGTCCAGCACCAGAGGACTCCCCTATGCTCCTGGTGTCCTACAGCAGAGAACCCTCCTTCTACTGGGTTCCTGCAGCAGAGGAAAACCCTCTGCTGCTGGAGTCCGGAATCAGAAGTCCTCCCTCTGCTGTTGTTTCTGGCACTAGAGGACCCCTCACTGCTTCTTGGTTCCGGCACTAGAGGACCCCCCCCTGCTGGGGACCGGCACCAGAGGAACCACTTGTGCTGCTGTGGTCCAGTACCTGAGGACTCTCCTCTTCTGCTGGGGTCCAGCAGCAGAGGACCCTCCACACTGCTGGGGTCCAGCACCAGAGGACCGCCTTCTGCTGCTGGGGTCTGGCAGCAGAGAACCCCCTCTGCTCTTGGGGACCGACACCAAAGGACCCTCCTTCTGCTTTGTCTGGCAGCAGAGGACCCCCCTCTTCTGCTGGTGTCCGGGAGTGGAGGTCCTCCCTCTGCTGCTGTGGTCGGGCACCAGAGGACCCCCCTCCGCTGTTGGGGTATGGCACCAGAGGACCCCCCTCTGTTCCTGGGGTCTGGCAGCAGAGGACCTTCCTTCTGCTGTGTTCTGGTAGCAGAGGACCCTCCTCACTGCAGGGATATGGCAGCAGAGGACCCTCATCTGCTGCTCGGGTGTGGAACCAGATGACCCTCCCCTGCTGCTGGGGTCCGGCATCAGAGGACCATCGTCCCTGCTGAAGTCCGGAATGAGAGAACCCTCCTCCCTGCTGTGGTCCGGCTGCAGAAGACCCTCCTCTGTTGGTGGGGTCCGGAAGCAGAGGACCCCCTCTCTTGCTGGTGTCCGGCACCACATGACCCTCCTCTGCTGCTGCGGTCTGGCACCAGAGGACCCTCCTTCTGCTGGGGTCCAGCACCAGAAGACCGCCTTCTGCTGCTGTGGTCCGGCAGCAGAGAACATCCTCTGCTCTTGGGGTCCGACACCAAAGGACTCTTCTATGCTACTGGGTCTGGCAGCAAAGGACCCTCCTTCAGTTGGATCTGGCAGCAGAGGACCCCCCTCTTCTGCTTGTGTCCGGGAGTGGAGGTCCTCCCTCCTCACTGATGTGGTCCGACACCTTAGGACCCCCGTCAGCTGTTGGGGTCAGGCACCAGAGGAGCCCCCTGTCTGCTGAGGTCCAGCAAAAGAGAACCCCCTCTGCTGCTTGGGTTGGGCACCAGAGAACACCCCTCTCTGCTGGGGTCCAGCACCAGAGGACCCTCCTCTCTGCTGGGGTGGAGCAGTAGAATACCCTCTTCTCTGCTGGGGCCCGGCATTAGAAGACCCTCCACTGCTGCTGCATCCGACAGCAGAGGACCCTACTCTTCTGCTGGGCCCCAGCTGAGAGGAAGCAGCAGAGGACCATCCTCTCTGCTGGTGTCTAGCATGAGAGGACCCTTCTCTGCTGGGGTGCAGCAGAAAGGAAGCAGCAGAGGACGTTCCTCTCAGCTGGAGTCCTGCAGCAGAGGACCCTCCTCTTCTTTTCTGTTCCAGCAGCAGAGGACCCTCCTCTCCTGCTGTCAGATCCCAGCAGTAGAGCAGCGTCATCTCCTGCCTGACACAGCAGAGAGGAGGGTCCTCAGCTGCTGAACCCCAGCCTAGAGGAGTCTCCTCTGCTACAGGACCACAGCAGAGAGGAAGTTGCAGAGGACACTCATCTCCTGCTGGACCCCAAAGAGAGGACAAAGCACAGGACCCTAATCTTCGGCTGGGATCCGACAGATGAGGACCCTGTTTCTGCTGGGTTCCTGCAGCAGAGGACCCTCCTCCCTGCTGGGGTCCGTCAGCAGAGGACCCTGTTCTGCTGCTCGGGTCCGGCACCAGCGGACCTCTTCTGCTGCTGGGGTCCGGCACCAGAAGACCCTCCTCCCTGCTGGGTTCTGGAGGCAAGAGGGCCCTCCTCCCAGGTGGGGTCTGGTGGCAGAGGACCACCCTCTCTGCTGGGTACAGCAGCAGAGCATCCACCATTGCTGCTGTTGTCTGAAACCAGATGACAACCCTCTCTGCTGGGGTCCTCTGCCACCAGAGGACCCTCCTCTGCTGCTGGCGTCCGGCACCAGAAGATCCCCCTCTGCTGATGGGGTCCAGCACCAGAGGACCTCCGTATGCTCCTGGGGTCTGGCACCAGAGAACACTCCTTCTGCTGGGTTCCTGCAGCAGAGAACTCCCCTCTGCTGCTAGGGTCTGGCACCAGAGGAACACCTTGTTCTGCTGTGGTGCAGTACCCAAGTACTCTCCTCTCCTACTGGGGTCCAGCGGCAGAGGACCCTCCACTCTGCTGGCGCCCAGCACCAGATTACCGCCTTCTGCTGCTGGGGTGCGGCAGCAGAGGACTCACCTCTGCTGCTGGACCCCAGTGGAGAGGTAGCAGCAAAGGACCCTCCTCTCCTGCTGGACCCCTGCAGCAGAAGACCCGCCTCTGCTGCTGGACCACAGCGTAGGGGAAGTTGCAGAGGAACCTTGTTCCCTACTGGACCCCAAAGAGAGGACATGCAGAGGATCCTACTCTTCTGCTGGCGTCCTGCAGCAGAGGACCCTCCTCTCCTACTGGGGTCCGGCAGCAGAGGACCAGCCTCTGCTGTTCTGGTCCAGCACCTGAGGACCCCCTCTCTGCAGGAGTCTAGCACAAGAGGACCCTCTTCTCTGCTGGGGTCCAGCACCAGAGGAAGCAGCACAGGAACCTCCACTCTGCTGGGGTCCTGCAGCAGATGACACACCACTTCTGCTGGGTTTAAGCAGCAGAGTTCCTACTCTGCTGCAGGACACCTGCAGCATAGGACCCTCCTCTGCTGCTGGACCCCAGCAGAGAGGAAGTACAGAGGACACTCAACTCCTGTTCGACCCCAAAGAGAGGATGTGGCAGAGGAACCTCCTCTTCTGCTGGGGTCTGGCAGCAGAGGACCATGCTCTCTGCTGGGGTCTGGCAGCAGAGAACACTCCTCTCTCCTGGGGTCTGGCAGCCGAGGACCCACCTCCCTGCTGGGGTTCAGCAGTGGAGGACCCTCCTCTGCTGCTGGGGTCCGGCAACAGAGGAACCTCGTTCCTGCTGTGTTCTGGCAGCAGAGGATTCTCCTTCCTGCTGGATTCGGACAGCAGAGGAACCTCCTCTGCTGAAGGAACATAGGAGAGAGAAAGCATCAGATGACCCTCTTCTCTGCTGGGGTCCAGCATCAGAGACCCTCCTTTCTGCTGGACCCCAGCACAGAGGAAGCCGCAGAGGACAATCCTCTCTGCTGAGGTACAACAATAGAGTACCCTCCTCTCTGCTGGGGTCCGGCAACAGAAGACCCTCATCTGCTGCTGCTGTCCAGCAGCAGATGCCCATCCTCTGCTTTTGGTGTCCGGCAGCATAAGACACTCCTCTCCATTGGACCCTATCAGAGAGGAATCAGCAGAGGACCATCCTCTCTACTGGGGTACAGCAGTAGAGGACCCTCCTCTCTGTTGAGGTCCATCACCAGAGGATCCGCCTATCTGCTGGGGTCCAGCAGAGAAGAAGCAGCAGAGGACCCTCCTCTATGCTGGAGTCTGGCCGCAGAGTTCCCTCCTCTCTGCTGGCATCCGGCAGCAGAGGACCATCCTCTTCTGCTGGGTTCCGGCAGCACAAGATCCTTCTCTCTGCTGCTGCCTGGCACCATAGGTTCCCCCTCACTGCTGTTTTCCTGCAGAGAGAAAGGAGCAGAGGACAATCCTCTTCTGTTGGACAATAAAGAAGGAAGCAGCAGGGGACCCTCCTGTTCTGCTGGGTCTGGCAACAGGGGACCCTCTTTCCTTCTGTGGTCCGGCAGCAGATGACACTCGTCCCTGTGGGATCCGGCAGCAGAGGACCATCCTCTCTGCTGGATCCGGCAGCAGAAAACTTACCTCTTCTGCAGAGATCCGGCACCAGAGAACACGCCTCTGCTGGGGTCAGGCAGCAGAGGGTCCTACTCTACTGCTGGGGTCCGGAAAAATAGGACCCTCCTCTCCGTTGGACCCCAGTGGAGAGGAATCAGCAGAGGACCGTCCTCTCTGCTGGAGTCCAGCAGTAGAGTACTCTCCTCTCTGCTGGGGTCCAGCACCAGAGGACTCTCCTCACTGCGGGTGTCCAGCATAGACGAAGCAACAGAGGACCCTCCTCTCTGCTGGGGTCCAGCAGAAGAAGACCCTCTTGTTTACTGGGGTCCGGCAGCAGATTACACTCCTGTATTGCTGGGGTACCGCTGCAGAGGACCCACTTCCCTGCTGGGGTCTGGCAGCAGTGGACACTCCACTTTGCCTTGCTTCCAGCAGCTGAGGACCCTCCTCTCCTGCTGAACCCCTGCAGAAGATGACCCTCCTATGCTGCATGACCTCAGCAGAGAAGAAGTTCTAAAGCACCCTCGTTTCCTCATGGACTTCAAAGAGAGGCCTCAGCAGAGGACCCTCCTCTTCTGTTGTGGTCGGGGAGCAGAGGACCCGCTTCTTCTGCTGGGGTCCAGCAACAGAGGTCCCTTCGCTCTGCTGGGGTCCAGGAGCAGAGGACCCACTCACTGCTGGGGTCCGGAAGCAGTGGACCACCTCTCCTGGACCCCAGCAGGGAGGAAGCAGCAGAGGACCCTCCTCTCTTCTGTGATCCAGCACCAGAGGACACTCCTCTCTGCTCTGCCAAAACAAACAGGAAGCAGCAGAGGACCCACCTCTCTGCCTCGGTTCGGCACCATATGACGTTCCTCTCTGCTGGGTCTAGCACATGAGGACCCTCGTCTGTGCTAGGATCCAGCGAGTAAAATGCTGCAGAGGACCCTTCTCTCTGCATGAGTCCAGCAGCCAAGGACCCTCCTATCCTGCTGAACACCAAAGAGAGGAAGCAGGAGAGGACCTCTCTGCTGGGGTCAGGCTCCAGAAGACACTCCTTCCTGCTGGGCACGGGCAGCTGAGGACCCTGTTCTCTGATGGGGTACAGCAGAAGAAGACCTCCCTCCCCTGCAGGTGTTCGGCATCAGAGTACCCTCCCCTCTGCTGGGGCCTGGAACCAGAGGACGCCCCTCTCTAATTGGACCAGCATCAGAGGACCCTCCTCACTGCCTGGGTCCAGCAGCAGAGGAACCTCCCTCTGTTGGTGTCCGGCACCACAGGAACCACCTCCCTGCTGGCGTCTGGTACCAGATTACCCTCCTCTGCTGCTGGGTTCTGGCACCAGAAGACCCCTCTCTGCATTGGTCCTGCAGCACAGGACCCTCAACTGCTGCTGGGTCCCGGCACCAGAGGACCCCCCTCTCTGATTGGGTCCAGCAGCAGAGGACCCTCCTCACTGCTGGGGTCCAGCAGCAGAGGACCTTCCTCTCTGCTGGGGTCTGGGAACACAGGACCCTCCTGTCTGCTGTAGTGCAACACCAGAGAAGCCTCGTCCTCTGCTGTGGCCCAGCAGCAGAGGAAACTCCTCTCCGCTGGGGTCCAGAAGCGGAGCACCCTCCTCTCTGCTGAGTTCCAGCACCAGAGGACCTTCTTCTCTGCTAGGATCCAGCACCAGAAGACCCTCCTCTCTGTTGGGTCCGACATCCGAGAATCCTCCTCTATGCTGGCGTCCGGCAGTAGAGGACCCTCTTTTCTGCTGGGGTCCTGCAGCAGAGGACCCTCCTCTCTTTTTGGGTCTGCCAGCAGAGGACGCTCCTTCCTGCTGGGGTCCGGCAGCAGAGGACCTTCATCCATGCTGGAGAGCCTTGGATGAGCGTCCTGCACTGAGTGCTGGTGGCCACGAGAGGGCGCCCAAAGCCGCCATTCATTCTTTTCTTTTTTTCTTTTCTTTCCCCCCCCTTTTTTTTTTTTTACACGTTTATTTATTTTATTCCAAAATCAGATATACAGAGCCACAATGGCTGGTGCATGCCGATCCAAAGCCAGGAACCTGGAGCCTCTTCTAGATCTCCCATGTGGGTGCAAGTTTCCAAATCCTTGGGCCGTTTCGACTGCTTTCCCAGGCCACAATCAGGGATCTGGTTGGGAAGTGGAGCAGCCAGGATTAGAACCGGTGCCCATATGGGATCCCGGCTCGTCCAAGGCGAGGACTTTAGTTGCTAGGCTACGGCACTGGGCCCCAAGCTGCCCTTTCTACCCCTGGTGGGCTCAGGCCTTCTGACCGCTAGACAGTCCAACCCTAGCCATCCTAGCATCAGGTGGGTGTCCCGGACAGTATTCTGGTACATGTGCTGTTGAAAGATCAGGGTTCCAAGGCCGAACAGCCCACATACCAAAGCCCGGGAGGGAGGAGACGTTTGGGGCCTAGCATCAGCCCAGGCCTCTGTGATAGGAAGTGTCACAGCCTCCAGCCAGATTCTGCTGCCCTCTTGTTCACCAGGAAGTGCTTCACCCTCCTCCATGGATCCTTGTGGATTCAAGACTCTTCCTCCTGCTGGTCAGCTGTGGATCGTCGTGTGCCGCTGATGTGCCATCTTCCACAAGACATCCCAACAGCTGACATCTGTTCTTCACAGAGGTCCTTCTCCCCAGGACAGGTAGAGTAGCAACATGCCTGGATCCCTTGTCTGTACTGGCTGCTCTCACAGCACGGAACGGCATAAGTTGTGCAAGCCAGGGGGACAGGTGCCTTCAGCAGCCTGGTGAAGGAGCTGCTGAAGGGTCCAGCAAGGATTGGTGTGGTGTGGTGTGTGTTGTGTGTGGTGTGGTGTGGTGTGGTGTGGTGCAGGGCATTGTCCCAGTGGGTCAAGCCTCAGCCTGCCAGGTGGATGGCCTGTACGGGTGCTGCTTCAAATCCTGGCTGCATCCCCTGCAGTCCAGCTCCCTGCCGATCCTCCTGGGAGAGCAGCGGAGGATGCTGCAGGGGCTTGTGCCCCTGTGCCCGTGTGCCCCTGTGCCCCTTTGGGAGATCTGGAGGGAGCTCCTGGTTCCTGGGCTTGTCCTGACCCAGCCACAGCTGGCTGTGGTGGTGGTCCTTGGGGATGTGAGCCAACAGATGCAAGAAAGATTCTGTCTCTCCCTCTCTGTTCCTCTGTGCTTCCAAGAAAAGAGGACAGAGGGAGGCAGGAGGGAGGAAGGAAAAGACAGAAAGCTGCTGGCCTCCTGCGAGGGAGCATGCTGTGTGCTGTGCTGTGACTCTAGACTGCTTTTAGCTGTCAGTGCAGACCCCCAGGGCATGCATATGGCTTCCATCATGGGACTCGTGTGCAAGCTCTAAAAAGAGTGTCCTTGAGAGCAAATGCCTCTCTGAGTTGGGGTGCTTCCAATGATTTGTCAGGAGAGCCTTGGATGAGCATCCTGCAGTGAGTCCTGGTGGCCACGAGGGTGCCCGATGCTGCCCTACCTTTTTTTTTTTAAACAGGTTTATGTATTTTATTCCAAAGTGAAATATACAGAGAGGAGAAGAGACAGAGAGAAAGATCTTCTGTCCAATGATTCACTCTCCAAATGAGCCGCAAGAGCCGGTCCCCTGGGGACGCACTCTGCTGGGGCCTCAGCAAGAGGGACCCTTTGCCCCCCCTCCATCCCCTCCCTATCTGCTGGGGCATCTGCAAGATGGTCCATCTCGTGAGCCCCTCTGCCTGGGTCTCAGCGAGATGGTCTTCGTCGGACACCCCTCTCTCTCTACCTGGGCTTCAGCTAGTGGGACCCCTAGCGACCTCTTCCTCGCTGCTGGGGCCCCAGTGAGAGGGTCCCCCTCTGGAATCCCTCTGCTGGGGCCTCAGAGACAAGGACCCCCGGTGCAACCTACACTCTCTGCTGGGGCCTCAGTGAGAGAGATCCTCAGAGCCCAAGCCTCTCTCAGTGTTGGGGACTCAGCCAGAGGGTCCCCCTCAAGACCCCATCTTCTGGGGCCCCAGTGAGAGGGACGCCTGAGTCCCACACTCACTCTGCTGGGTCCTCCGCGAGAGGGTCGCCCTGGGAACCCCCTCTGCTGGGGCCTCAGCGAGAGGGACCCCATCGGGACCCCCTCTGTTGGGGAATCAGCAAGGGGAAACCCTGGTGACCCCTCTCTCTCTGCTGGGGCCTAAGCGAGAGGATCCCCCTTGGGACCCCCTCTACTGGGGCCTCAGCGAAGGGGAACCCCGGTGATCCCCTTTGCTTGGGCCTCAGCTAGAGGGACACCCGGAGCCACCTAACCTATCTGCTGGGGCCTAGGCGAGAAGGGACCACTCGGGACCCCTCTGCTGGAGCCTCAGCGAGAGTGTCCCCCTCGGGACCCCCTCTGATGGGGACTCAGTGAGGGGGAACCCTCGCGACCCCTCCCTCCCTGCTGGGGCCTCAGCGAAGGGGAACCCAGGTGACCCCCTTTGCTTGGGCCTCAGCTAGAGGGACACCCTTCTCACCTAACCTCTCTGCTGGGGCCTAGGCGAGAAGGGACCACTCGGGAACCTCTTTGCTGGGGCCTCAGCGAGATGGACCCCCAGAGCCCCCTTCCCTCTCTGTTGATGCCTCAGCAGGAAGGTCTCACTCGGGACCATCTCTGCTGGAGCCTCAGCGAGAGTGTCCCCCTCGGACCCCTCCTCTCTTAATGCTGTGGCCTCAGTGAGAGGATTCCACTCGGGACCCTCTCTGCTCTGGCCTCAGCAAGATGGTCCCCCCAGACCCCCCTCTCTCTCTGCCTGGGCCTCATTGAGAGAGATCATCAGAGCCTGACCCTCTCTCTGTTGGGGACTCAGCCAGAGGGTCCCCCTCAGGACCCCGTCTTCTGGGGCCTCAGTGAGAGGGACCCCTGAGTCCCACTACCTCTCTGCTGGGTCCTCTGCGAGAGGAACCCCAGAGCCCCACTCACTCGATGCCGTGGCCTCAGTGAGATGGACTCACAACCACCCCCTTTCTCCTCTCTCTCTGATGGGGCGTCAGCGAGAAGGACTCACAACCACTCCCTTTCTCTCTCTCTCTCTCTGCTGGGGCCTCAGCGAGACGGTCCCCTTGGGATCCCATCTGTTGTGACCTCATCGAGAGGGACTCCCTTGAGACCCCCTCTGCTGGGGTCAGCGAGAGGGTCCCCCAGCGCCCCCCTCTGCTGCTGCGGCCTAAGCGAGAAGGTCTCCCAAGCACCCCTCCATCTCTGCTGGGGACACAGCGAGAGGGTCCCCAGCCGGATCCCCCTCCTTCTTCGCTGGAATCTCAGCGAGAAAGTACCCCTCGGAACCCCCTCTGCTGGGGTCAGCGAGAGGTTTCTTCTCAGACCCCCCTTTCTCTCTGCTGGGGCCTCAGCGAGAGGGTCACCCTGGGGACCCACTCTGCTGCCTCCTCAGCGAAAGGGACCCCCAGAGCCCCCTCCCTAGCTGCTGGGGCCTCAGCGAGACAGACCCCCGAGCACCCCTCCATCTCTGCTCGAGCCTCAGTAGGAAGGTACCCCTCGTGACCCCCTCCTCAGGCCTCAGGAAGAGGGTCCCCCTCGGATACCCCCTCCATCTCTGCTGGGGCCTCATCGAGAGGAACTCCCTTGAGACACCCTCTACTGGGGCCTCAGCGAGAGGGTTCCCCAGTGTCCCCTCCCTCGCTGCTGGGTCCTCAGCTAGAGGGTCTCCATAGGGACCCCCTCTGCTGGGGCCTCAGCGAGAGGGACACTTGCCACCCCCCCTCTCTCTCTTAGCTGGGGCCCCGAGAGAAGTTAGCACTTGGACCCCCCCTTCTCTCTGCTGTGGCCTCAGGGAGTGGGACCCTCGCCCCCTCTCTCTGCTGGGGCCTCACTGAGGGACCCCTTAGGGACCCCCTCTGCTGGGGCCTCAGCGAGAGGGACCTCTGGTGACTCCTCCCTCACTGCTGGGGCCTCAGCAAAAGAGACCACTCGGGACCCCCTGTACTGGGGCCTCAGCGAGATTGTCCACCTTGGTACCTCCTCTGCTGGGGCCTCAGCGAGAGGGTCCCCCTCAGACCACCCATCTCTGTCTGCTGGGACCTCAGCGAGGGTGTCCCCCTTGGGACACCCTCAGCTGGGGCATCAGCAAGAGGAACCCTCACGCTGCTGGTGCCTCAGCGAGAGGGTCCCACTCCGAACCCATTCTGCTGGGGCCTCAGCGAGAGGGACCCTCGTCCTCCTCTCTGTCTCTGTTTCTGCTGGGACCTCCGCGAGAGGGTCCTACTCGGGACTCCACTGCTGGGGACTCAGCAAGAGGGACCACCACAGCCCACCTACCTAGCTGCTGGGGCCTCAGTGAGAGGGTCACCCTGGGGAACCCCTCTGCTGGGGCCTCTGTGAGAGCGTGTTCCTCTGACCCTCCCTGTCTCTGCTGGGGCCTCTGTGAGAGGGTCCCACTCGGGACAACCTCTGCTGGGGCCTCAGCGAGAGGGACCCTTTCTCTGCTGGGGCCTAAGCGAGAATGACCCTCCCAGCCAGAGACTCAATCTCTGCTTGGGCCTCTGAGAGAGGGTCCCTTTCGGGACCCCGCCTGCTGGGGCCTAAGCGAGAGTGACCCCCAGAGCACCCTCCCTCGCTGCTAGGGCCTCAGTGATACTGACCCCAGCTCCCCTCCATCTCTGCTGGGGTCTCAGTGAGAGGGTCCCCCTCTTGCGCCCCCTCCCTCTCTGCTGGAGCCTCAGTGAGAAGGTACCCTTCAGGGCCCCTCTGCTGGGCCTCAGGAAGAGGGTCCACCTCGGACACCGCCTCCGTCTCTGCTGGAGCCTCAATGAGAGGGTTACCCTCTGGAGCCCCTCTGCCTGGGCTTCAGCTAGAGGGACCCCTGGCAACCCCTCTCTTGCTGCTGGGGCCTCAGCGAGAGGGTCCCCCTCTGGAATCCCTCTACTGGGGTCACAGCGAGAGGGACCCCTGGTGCCACCTACCCTCTCTGCTGGGACCTCAGCGAGAATATACCCGTCAGGACCCCCTGTGCTGGGGCCTCAGCGAGACGCACCCGCGGAGCCCCCTCCTTATCTGCTGGGGCCTCAGGGTGAGGGTCACCTTCACCGTCCATTCCTCACTGCTGGGGCCTCAGCAAGAGGGTCCCACTCGGGACAACCTCTACTGGGGCCACAGCAAGATTATCCCCCTCGGGACCCCTGTATGCTGGGGCCTCAGCGAGAGGGACCCTTTCTTTGCTGGGGCCTCAGTGAGAGGGACCCTCCCAGCCAGAGCCTCTATCTCTGCTGGGGCCTCTGAGAGAGGGTCCCCCTCGGGACCCCGTCTGTTGCTGCCTAAGCGAGTGGGACTCCCAGAGCCCCCCTCCCTAACTGCTGGGGCCTCAGCGAGATGAACCCCCGAGCACCCCTCCATCTCTGCTAGGACATCAGTGAGAGCGTCCCCCTTGGACGCGCCCTCCCTCTCTGCTGGAGCCTCAGCAGGAAGGTAACCCTCGGGACCCCATGTTCTCGGGCCTCAGAAAGAGGGTACCCCTCTCATATAACCCCTCTGTCTCTGCTGGAGCCTCAACAAGAGGGTCACACTCTGGAGCCCCTCTGCTGGGCCTCAGCGAAAGGGACCCCAGCGCTCCCCTCCCTCGCTGCTGGGGCCACAGAGAGAGGGTCCCCCTCGCAACCCCCTCTGCTGGGTCCAGAGCGAGAGGTTTTCCCTTGGGATCACCTCTGCTGGTGCCACAGTAAGATGGTCCACCTTGGGACCTCCTCTGCTGGGGCCTCAGCAAGAGGTTCCCCCTTGAGACCCACTCTGCTGGGGCTTCAGGGAGAAGGTCCCCCTCGGACCCTCCCTTCCTCGCTGCTCAGGCCTCAGCAAGAGGTTCCCCTTCAGGACCCAGTCTGCTGGGGCTTCAAGGAGAAGGACCATCGGCTGCCCCTCCCTCTCTCTCTCTCTCTCTCTCTAACTGCTGGGGCCTCAGCGAGAAGGTCCTGCTCGGGACCCACTCTGCTGGGGCCTCAGTGTGAGGGACCCTGGCCCCCCCATCACCTCCCTATCTGCTGGGGCATCTGCAAGATGGTCCATCTCGTGAGCCCCTCTGCCTGGGTCTCAGCGAGATGGTCCTCCTCAGACCCCCCCTCTCTCTCTACCTGGGCTTCAGCTAGTGGGAACCCCAGCAACCCCTTCCTTGCTGCTGGGGTGTCAGTGAGAGAGATCCTCAGAGCCCAAGCCTCTCCGTGTTGGGGACTCAGTCAGAGGGTCCCCCTCAAGACCCGGTCTTCTGGGGCCTCAGTGAGAGAGACCCCTGAGTCCCACACTCTCTTTGCTGGGTCCTCCGCAAGAGGGTCGCCCTGGGGAACACCTCTCCTGGGGCCTCAGAGAGAGAGACCCCCTCGGGGCCCCCTCTGATGGGGACTCAGTGAGGGGGAACCCTGGCGACCCCTGCCTCTCTGCTGGGGCCTCAGTGAGAGGATCCCCCTTGGGACCCCGTCTGCTGGGGTCTCAGCGAGGGGGAACCCCGGCGACCCCCTTTGCTTGGGCCCCAATAGAGGGACACCCGGAGCCACCTAACCTTTCTGCTGGGGCCTAGGCGAGAAGGTACCACTCGGGACCCCCTTTGCTGGAGCCTCAGCGAGATGGACCCAAGGAGCCCCCTTCCCTCTCTGTTGATGCCTCAGCAGGAGGGTCCCACTCGGGACCCCCTCTGCTGGAGCCTCAGCGAGAGTGTCCCCCTCGGACCCTTCCTATCTCAATGCTGTGGCCTCAGTGAGAGGATTCCACTCAGGACCCGCTCTGCTGTGGCCTCAGCGAGAGGGTCTTCCCAGACGCCAATCTCTCTCTCTGCCTGGGCCTCATTGAGAGAGATCATCAGAGCCCGACCCTCTCTCCGTTAGGGACTCAGCCAGAGGGTCTCCCACAGGACCCCGTCTTCTGGGGCCTCAGTGAGAGGAAGCCATGAGTCCCACTACCTCTCTGCTGGGTCCTCTGCGAGAGGGTCCCCCTGAGCACCACCTCTCCTGGGGCCTCAGCGAGAGAGGGACCACCTAAGGCCCCTCTCTGCTGGGCCATCAGCAAGAGGTTCCCCCTCGGACCACCCTCCCTCTCTGCTGGGGCCTCAGCGAGAGGGTCCCTCTTGGGACCCCCTCTGCTCTTGCCTCAGCGAGAGTCCCCCTCGGACCTCCAGTATCTCTGTGCTGTGTCCTCAGTGAGAGGGTCCCACTCAGGAACCCCTCTGCTGGGTCCTCAGCCCGAGGGTCCCCCTCGGAATCCCTCTCCATCTCTGCTGGGGCCTCCGTGAGAGGTTCCCCCTCAGGCAGGTATATTAGGCCTTTATATGTTATGCAAGTATGTTAGTATTTGTGAAGCACCCCTCTCTTTATCTTGTCTTTCTGCTATGAGCACCAGGTTCCGACATTTCCTGCCAGTTTCCATTTTAACCAGACTATCAGACTGTCTGGTGTGTGACCCCAGCTGTTGGGGGTCTGGCCCTCCCTTTATAAATAGCATAATCTCTGCCCGTGATTTTGCTTATCATTCCCCTGTTATTACCACAGGGAAAATACCCACCTTCTCTACGTGGCAGCTTTGTGGGGTTTGGACATGACTGGCAAGCACCCCGTTTTCCCTTCTTTAGGAATGCAATGATTCCTGTGGAATCTATTAGTTCCATCATTCCTCTGAACTTGAGGAATCGCTCACGTGGGTGAACCTCAGCTCCTTGAATTTGAAGCTTGTGTCTGTCTGTGTTATCCCCATGTTTCTCTCTCACATACAGAAAACACCTCTGAAGTAAATGACACCACGTTCCAGCGCACCCTGACAGCGTGCTGGAATGGCAATTGCAATTCTGCTGTTCTTCAGCCCCTGCCCTGAATCCTGCCTGTGTCTGTTGGGACTGACGGAGAGGCCTCGTTGGCCTGATAAAGCATAAAAGAGACTGGCATAATGGCGACCACCATAGCCAGTACATCAGCAGCCGCCACCACCAGTTACCTTGGTGACAATGAACAAGGTCGCGGTACAGACTGCCAGAGTTATGGAAAAATAGGACTTTACTGATGCACATGAGTGGGTGGGCACCCTTGTGTTGTAACTGTGGGTTGATCTGTTGGCAGAGGAACAGCAGAGTCTGTGAGATTGGGTCTAGGCCTCTTGTACCCCATCGTATGCCTTTTTGTGTGCAACACCTATGCAAGTGCAAAATGCTTCCAAGCCCGGGAACTGCTGTCTGCTCGTTGCTACCGAGCTAAAGATACTCCTATGGTCAGGGCCTCTTGTTCCCCATCATATGCTTTATGTATGTTTCAGCTGTGTAGTGCTATGTTTTCCCAAGCCCGGGAACTGCTGTCTGCTTGTTGCTACCGAGCTAAAGATACTCCTATGGTCAGGGCCTCTTGTTCCCCATCATATGCTTTATGTATGTTTCACCTGTGTAGTGCTATGTTTTCCCAAGCCCGGGACCTGCTGTCTGCTCATTGCTACCGAGCTAAAAACATTCCTAGCCATGGAACAGGGTTACTTGCCTCCCTGAGTATGGTTTTTGCATCTGCAGCAGGCAATGCTTGAATGGCAGCCAGTGACAGGTAAGATATACCAGGCACTGAACAACCTAAGACCGGGGCTCTGTCATGCTACAGAGATTCCTGATGAAGGGTAAAGCTGATAACGTGAGAGTCTACAACCTAAGACAGGCACATTCAAGTCAGCTTTAAAACAAAAAATGCGGTCCTGTTGTGGGCTAAGGAGATGATTAGCACTTGTTAAACTGAGGACTACGGGAACGGGTTTGCTGCTAAAAACACCTGGTCTAATTGGGCTCAGCTGCACGCAATGTTCTGTACATGAGGGTGTGGGGGAAAGAGCAAACAAGGAGAGCGGAAAGAGCAAAATGGGGAGACTTGAGAGACTTCCAACATCTCTGTTCTCCATGTCGGAGACTCATGCACAGACCTTCGCCGTGTCCACGAACTGGTTCTGCTAGAGAGAACACATTTTCCCTTCTTCAGGGCATCATAGGAAACATTTGTGAGATGAGGCATCTCAGTCGTGTGTATTGGAGGCAGGAATTTGGCCCCACAGCCTCCTAACACCAGCCACTGCCCTGTTGTTCACCAAGGAATGCTTCACCCTCCTCCAGGGGCATTCTGGATTCAAGAATCTTTCTGCTGCAAACCACCTGTTAACCATCAGCTGCCACTGATGTGCCACCTGAACCAAGAAACCTCAACAGCTGACGTGTATTCTCCACAGATGCTTTCTCACCAGGAGAGGTAGAGTAGCAGCATGCCTGGATGCCTTGTTGGTGCCCGCTGCTGTCTCAGCACGGAACAGCCAAAGTTGTGCCAGCAAGGGGGACAGGTACTTTCACCGGCCTGTTGAAGGAGCTGCTGAAGAAACTGGTAAGGGATGTTGTCAGGTGGTGCGGGTTTTGGTGGTTGGGGAGGGGTCCTAAGGTGTCAAGCATCAAGCCTGTGAGGCTTGTGTGCAGTTCAGCTGTATGGGTGCTGCTTGAAGACCTGACAGCATCCTCTGAAGTCCAGCTCCCTGCCGATGGTGCTGGGTGAACAGCAGAGAATGGCGCAGGGGCTTGTGCCCCTGTGCCTCTGTGCCCCTGTTGGAAATGTGGAGGAAGCTCGTGGTTCCCGGGCTTGACCTGGCCCAGCCACATCTAGCTCTGGTGGTGGTCCCTGGGGAAGAGAGGCAGCAGATGCAAGAAAGATTGCTCTCTCTCTCCCTCTCTGTTCCTGTGTGCTCCAAGCAAACAGGACAGATTCAGGCAGGCAGGCAAGAAGGCAGGAAGAGAGAGATTGCTATTGGCCTCCTGGCAGGGAGTGTGCTGTGTGCTGTGTGCTGTGCTGTGGCTCTAGACTGCTTTTGTCTGCCAATGCAGATTCCAAGGGTGTGCGTAAGGCTTCTGTCCTGGGAATTCTGTGCAACCGCTCCAAAGAGTGTCCTTGAGAGTGAATTTCTCTTAGGCTTGGATTGTTTCTCTTTTTTGTGCATGAGAGCCTGGAGGAGCGTCCTGCAGTGAGTCCTGCTGGCCATGAGAGGACGCATAAGCTGCTCTTTCTACCCCTGGTTGGCTGAGGCATTTCGAGCACTAGAAGGTCCAGCCCCAGCCATCCTAGTGTCAGGTGGGAATCCCGGACAGAATTCCTTTATATGTGTCCCTTGAAGATTGGGCTCCAAGGCCGAACAGCCCGCATATGAAGGATCAGGAGGGGGTGTAGGACGCTTGTGGCCTTGCATCAGGCCAGGCCTCTGTGCTAGGAAGTGGCTGTCTGTCTTCACCAGTAAGGTACAACCTAGGGCACAATTAGAACTAGAAGCTGGAATTTCGCATCACGGACCCCAGAGGCCCTGAGGGACCTGGAGTCCCAGTCAGTAAGCCCATGAGCCCTATGGGAGCTGAAATCCCATGTGAGTGTGCACACGGACCCTCTGGGAGCTGGAGTCCCACATCACTGTGCCCATGGGCCCCATGAGACCTGGAGTTCCATGTCTGTGTACCCACGAGCCCTCTTGGACCTCGATCCTAATTCAGCATTCCCCAATCCCTGTGGAATCTGGGGTCCCACGTCAGCGTGCCCATGGACCCTCTGAGACCTGGAGAAACACACCAGCTGACTAGCACTGATGGTTCGCAGATGAGGTACCCAGAAAACTTTCCGGAATCTGGAAGCAGAGGATTCTCCTCCCTGCTGGGGTTCAGCAGCAGAGGACCATCCTGCCACCTGGAGACCAGCAGCAGAGGACCATCCTGCCTGCTGGGGACCAGCAATAGAGGACCATTCTCCCTGCTTGGGTGCGGCAGCAGAGGACCCTAACCGCTGCAGGGTCCAGCAACAGAGGACCCTCATCCCTGCTGCTGGACACCAGCAGAGAGGAAGCATCAGAGGTCCTTTCTCTCTGCTGCGGTCCAGCACCAAAGGACCATCCTCTCTGCTGGACCGCAGCAGAGAGGAAGCCGCAGAGGACCCTCTTCTGTGCTGCTGGGGTCAAGCAGCCGCAGAGGACCCTCCTCTGCAGCTGGTGTCCGGAACCACAGGACCTACTCTGCTTCTGGGGTCCGGTAGAAGAAGACCCTCCTTGCTGCTGGGTTCTGGCACCAGAGGACCCACCTCTGCTGGTGGGGTCCGTCAGTAGAGGACCATTCTACGCTACTTCAGTGCGGAACAGAAGGACCCTCCTCTGCTGTTGGAGTCTGGCAACAATGGAGCCTCCTCAGCTGCTTTGGTCCTTCAGCAGAGGACCCTTTTTTCTGCTGGGGTCTAGCACGACAGGACACTTGTCTCTGCTAGTTTCCAGCAGAGACGAAGCAATAGAGGACCCTACCCTCTGCAGGAGTCTGGCAGCAGAGGACCCACCTCTCCTGCTGGACAACAAGGAGAGAAAGCAGCAGAGGAACCTCCTGTTCTGCTGGGGTCTGGCAGCAGAGGACCCTCCTCTCTGCTGGGGTCCGGAAGCAGAGGACTCTCCAACCTGTTGTTGTTTGGCAGCAGAGGAACTTCTACAGTGCTGGGGTGGAGCAGAGAGGAAGTAGCATAGATACCTCCTCCATGCTGTGGTCCAGCCTCAGAGGATCCTCCTCTGCAGCTGGACCTCAGCAGAGAGGAAGATGCAGAGTATCCTTGTCTCCTGCTGGACCCCAAAGAGAGGATGAAGCAGAGAACCCTGCTCTCTGCTGGGGTCCGGCAGCAGAGCACACTCGTCCCTGCTTGGGTGTGGAAGCAGAAAACCCTCTTCCCTGCTGGGATCCCACAGCAGAGGACCCTCCTCTCAACTGGGTTCTGGCAACAGAGGACCCTCCTCCGTGCTGGGGTCTGGAAGCAGAGGACACTCCTCTGCTGCTGGGATCTGGCACTAGAGGATCCTCCTCTGCTGCTGAGATCCAGCAGCAGAGGATTCTCCTCCCTGCTGGGGTACAGCAGCCGGGGAACCTCCTGCCTTCCGGGTCCAACAGCAGACGACCCTCCTCTTCTGCGGGACCCCTGCAAAGAGGTGTTTCCCTGCTACTAGACCACAGCAGAGAAGAAGTTGCAGAGGACCCTCCCCTCATGCTGCACCCCAGGGAGAGGACGCAGGAGAATACACTCCTCTTCTGCTGGGGTCCGGCACCAGTGGACTCTCTGCTGTACCCCAGCAGAGAGGAAGCTGCAGAGGACCCTCCTCTCCTGCTTGGCATCAAAGAGAGGACACTCCTGTTCTCCTGGTGTCTGGCAGCAGAGGACCCTCTGCTCTGCTTGGGTCTGGCATCAGAGTACCCTCGTCTCTGATGCGGTCCGGCTGCAGAGAACCCACCTCCCTCTGGGCTCCAGCAGTGGAGGACCCACCTCTGCTGCTGGAATCCGGCGGCAGATAACCCTCATCCCTCATGTGTAATGGCAGCAGAGGACTCTCATTTCTGCTGGGGTCCTACAGCAGAAAGCTGGAGCATCAGATGAACCTCTTCTCTGTTGGGGTCTGGCATAGGAGGACCCTCCTCTCTGCTGGGGTTCAGCACCAGAGGAACCTCCTCTCTGTGGGGGTCAAGCAGCTGAGTACCCTCCTCTCTGCTCTACCCCAGCAGAGAGGCAGCAGTGGTGGACTCTTTTTCCTGCTGGGCTCTGGCACCAGAGGACCCTCCTCTGCTGAGGTCCAGTACCAGATTACCCTCATCTCTGCTGTGTTCCGGGAGCACTGGACCCTCCTCTCTGCAGGGGTCTAGCACAAGAGGAAGGAGCAGATGACCCTCCTCCTGCAGGCGTCAAGCAGCAGATGCGCCTTCTCTCCTGCTGCAACACAGCAGCAGAGGAGCCTCCTCTCTGATGGACTGGGGACCAGCAGCAGAGGACCCTCCTCTCTGCTTAGGCCCGGAGGCAAAAGACCCTCCTCTCCTGTTAGCATCAGGCAGCAGAGGACCCTACTCTCCTGCTGGAACCCAGTAGCAGAGGACCCTCCTCTCTGATGGACTGGGGTCCAGCAGCAGAGGACCCTCCTCTCTGCTGCACATCAGCAGAAATGAAGCCGCAGAGGACCCTCCTCTCTGCTAATGTCCAGCAGCAGTGGACCCTCCTCTGCTTCTGGGGTCCGGCAGCAGAGGACACTATTCTGCTGCTGTGGTCCGCGAGCAGAGGTCCATCCTCTGCTGCTGGAGTCCAGAAGAAGTGGGCCCTGCTCTGCTGCTGGGGTCCTGCTGCAGTGGACCCTCCTCTGCTGGACCCCAGCAGAGAGAAAGCAGCAGAGGACCCTCCTATTTGCTTGGGTTGAGCAACGGAGGACCCTCCTCTCTGCTGGGGTCCAGCACCAGAGGATCCTCCTCTGTTCTGGAGTCCAGCTCAGTGGAAGCAGCAGAGGACCCTCCTCTCTGCTGGGGTCCGGCACCAGAAGACCCTCTTCTCTGCTGGGGTCCTGCACCATAATACCCTCCTCTCTGCTGAAGTCCGGCATCAGAGGACACTGCTTCCTGCTGGGATCCTGCAGCAGAGGAACTTCAGTGCTGGAATCCGGCAGCCAAGGACCCTCCTCATTGCTGGAATCCGGCACCCGAGGACCGACCTCCGCTGCAGGAGTCCGGCAGCAGAGGACATCCCTCTGCTGTAGTCCGGCAGCAGAAACCCCTGTACTCTGTTGGTTTCCATGAGCAGAGGACCCTTCTCTGCTGCTGGGGTCCAGCAGTAGTGGACCCTACTCTCTGCTGGTGTCCTGTAGCAGAGGAACCCCCTGTCTTCTGGATTCCAGCAGAGAGGAAGTAGAAGAGGACTCTCCTCTCAGCTGGTGTCCAGCAGCAGAAGACCGTCCTCTCCTGCTGGCGTCAAACAGCACAGGACCCTTCTCTCCTAATGGAACTCAGTAGCAAGAGGACCCTCCTCTCTAATGGACTGGGGTCCAACAGCAGAGGACCATCCTGTCTGTTGGGGTCCAGCAGCAGAGTAACCTCTTATCTGCTTGGGTCCGGCAGCAGATTACCCTCCTCTCTGCAGATGTCCGACAGCAGAGCACCCTGTCTGATGGCGTCTGGCAGTCACTGATCCTCCTCTCTGCTGGGGTACAATAGCAGAGGACCCTCCTTTCTGCTGTGGTCCAGCACCAGAGGACCCTCCTCTTCTGCTGGGGTCAGGGACCAGAGGACCATACTCACTGCTGGCATCCGGCACCAGAGGACCTTCCTCTGTTGCTGGGGTCCGAAACAAGAGGACCCTCCTATCCTCTCTACCTCTGCAGAGAGGAAGTTGCAAAGGAATCCTGATCTCTGCTGTGGTCCAGCACCATAGGCCCTTCCTCTCTGTTGGGGTCTAGCAGGAGAGGGCGCTTGTCTCTGCTAGGGTCCAGCAGAGAGGGAGCAGTACAGGACCTTCCTCTCTGCTGGGGTCCAGCAGGAGAGGACCCTCCTCTTTTGCTGGATCCCTGCAGAAGAGGAAACTCTTCTGCTACTGGACCCCAGCAGAGAGGAAGCTGCAGAGGAGCCTCCTCTCCTGCCTAACACCAAAGAGAGGAAGTAGCAGAGGACCATCCTGTTCTGCTGGTGTCCAGAAGCAGAGGACCATCCTCTCTTCTGTGGTCTGGCAGCAGAGGACACTCCTCCCTGCTGGGGTCCGGCAGCATTGGACCCTCGACCCCACTGGGGTCCGGCAGCAGATGACCCCCTTCTGCTGCAGGTATCTTGCACCAGAGAACACCCCTGTGCTATTGGGGTCCAGCAACAGAGGACCCCCCTCTGCTACTGGTGTCTGGCAGAAGAGGAAGATCTGTTGCTGGGGTCTGGCATCAGAGAACCCCCCTTTGCTATTGGGGTCCAGCAACAGAGGACCCTCTTCTGCTGCTGGGCTCTGACACCAGAGGACACTCCCAGCTGGCCTCTGGCAACAAAGGACCCTCCTCCGTGCTGGGGTCCGGCAAAAGAAGACTCCTCTCTCTACTGGGGTCCAGCAGCAGAGTACCCTCCTCTCTGCTATGTTCGGTCCGCAGAGTACCCTCCTCTTTGCTGGGGTGTGGCAGCAGAATTCAATCCTATTTGCGGTAGTCCAGCAGTAGAAGACCTTACTCTCTGCTGGGGTCTGGCAGCAGAGGACCCCCCTCTGCTGCTGGGGTCTGATAGCAGAGGACCTCCCTTTGCTGCTGGGGTCTGGAAGCAGAGGACGCCTCTCCCTTCTGGTGTCCAGCAGCAGAGGACCCTCCTGCCTACTGGGTTTCAGCAGCAGAGGACCATTTTTTCACGCTGCACCACTGCAGCAGAGGACCCTGCTATGCTGCTGGACCACAGAAGAGAGCAAGATGCAGACGATCCTCGCCTTCTGCTGGACTGCAAAGAGAGGACAAAGCAGAGGACCCTCATCTTCTGCTGGGGTCCGGCAGCAGAGGACCCTCCTCTCTGCTGCGGCCTGGTAGCAGAGAACTCCCCTCTCTGAAGCGGTCTGGGAGAAGAGTACCCTCCTCTCTCTTGGGGTCCATCATGAGAGGACCCTCCTCAGCTGCTGGGGTCCGGAACCAGAGGACCCTCCTCTGCTGCTGCGGTCGAGCACCAGAGGACACAACTCTCTGCTAGGGTCCAGCACCGGAGAACCCTCTTCTCGGCTGGGTCCAACAGCAGAGGACACAGCTATGCTCTCTGCTGGGGTCCGACAACACAGGACCCTCCTCTGCTCCTCAGTCCGACATCAGAGGACCCTCTTCTCTGCGGGTTCTGGAAGCAGAGGACACTGCTTTGATGCTGGGGACCGACAGCAGAGAACAATAATCTCCTGCTGGGGTCTGGCAGCAGAGAACCCTCCACTGCTGTTGGGGTCCAGTAGCAGAGGATGTTCCTCTGCTGCTGGACCTCAGCAGAGAAAAAATGCAGAGGAGCCTCATCCTTTACTGGACCCCAAAATAGGACACAGAGGAAGACCTCCTCTTCTGCTGGCGTCCGGCAGCAGAGGACCCTTCTTTGCTACTGGGTTCCGGCAGCAGAGGACTCCCTCTTCTGATGTGGTCCAGCACCAGAGAAACCCCCTCTGCTGCTGTGGTCCTGCACCAGAGGACCCGCCTCTGCTGCTGGAGTCCAGCACCAGAGGACCATTCTCTCCTGCTGTTGTCTGGCAACAGAGGATTCTTCCCCCTGCGGGGGTCTGGCAACAGAGGACTCTCCTCTGTTCCTCGGGTCAGGCACCAGAGGTCCCTCCTCTGTTGCTGTCATCCGGCAGTAATGGACGTTCCTCCCTGCTGGGGTCCAGCAGTAGAGGACCCTCCTCCCTGCTGGGGTCCGCCAGCAGAAGAGCCTGCTCCCTGCTGGGGTCTGACCGCACCACAGGACTCCCCTCTCTACTGTGTCCAGTAACAGAGGAGCCTCCTCTACTGCTGGGGTCCAGCACCAGAGGACCCCCATCTGCTGCTGGAGTCTGGCACCAGAGGCACACTTCTCTGCTGAGGTCCAGCACAAGAGGACCCTTCTCAATGCTGGGGTCCAGCAGCAGATGACCCTCCTCTCTTCCATGGTCTTGCAGCAGAGAACCCTCCTTTTATGCTTGTTTCCAAGAGCAGAAGACCCTCCTCTCCTGCTGGACCCCTGCAGCAGAGGACACTCCTCTGCATCTGAACCACAGAAGAGAGGAAGTTGCAGAGGAACATCGTCCACTACTGGACCCCAAAGAGAGGATGCAGCAGAGGACCATCCTCTTCTGCTGGGGTCCAGGAGCAGAGGAAACTCCTGTCTGCTGGGTCCAACAGCAGAGGACACTGCTTTGCTGCTCGGGTCCAACAGCAGAGAACCCTCCTCTGTTGGGTCCGGCAGCAGAGGACACTGCTTTGCTGCTGGGGTCCTACAGCAGAGGACAATCCTCCGCTGCTTGGGTACAGCTGCAGAGGACCCTCCACTGCTGCTGGGGTCCAGTACCAGAGCACTCCCCTTTGTGCTGAGGTCCAGCAACAGAGGACCCCCCTGTGCTTCTGGGGTCCGGCACCAGAGGAACCACTTGTGCTGCTAGGTCCGGTACCCAAGGACTCTCCTCTCCTGCTGGGGTTCAGCAGCAGAGGACCCTCTACTCTGCTGGGGTCCAGCACAAGAGGACCGCCTTCTGCTGCTGGGGTCAGGCAGCAGAGGACCTGCCTCTGCTGCTGGACCCCAGCTGTTAGGAAGCTGCAAAGGACCCTCCCCTCCTGCTGGACCCCTGCAGCAGAGGACCATCATCTGCTGCTGGACCACAGCATAGGGGAAGTTGCAGAGGACCCTCATTCCCTACTGGACCCCAAAGAGAAGACACAGCAGAGGACCCTCCTCTTCTACTGGCGTCCTGCAGCAGAGGACCCTCCTCCCTGCTGTGTTCCGGCAGAAGAGGACTCTCAACTACTGCTCGGGTCAGGCACCAGAGGATCCTCCTCTGCTGTTGGGGTTCGGAAGCAGACAATCCTCTTCCCTGCCTGTATCCGGAAGAAAAGGACCCTCCTCCCTGCTGTGGTCCGGGAGCACAGGAACCTCCTATGCTCTTGGAGTACGATACCAGAGGACCCTCCTCTGCTGCTGTTTTCTGTTACCAGAGGACCACTCTCTGCTGCTGGGGTATGGCACTAGAAGACCCCCCTCTGCTGCTGGGGTCTGGCAGCAGAGGACCCTCCTTCTGCTGGGTTCCAGCAGCAGAGGACCCTACTCCCTGCTGGGATCCGGCAGCAGAGGACACTCTTCCCTGCTGCAGTCCGGCAGCAGAGGACCTTCCTCTGCTCTTCTTGTCAGGCACAAAAGAACCCCCATCTGCTGCTTGTGTCAAGCAAAACAGAACCCTCTATGATCTTAGGCCCGGCACCAGAGGACACCCCTCTCTGTTGGAGTACACCACCAGAGGTGCCTCGTCTCTGCTGGGGTGGATCAGCAGAAAAACCTCCTCTCAGTCTGGGTCCGGCTGTAGAGGACCCAACACTGCTGCTGCGTCTGACAGCAGGGGATGCTCTTCTTCTGCTGGACCCCAGCAGAGAGGAAGCAGTAGAGAAACATCCTCTCTGCTGGTGTCTAGCATGAGAGGACCCATCTCTCTACTGGGGTCCAGCAGAAAGGAAGCAGAAGAGGACCCTTCCTCTTCTTTTGGGTTCAGCAGCAGAGGACCCTCCTCTCTGCTGCAGTGCAGCACCAGAGGAGCCTTGTCTTCTGCTGTGGTCCAGCAGCAGAGGAAACTCCTCTCTGCTGGGGTCCAGCACCAGATGACCCTCCTCTGCTGAGTTCTAGCACTAGAGGACCTTCTTCTCTGCTAGGATCCAGCTCCAGATGACCTCCTCTCTGTTGGGGTCCAACATTCGAGGACCCTTCTCTATGCTGGAGTCCGGCAGTAGAGTACCCTCCTCTCTTTTTGGGTCTGCCAGCAGAGGACGCTCCTCCCTGCTGGGGTCCAGCAGCAGAGGACATTCATCCATGCTGGAGAGCCTTGGATAAGCGTCCCGCACTGAGTGCTGGTGGCCACGAGAGTGCGCCCAAAACCGCCGTTCTTTTCTTTTCTTCTTTTCTTTTCTTTTCCTTTTTTTTTTTTAAACAGGTTTATTTATTTTATTCCAAGGTCAGATATACAGAGAGGAGGAGAGACAGAGAAGAAGATCTTCCGTCCGATGATTCACTCCCCAAGTGAGCCACAATGGCTGGTGAATGCCGATCCAAAGCCAGGAACCTGGAGCCTCTTCTGGGTCTCCCATGTGAGTGCAAGTTTCCAAAGCTTTTTGCCGTCCTCGACTGCTTTCCCAGGCCACAAGCAGGGATCTGGATGGGAAGTGGAACAGCCGGGATTAGAACCGGTGACCATATGGGATCCCGGCTTGTTCAGGGCGAGGACTTTAGTTGCTAGGCTACGGCGCTGGGCCCCAAGCTGCCCTTTCTACCCCTGGTGGGCTCAGGCCTTCTGACCTCTAGACAGTCCAACCCGAGCCATCCTAGGGTGAGGTGGGGGTCACAGACAATATTCTGGTACACGTGTTGTTGAAAGATCAGGGCTCCAATGCCGAACAGCCCACATACCAAAGCCCGGGAGGGGTGGAGGACGCTTGGGGCCTAGCATCAGTTCGGGCCTCTGTGATAGGAAGTGTCAGGGTGCCTTTAAGAGCGAGGCACTTAAAGAACTCTGGTAGGTGGTGTCCTATGTCAGCATGCCCACAGGCCCTCAGGGAGCTAGAGTCCCGCACCTGCGTACCACAGGCCCTCTGTGAGCTGGTGTTACACACCAGCCCACTGGGGTTGTACTGTGCCAGATGAGGTCCCGGGAAACCTTACCGCCACCCCCATTCCTTGCAGAGCACCCTGAGATGCAGACTCCGGGCGTTCTTTGGCAAGTGGAGCATCTCCCTGATGAGCTACCAAGAGGGCTTCATGGACTTTTATTTATTTTTTTTTATTCCAAAGTCCGAGATACAGAGAGGAGGAGAGACAGAGAGAGAGGAAGATCTTCTGTCCGATGATTCACTCTCCAAGTGAGCTGCAACAGCCGGTCCCCTCGGGACCCACTCTGCTGGGGCCTCAGTGAGATGGTCCCCCTCAGAACCGCATCCTTCGCTGCTGGGGCCTCAATGAGAGGGTCAAACTCGGGATCCCCTCTGCGGGGGCCTCAGCGATAGGGACAACCGCAGCCCGACTCCCTCAGTGCTGGTATCTTAGAGTGAGGGATCCCCGAACCCCCCTATCTCTCTGCTGCTGTCTCAGTGAGAGGGACCCTCGGCCCTCCTTTCTCTCTCTCTCTTTCTCTCTCTGCTGGGGCCTCAGCAAGAGGTTCCCGTCGGGACCCCCTCTGTGGGGGCTTCAGGGAGAGGGAACGTCTGCTGCCCTCTCTCTCTGTTCTTCTCTGGTGGGAACTCAGCGCAATGGTGCCACTTGTACCCCACCTCTCTCTCTACTGTGGCCTCAGAGAGAGGGACTCACAACCACCCCCTTTCGCTCTCTCTCTCTAATGGGGCCTCAGCGAGAGGGACCCTCTGAGCCAGAGCCTCTATCTCTGCTTGGGCATCTGAGAGAGGGTCCCCCTCGGGACCCCGTCTGCTGCGGCCTAAGTGAGAGGGACCACCGGAACCCCCCTCCCTAGCTGCTGGGGCCTCAGTGACACGGACCACCAAGCACCCCTCCATCTCTGCTGGGGCCTCAGTGAGAGGGTCCCCCTTGGACACCCCCTCTCTCTCTGCTGGAGCCTCAGCGAGAAGATACCCCTTGGGTCACCCTCTCCTCGGACCTCAGGAAGAGGCTCCCCCTCGGGACCCCTCCATCTCTGCTGGAGCCTCAGCGAGAGGGTCATCCTCTGGACCCCCTCTGCTGGGGCCTCCTTGAGAGAAACTCCCTCAAGACACACTCTGCTGGGGCCTCAGCGAGAGGGCTCCCCGGAGCGCCTTACCTCGCTGCTGGGGCCTCAGCGAGAGGGTCCCCCTTGGGACCCCCTCAGCTGGGGCCTCAGCAAGAGGGACCCTCAAGCTGCTGGTGCTTCAGCGGGAGGGTCCCACTCCGAACCCATTCTGCTGGGGCCTTAGCGAGAGGGAACCTCGTCCCCATCTATCTCTCTGCTTCTGCTGGGGCCTCGGCGATGGGGTCCCCCTCGGGAGCCCCTCTGCTGCGCCCTCTGTGAGAGAGTGTTCCTCGGAGCCTCCTCTCTCTGCTATGGCGTCAGCGAGAGGGTCCCACACGGGACAAACACTGCTGGGGCCTCAGCAAGATCGTCCACCTTGGGACCTCCATTGCTGGGGTCTCAGCGAGACAGTCCCCGTCGGACCACCTCTCTCTCTGCTGAGGCCTCAGCAAGAGGGTCCCCCTGGGACCCACTCTGCTGGAGCCTCAGTGAGATTATGCCCCTCGGATCCCTCCCTCTCTCTCTGCTGGGGCCTCAGCAAAATGGTCCCCCTCTGCTGGGGCCTCAGTGAGAGGGACACCCAAAGCCCCTCTCCCTATCTGCTGTGACCTTAGCAAGCGGGTCCCCCTCGGACCCCCTCTCTCTGCCTTGGCGTTAGCGAGAGAGTCCCACCAGGGACCCACTCTGCTAGGGCCTCAACGAGAGGGACCCCTGGTGCCCCCCACCGTCTCTGCAGGGGCCTCAGCAAGAGGGTCCCCCTCAGACTCACCCTCTGTCTCTGCTGTGGCCTCAGCGTGAGGGTCCACTTGGGACCCACTCTGCTGGGGCCTCAGCGAGAGGTTCCCCCTCGGACCCGCTCTCTCTGCTGTGGCCTCAGCGAGAGGGTCCCACTAGGGACCCACTCTGCTACGGCCTCAGTGAGAGAGTCCCACAAGGGACCCACTCTGCTAGGACCTCAGCGAGAGGGTCCCCCTCAGGACCCACACTCTCTTTCTCTCCTCTGGGGCCTCAGCGAGAGGGTCCTCTTCAGACTCCCCTCTCTTTCTGCTGGGGCCTCAGCGAGAGGGTCCCCCTTGGGACCCACTCTGCAGGGGCCTCAGGGAGAGGGTCACACTCGGACCCTCCCTCCCTCGCTGCTGGGGCCTCAACAAGAGGGTCCCACTCGGGACCCACTCTGCTGGGGCCTCAGTGAGAGGGATCCTTTCTTTGCTGGGGCCTCAGTGATAGGGAACCTCCCAGCCAAAGCCTCTTATCTCTGCTGGGGCCTCTGAGATAGGGTCCCCCTAGGGACATCCTCTGCTGGGGCCTCAGCAAGGTGAAACCCTGGCGACCCCTCCCTGGCTCCTGGGGTCTCAGCAAGAGGTACCCCTCGGGACCCCTTCTTCTGGGGCCACAGCGAAAGGGACACCTGGAGCCATCTAACCTTTCTGCTGGGGCCTAGGCGAGAAGGTACCACTCGGGACCCCCTCTGCTGGAGCCTCAGCGAGAGTGCCTCCCGAGCCCCCTTCCCTTTCTGTGGATGCCTCAGCGGGAGGGTCCCCCTCGCAACCCCTCTGCTGGGGCCTCGTCGAGAGAGATCCTCATTACCTGACCCTCTCTCTCTGTTGGGGCCTCAGCGAGAGGGTCCACCTCAGGAACCCCATCTTCTGGGGCCTCAGTGTGTTGTCCAAGGGTGTCAAGCCTCAGCCTGCCAGGCAGATGGCCTGTATAGTTGCTGCTTCAAGTCCTGGTTGTTTCCCCTGCAATCAGGCTCCCTGCTGATGATCCTGGGGGAGCAGTGAAGGATGGTGCAGGGGTTTTGCCCCTGTGCCCCGTGAACCTTTATGACATGTGAATGAAGCTTCTGGTTCCTGGGCTTGTCCTGGCCCAGACACAGCTGGCTCTGGTGGAAGTGAGCCAGCAGATGCAAGAAAGTTTGCTCTGTCTCACTCTCTGTTCCTCTGTGCTTCAAAGCAAACAAGACAGAGGGATACAGGCAGGCAGGAAGGAAGAGAAAGAAAGCTGCTGGCTTCCTGGGAGGGAGTGTGCTGTGTGCTGTGTACTGTGCTGTGGCTCTAGACCGCTTTTGTTTGCCAACGAGGACCCCAAGGACATGTGTGGTGTTTCAGTCCTGGGACTCCTGTGCAACCTCTCCGAAGAATGTCCTTGAGAGTGAATGTCTCTCAAGCCAGGTTTGTTTCCCTTGTTTGTGCAGTAGAGCCTGGAGGAGCGTCATGCAATGAGCCCTGCTGACCACGAGAGGGTGCGCAAAGCTGCCCTTTCTACCCCTGGTTGTCCTCAGGCCTTTTGAGCACAAGAAGGCCCAGCCAGAGCCATCCTAGTGTTAGGTGGGGGTCCATTACAGTGTTCCTGGATATGTGTCGCTGGAAGATTGGGGTCCAAGGCAGAACAGCCCTCATACCAAGGTCCAGGAGGGTTTGGAGGACACTTGTAGCTTTGCATCAGGCTGAGGCTCTGTGCTAGGAAGTGGCTGTGTGCCTTCACCAGCAAGGTACAACCTAGGGCACGGGGAGAAACCTGGGAGCTAGAGTCCCACATCAGCGTGCCCACAGGCCCTCTGAGAGCTGGAGTCCCACATCAGCGTGCCAACAGACCCTCTGGGACCTGGAGTTACACACAGGCTGACAAGCCCTGATTTTTCACAGATGTGGTCCCCAGAAACATTTACACCACCTCCTTTCCCAGCTTAGCAACCCTTGGCCGGCCCTTGGCTTTCTTTACCAAGTGGAGCAGCTCCCTGATGGGCTGCGGAGAGGCCTTCATGTGTTTTTGCATGTGTGGAGTGGCAGTTATGGTGATACAACACGCGGCATTCCTCTGCCTAGCTCGGTGGGTGTGTGCTGTGTGCTGTGTCCTGTGGTTCTAGACTGCTTTTGTCTGCCAATGCAGACCCCAAGGGCATACGTAGGTCTTCCGTCCTGGCACTCCTGTGAAACCTCTTCAGAAAGTGTCCTTGATAGTGAATTTCTCTCAGGGCAGGTTTGATTCCCATGTCTGGGCAGGAGAGACTGGAAGAGCGTCCTGCTGTGAGTTCAACTGTACACGAGAGAGCGTGCAAAGCTGCCTTTCTACCCCTTGTGGGCTCAAGCCTTTTGAGCACAAGACGGCCTGGCCCAAGGCATCCTAGCGTCAGGTGGTGCTCCCGGACAGTGTTCCTGGACACAGGATGCTGGAATATTGGGGTCCAAGGCAGAACAGCCCGCATACCAAGGTCCAGGAGTGTGTATAGGATGCCTGTGTCCTTGCATCAGCCCAGGCCTCTGTGCTAGGAGGTGGCTGTGTGCCTTCACCAGCAAGGAACATCAGAGGGCACTGGGGAAACCTGCAAGCTGGAGTTCCACGTCAGGGCACCCAGAGGCCCTGTGGGAGCTGGAGTCCCACATCAGTCTCTCCAAGGGCCCTCTGAAACATGGAGACTCACATCAGTTTGTCCATGGTCCCTCTGAGAGTTGAAATCCTAGGTCATTGTGCCCACGCACCCTCTGTGTGCTAGTGTCCCACGTCAGTGTGCCCATGGACCCTCTGGGACCTGGAGTTACTCAACAGCTGACTAGCACTGGTCTTTCGCAGATGAGATCCTTGGAAACATTTACACCACTCTCTTTCCTCACAGAGCACCATTAGGGGCAGGAACTAGGTGTTCTTTAGCAAGTGGTGAAGCTCCCCGATGGGCTGCATAGAGGCCTTTGTGCATTTTTGCATTTGTGGAGTGGCACTCGGCCTTCTTCTGCTTAGCTGGGTGGAATCTGGGCATGTGGGCTCCTAAGCCAGGAGCAGGTGGATGGGTAAGTAAGCACCAGAGGTCACCAGTCATCTGGAATAGGAAGTCCCAGGCCTTAGCTGCTGCAAGAGCACCCTGGACATGCATTCTCACTGTCTAGCAGGGATGGTGGATGGGGAGCCACCAAACCTGCAAAAGGGAGGACCTCCATGCCATCTTCAAGAATGGGATCACAGGGACCATATTCCATTCTACAAGGCATCATATTAAACATGTGTCGTGTGCATTGGAGGCATGAATTTGGTCCCAGAGCGCCCTGTCAAATGCAATTGCCCTCTTGTTCACCAGGGAATGCTTCACCCTATTCCAGGACCATCCTGGATTCAAGACCCTTTCTCCTGCTGTGGACAACCTGTGGACCATCAGCTGCCACTGATGTGCCACCTGAACCAAGAAACCCCAACAGCTGACGTGTGTTCTCCACAGAGGCTTTCTCACCAGGAGAGGTAGAGTAGCAGCATGCCTGGATGCCTTGTTGGTGCCCGCTGCTGTCTCAACATGGAACAGCCAAAGTTGTGCCAGCAAGGGGGACGGGTACTTTCACCGGCCTGTTGAAGGAGGTGCTGAAGAAACTGGTAAGGAATGGAGTCGGGTGATGCGGGTTTTGGTGGTTGGGGAGGGGTCCTAAAGTGTCAAGCCTCAGCCTGCGAGGCTTGTGTGCAGTTCAGCTGTATTGGTGCTGCTTCAAGACCTGACAGCATCCTCTGAAGTCCAGCTCCCTGCCGATGGTGCTGGGAGAGCAGCGGAGGATGGCGCAGGGGCTTGTGCCCCTGTGCCCCTGTGGCCCTGTGCCCCTGTGGGACATGTGGAGGAAGCTCCTGGTTCCCGGGCTTGTAGGGGTCAGCCACATCTAGCTCTGGTGGTGGTTCCTGGGGAAGAGAGGGAGCAGATGCAAGAAAGATTGCTCTCTCTCTCACTCTCTGTTCCTGTGTGCTCCAAGCAAACAGGACAGATTCAGGCAGGCAGGCAAGAAGGCAGGAAGAGAGAGATTGCTATTGGCCTCCTGGCAGGGAGTGTGCTGTGTGCTGTGTGCTGTGCTGTGACTGAAGACTGCTTTTGTCTGCCAATGCAGACCCCAAGGGTGTGCGTAGGGCTTCCGCCCTGAGACTCCTGTGCAAGATCTCCAAAGTATGTTCTTTTTTTTTTAATTAATATTTAGCATTATGTGACAGTTTCATAGGCTTTTGGAATCCCCCTCCCCCTCCCCCTCCCCTGCCCCCTCGTGGATTCCTCCACCTTGTTGCACCAAATCAGCATACCATATGATTCAGCAATAGCACTCCTAGGAATATATCCAAAAGATCTCCTACGCAAGAAACCAGCATGCACGCCTATGTTCATAGCAGCACTATCTACAATCGCAAAAACCTGGAAGCAGCCAAAATGCCCATCAATAGAAGACTGGATAAGAAAGCTATGGTTCATCTACTCTATGGAATACTACTCAGCTATTAAAAAAAACGAAATGCAGTTCTTTGTGGACAAATGGGCCCGACTGGAATCCATCATGCTAAGAGAAATGAACCAATCCGAAAAGGTTAAATACCACATGTTCGCCTTAATCTGAGATGAAAAGATGACAACTTGAAAGATAGTACCTGTATATTGTAATATTAGTGCAATCTCTAACAACCTGTATCCAATGCAATAAGATAATGCGATATAATCTATAAACCAACAATTAATGTCAGAATATTTAAGATCTACATCAAAAAACTGTAAAACCTACTATACCCTCAATACACTATGTTAACCGGTAATGGGGAGGGAGTGCAGGGAAATCTTTCAAGACCATAAAAAGAGTGAGAGAAAAAAAAGTATAATATAGCTAAACCAAAGTGTGTTCTTAAGAGTGAATGTCTCTCAGGCCGGGTTTGTTTCGCTTGTGCAGGAGAGCCTGAAGGAGCGTCCTTCAGTGAGTCCTGCTGTCCATGAGAGGGCGCATAAGCTGCCCTTTCTCCCCCTGGTTGGGCTCATTCCTTTTGAACACTAGACAGCCAAGCCCCAGCCATGCTAGTGTCAGGTGGGGGTCCTGGAGAGTGTTCCTGAATACTTGTCCCTTGAAGATTGGGGTAAGGCTGAAAAGCCTGCAAACGAAGGTCCAGGAGGGATTTGAGGATGATTGTGGTCTTGCATCATCCTGGACCTCTGTGCTAGGAAGTGGCTGTGTGCCTTCACCATTAAGATACCACATAGGACATGGGGAGAGCACTGGGAGCTGGAGTTCCACATTAGGGCACCCAGAGGCCCTGTGGTAGATGGAGTCCCATGTTAGCGTGCCCACAGTCCCTATGGGAGCTGGAGACTCACATTAGCGTGCTCATGGGCCTCTGAGAGCAGGAGACCCATGTCAGTGTGCACATGGGCCCTCTGGGATACTGAGTCCTAGTTCAGCGTGCCCATGTGTCCTGTTGGGAATTGGGGTCTCATGTCACTGTGCCCATGGGTCTTGTAGGAGCTTGATACAAACGTCAGTGTGCCCACAGGCACTCTGGGAGTTGGAGTCCCACGTCAGTGTGCAGAAGGACCCTCTGATTCCTCACTGAGTTACTCACTGACTGGCTAGCATTGATCTTTCGCAGATGAGCTCACCAGAAACCTTGCCACTACACCCCTTTCATCACAAAGCACCCTTGGGGACAGGGCCTGGGCTTTCTTTAGCAAGTGCAACTGCTCCCCGATGGGCTGCAGAGAGGCCTTCGTGTATTATTGCATGTGTGGGGTGGCAGTTAGGGTGATACAGCACTCGGCCTTCCTCTGCCTAGCTGGGTGGTGTCTGGGCTTGTGGGATCCTAAGGATGGAACAGTGGAAGGACGAGTAAGCACCAAAGGACACCAGTCATCTGGAATAGGAAGTCCCAGGCCTTAGCTTCTGCGAGAGCACCCTGGGTCATGCAGTCCCACTTTCCAGCAGGTAGGACGGTGGCCTGGGAGCAACCAAGGTCTGCACAAAATAGGCCCTCCCATGCCATGGGCAGGCATGGGCTCACGAGGACCATTTTGCCTTCTTCAGGGTATCCTTGGAAACACTGGGGGGGGGGAGGGTCAGGCATCACCAACATGTGCATTGGAGGCAGGAATTTGGCCCCACATCCCCCTACCAAATGCCATTGGACTTTCGTTCACCAGGTAATGCTTCACCATCCTCCAGGGGCATCCTGGATTCAAGACCCTTTCTCTTGCAGGCCACCTGGGGACCATCAGCTGCCACTGATGTGCCACCTGCCACAAGACACCTCAACAGCTGATGTGTACTCTCCACAGAGGTCCATCTCATTAGACAGGTAGAGTAGCAGCATGCCTGGATGCCCTGTTGGTGCCCTCTGCTCTCTCAGCACACACAGCAAAAGTTATGCAAGACTGGAGGACAAGTACATTCACAGGCCTGGTGAAGGAGCTGCTGAAGAATGCTGCTAGGGGTGGAATCGGTGGAGCGGGTTGGGGTGGTGCTACATGGTGTCCGATGGCCTCAAGCCTCAGCCTGCCAGGCAGATAAGCTGTATGGGTGCTGCTTCAAGTCCTGACTGCTTCCCCTGCAGTCCAGCTCCCTGCCTATCCTCCTGGGAGAGCAGTGGAGGATGGTGCAGGGGCTTGTGCAACTGTGCATCTGTGCCCCTGTGGGACATGTGGAGGAAGCCTCTGGTGTCCGGGCCTTGTCCTGGCCCAGTCACATCTGGCTCTGGTGGTGGTCCTTGGGAAGTGAGCCAGCAGATGCAAGAAAGATTGCTCTCTCTCCCTGTCTGTTCCTTTGTGCTTCAAACAAAACAGGACAGATTCAGACAGGCATGCAGAAGGGAAGAAAGTAAAAGAAAGCTGCTGTCCTGGGTGGTAGGGAGTGTGCTGTGACTGAAGACTGCTTTTGTCTGCCAATGCAGATCCCAAGGGTGTGCGTAAGGCTTCTGTCCTGGGAATTCTGTGCAACCGCTCCAAAGAGTGTCCTTGAGAGTGAATTTCTCTTAGGCTGGGATTGTTTCCCTTGCTTGTGCAGGAGAGCCTGGAGGAGTGTCCTGCAGTGAGTCCTGATGGCCATGAGAGGACGCATAAGCTGCCCTTTCTACCCCTGGTTGGCTGAGGCATTTTGAGCACTAGAAGGTCCAGCCCCAGCCATCCTAGTGTCAGGTGGGAATCCCGGACAGAATTCCTTTATAAGTGTCCCTTGAAGATTGGGCTCCAAGGCCGAACAGCCCACATATGAAGGATCAGGAGGGGGTGGAGGACACTTGTGGTCTTGCATCAGGCCAGGCCTCTGTGCTAGGAAGTAGCTGTCTGTCTTCACCAGCAAGGTGCAACCTAGGGCACAAGGAGAACTAGAAGCTGGAGTTGCACGTCACGGTCCCCAGAGGCCCTGAGGGATGTGGAGTCCCAGTCAGTAAGCCCACGAGCCCTATGGGAGCTGGAATCCCATGTGAGTGTGCACATGGACCCTCTGGGAGCTGGAATCCTACATCAGTGTGTCCATGGGCACCGTGATACCTGGGGTCCTTGTCTGTGTACCCATGAGCCCTCTTGGACCTCAATCCTAATTCAGCATTCCCCAATCCCTGTGGAATCTGGGGTCCCACGTCAGCGTGCCCATGGACCCTCAGAGACTGGAATTACACACCAGCTGACTAGCACTGATGGTTCGCAGAAGAGGTACACAGAAAACTTTCTGGAATCTGGAAGCAGAGGAACCTCCTCCCTGCTGGGGTTCAGCAGCAGAGGACCATCCTGCCTGCTGGGGACCGGCAGCAGAGGACCCTCCACCCTGCTTGGGTGTGGCAGCAGAGGACCCTAATCCCTGCAGGGTCCAGCAACAGAGGACCCTTCTCCCTGCTCCTAGACACCAGCAGAGAGGAAGCAGCAGAGGACCCTCTTCCCTACTGGACAACAAAGAGAGAAAGCAGCAGAGGACCTTCCTCTCTGCTGGTGTCCGAAAGCAAAGGACCCTCCAACCTGTTGTTGTTTGGCAGCAGAGGAACTTCCACAGTGTTGGGGTGTAGCAAAGAGGTAGTAGCATAGATACCTCCTCCATGCTGTGGTCCAGCCGCAGAGGACCCTCCTCTGCAGCTGGATCTCAGCAGAGAGGAAGATGCAGAGTATCCTCGTCTCCTGCTGGACCCCAAAGAGAGGATGAAGCAGAGAACCCTGCTCTCTGCTGGGGTCCGGCAGCAGAGGACTCCTCCCTGCTGGGGTCAGGCAGCAGAGGACCCTCTTCCCTACTGGGTTCTGACAGCAGAGGACCCTCCTCTGCTGCTGGGGTCCTGCACAAGTGGACCTCCCTCAGATGCTGGGTTCTGGTAGCAAAGAATCCTCCTCTCTGCTGGGTTCTGGCAGCAGAGGACCCTCCTCCATGCTGGGGTCTGGAAGCAGAGGACACTGCTCTACTCCTGGTATCTGGCACTAGAGGATCCTCCTCTGCTCCTGAGGTCCGGCAGCAGAGGATTTTCCTCCCTGCTGGGGTATGGCAGCCGGGGAACCTCCTGCCCTCCGGGGTCCAACAGCAGATAGCCCTCCTCTTCTGCGGGACCCCTGTAAAGAGGTGCTCCCCTGCTACTAGACCACAGCAGAGAAGAAGTTGCAGAGGACCCTCCCCTCATGCTGCACCCCAGGGAGTTGACACAGGAGAATACACTCCTCTTCTGCTGGGGTCCGGCACCAGTGGACTCTCCCCTCTGCTCTTACCCAGCAGAGAGGAAGCTGCAGAGGACACTCCTCTCTGGGTGGGCATCAAACAAGGAAGCAGTAGAGGACACTCCTGTTCTGCTGGGGTCTGGCAGCAGAGGTCCCTCCTCAGTGTTAGCATCAGGGAGCATAGGAGCTTCCTCTCCTATTGGGGTCCAGCACCAAAGGACACTCTTCCCTGATGGACTTGGGTCTAAAAGCAGGGTCCCTCCTGTCTGCTGGAGTCCGGCAGCAAATGACCCTCCTCTCTCCTGGGGTACAGCAGCAGAGGACCCTACTCTCTGCTGATGTTCGGCACCAGAGCACCCTCTTCTTTGCTGAGGTCTGGGAGCAAAGGACCCTCCTCTCTACTGGGGTCCGGCAGTGGAGGACCCTCTTCTCTTCTGTGGTCCTGCACCAGAGGATCCTCTTCCGCTACTGGGGTTCCACACCAGAGGACCCACCTCCATGCTGCTGGGTTCCGGGCCCAGAGGACACTCCTCTACTGCTGCTGGGGTCTGGCACCAGAGGACCTTCCTCTGCTGCTGGGATCCGGTACCAGAGGACCACCGTCATCTGCTGGCATCCGGTACTGTAGGAACCCCCTCTGCTGCTGGGGTCCTGCAGCATGGGACCTCCCTCTGCTGCTGGCGTCCGTCAGCAGAAGACTAGCTTCTGCTGCTGGTATCCAACAGCAGCATATCCCCTTTTCCTGCTGCGGTCTGGCAGCAGAGGATGCTGCTCTGCTGCTGGGGTCCCACAGCAGAGGACTCTTTGCTGCTGCTGCACCCTTGCGGCACAGGCCTTCCTTTGCTGCTGGACCACAGCAGAGAGGAAGTTGCAGAGAGCCCTCATCCCATACTGGACCCCAAAGAAAGGACGCAGCAGAGGACCTAATCTTGTGATGGCGTCTGGCAGCAGAGGACCCTTCTCTCTGCTGGGGTCTGGTATTAGAGGACATTCCTCAGCTGTTGGGATCCAGTAGGAGAGGACTCCCCTTTTTTGCTGGGTTCTGGAACCATAGGATCCCCCTATGCTTCTGTTGTCTGGCAGCAGAGTACCCCCCTCTATTGCTGGGTTCCAGCACCAGAGTACCCCCCTCTGCTGCTATTGTCTGGCAGCAGAGGACACCCAATCTGCTGCAAGGATCCAGAACCAGAGTACCCCTCTCTGCTGCTGAGGTCTGGCAGCAGAGGACCTTTCTCCCTTCTGAGGTCCTGCACCAGAAGACCCTAGTAGGTTGCTCGGGTCGGGTACCAGAGGACCCAACTCTGCTGCTGGGGTCCTGCCACAAAGGTCCTTCCTCCTGCTGCCTTCTCGGGTATGGCAGAACAGGACCATCCTCTGCTGCTGGGGTCCGACACCAGAGGACACACCTCTCTGCTGAGGTCCAAAACCAAAGTACCCTAGTCTCTGCTGGGGTCAAGCAGCAGGGACCCTCCTTACTCCTGGGGTCCAGCAGCAGAGGACGCTGCTCTACTGCTGGGTTCATACAGCAGAGGACCCTCCTGCCATCTGGGGTCCGACAGCAGAGGACCCTCGTTTGCTTCTATTCCGGCATCAGAGGAACCTCCTCTGCTGCTCGCGTCCGGCATCAGAAGACTCCTCTCTGCTGGGGTCTGGCAGCAAAGGCCCCTCCTCCCAGCTGGGGTCAGGCAGCAGAGGACCATCCTCTCTGCTGGGGACTAGTATGAAAGACCCTCCTCCCAGCTGTGGTCCTGCAGCAGAGGACCCTCCACTGCTGTTGTGTCCGGTAGCACAGCACCCTCCTCTGCTTAGGAAACCCAGCAGAAAGGAAGCAGCAAAGGACCCTACTCTCTGCTTTGGTCCAGCAGCAAAGGACCCTCCTCTCTACTGTGGCACAGCAGAGAAAGCAGAAGAGGAGCCTTTATTCAGCTGGGGTCCCTCAGCAGAGGACCTTCCTCTTCTGCTGTGTTCCAGCAACAGAGGGTCCTCCTCTACTGCTAAACCCCTGCCTCCGAGGATCATCCTTTGCTGCTGGACCACAGCAAAGAGTAAGTTACAGAGGACACTCGTCTCCTGCTGGACCCCTAAGAGAGGACAAAGAGGAGGACCCTCCTCTCTGCTGGGTTCCAGCAGCAGAGGAAACTCCACTGCTGTGGTCTGTTAGCATAGGACCCTCCTCTGCTAAGGGGTGCGGCAGCAGAGAACACTCCTCTCTGTTGGGCTCTGGAACCAGAGGACGCCCCTCTCTGCTGAGGTCCGAAACCAGAGTACCCTAGTGTCTGCTGGGGTCGAGCAGCAGGGACCCTCCTTACTCCTGGGGTCCAGCAGCAGAGGACGCTACTCAGCTGCTGGGTTCATGCAGCAGAGGATCCTCCTCTACTGCTGGACCCCTGCCTCCGAGGATCAGCCTCTGGTGCTGGACCACAGCAGAGAGTAAGTTACAGAGGACACTCATCTCCTGCTGGACCCCTAAGAGAGGACAAAGAGGAGGACCCTCCTCTCTGCTGGGTTCCGAAAGTAGAGAAAACTCTGCTAATGGGGTTTGGCAGCAGAGGACCCTGCACCCCTGCAGCAGAGGACCCTCCTCCCTGCTGGACCCCAAAGAGAGGACGCAGCACAGGACATTCCTCTTCTACTGGTGTCCAGAAGCAGAGTACCCACCTCTTCTGCTGGCTCCAGCAGCAGAGGACCCTCCTCTCTGCAGTGGTCCGGTACAAGAGGACTATCCTCTGTGCTGTTGTTTGGCAGCAGAGAACCTCCTCCCTGCTGGGGTCAGACAGCAGAGGACCCTCCTCTCTCCTGGGGTCCAGTACCTGAGGACCCGCCTATTTATTGGATCCCAGCAGAGAGGAAGCAGCAGAGGACCCTCTTCTCCTGGCATCCGGCAGCAAAGGACCACCTTTTTCTTCAAAGTTCCGGCAGCAGAGGACGATCCTCTTTGCTGAGGTCCGGAAGCCTAGGACCCTCCTTACTGCTGTGGTCCGGGAGCAGAGGAACGTCCCCTGCTGGTGGGGTCCAGTACCAGAGGACTGCCTTCTGCTTCTGGGGTCCAGCAGCACAGGACCCTCATCTGCTGCTGGACCCCAGCAGAGAGGTAGAAACAAAGAACCCTCCTCTGCTGGACTCTTGCAGCAGAGGACCGTCCTCTGCTCCTGGACGACAGCAGAGGGGAAGTTTCAGAGGACCCTCGTTGCCTAATGGACCCCAAAGAGAGGACACTGCAGAGGACCCTACTCTTCTACTGGGGTCCAGCACCAGAGGACCCTCCTCTGGTGCTGGACCACAGCACAGAGGAAGTTGAAGAGGACGCTCGTTCCCGACTGGGCCCCAAAGAGAGGAAGCAGCAGCTGACCCTTTTTTAATGGCGTTCGGCAGCAGAAGACCCTCCTCTGCTGCTAGCGTCCGGCAACAGAAGACATCCTCTGTTGCTGGAGTCCAGCACCAGAGGACTCCCCTATGCTCCTGGTGTCCTACAGCAGAGAACCCTCCTTCTGCTGGCTTCCTGCAGCAGAGGAACCCCCTCTGCTGCTGGAGTCTGGAATCAGAAGTCCTCCCTCTGCTGCTGTTTCTGGCAGCAGAGGATCCCTCACTGTTTCTGAGTTCCGGCACCAGAGGACACCCCCTGCTGGGGACCGGCACCAGAGGAACCACTTGTGCTGCTATGGTACGGTACAAGAGGATTTTCCTCTCCTGCTTGGGTCGAGCAGCAGAGGACCCTCCACACTGCTGGGGTCCAGCACCAGAGGACCGCCTTCTGCTGCTGGGGTCTGGCAGCAGAGAACCCCCTCTGCTCTTGGGGTCTGACACCAAAGGACCCGCCTCTGCTACTGGGTCTGGCAACAGAAGACCCCCTCTTCTGCTTGTGTCCGGGAGTGGAGGTCCTCCCTCCTCACTGCTGTGGTCCGACACCTTAGGACCCCCGTCAGCTGTTGGGGTCAGGCACCAGAGGAGCCCCCTGTCTGCTGAGGTCCAGCAAAAGAGAACCCCCTCTGCTGCTTGGGTTGGGCACCAGAGAACACCCCTCTCTGCTGGGGTCCAGCACCAGAGGACCCTCCTCTCTGCTGGGGTGGAGCAGCAGAATACCCTCCTCTCTGCTGGGGCCCGGCATTAGAAGACCCTCCACTGCTGCTGCGTCCAACAGCAGATGACCCTACTCTTCTGCTGGACCCCAGCTGAGAGGAAGCAGCAGAGGACCATCTTCTCTGTTGGTGTCTAGCATGAGAGGACCCTTCTCTCCGCTGGGGTGCAGCAGAAAGGAAGCAGCAGAGGATATTCCTCTCAGCTGGAGTCCTGCAGCAGAGGACCCTCCTCTTCTTTCCTGTTCCAGCAGCAGAGGACCCTCCTCTCCTGCTGTCAGATCCCAGCAGCAGAGCAGCGTCACCTCCTGCCTGACACAGCAGAGAGGAGGGTTCTCAGCTGCTGAATCCCAGCCTAGAGGAGTCTCCTCTGCTACAGGACCACAGCAGAGAGGAAGTTGCAGAGGACACTCATCTCTTGCTGGACCCCAAAGAGAGGACAAAGCACAGGACCCTAATCTTCGGCTGGGATCTGACAGAGGAGGACTCTGTTTCTCCTGGGTTCCTGCAGCAGAGGACCCTCCTCCCTGCTGGGGTCCGTCAGCAGAGGACCCTCTTCTGCTGCTCGGGTCCGGCACCAGCGGACCTCCTCTGCTGCTGGGGTCCGGCACCAGAAGACCCTCCTCCCTGCTGGGTTCCGGAGGCAAGAGGGCCCTCCTCCCAGGTGGGGTCTGGTGGCAGAGGACCACCCTCTCTGCTGGGTACAGCAGCAGTGCATCCACCACTGCTGCTGTTGTCTGAAACCAGATGACAACCCTCTCTGCTGGGGTCTTCTGCCACCAGAGGACCCTCCTCTGCTGCTGGCGTCCGGCACCAGAAGATCCCCCTCTGCTGATGGGGTCCAGCACCAGAGGACCTCCGTATGCTCCTGGGGTCTGGCACCAGAGAACACTCCTTCTGCTGGGTTCCTGCAGCAGAGAACTCCCCTCTGCTGCTAGGGTCTGGCACCAGAGGAACACCTTGTTCTGCTGTGGTGCAGTACCCAAGTACTCTCCTCTCCTACTGGGGTCCAGCGGCAGAGGATTCTCCACTCTGCTGGCATCCAGCACCAGTTTACCGCCTTCTGCTGCTGGGGTGCGGCAGCAGAGGACCCACCTCTGCTGCTGGACCCCAGTGGAGAGGTAGCAGCAAAGGATCCTCCTTTCCTGCTGGACCCCTGCAGCAGAGGACCCGCCTCTGCTGCTGGACCACAGCGTAGGGGAAGTTGTAGAGGAACCTTGTTCCCTACTGGACCCCAAAGAGAGGACACGCAGAGGATCCTACTCTTTACTGGCGTCCTGCAGCAGAGGACCCTCCTCTCTCCTGATGTCCGGCAACAGAGGAAGTCCTCTCTGCTGGAGTCCGGCAGCAGAGAACCCCCTTATGCTCTCTACTGATGTTCGGCAGCAGAGGTAGTCCTCTGTGCTGGATTCCGGCAGCAGAGAACCCCTTGTGCTGCTGGATTCCAGTAGCAGAGAACCCCCTTATGCTGGTTGCGTCTGGCAGCAAAGACCCCCCCTCTGCTGCTGGGTTTCGGTACCAGAGAACCCCCTTGTCCTGCTGGGCCTTGGTAGCAAATGACACTCCTTATGCTGGGTTCTGGCTGCAAACAACACCCATGTTCTGCTGGGGCCCAGCAGCAGAGTTCCTCCCTCTGCTGTTGGTGTCTGGAAGCACAGGACCCCCCTCTGATGCTGGGTTCCTGCAGCTGAGGACCCTCCTCCCTGCCTTGGTACTGCAGCAGAGTCCCTCCTCTCTGCTGGGGTGTGGCACAACAACACCCTACACTCTGCTGGGGTCCAGCAACAGAGATTCCTGCTCTGTTGCTGGGGTCCATCAACAGAGGACACCATTCTATGCTGGGGTCCAGCACCAGAGGACCCTCCTCTCAGCTTGCTCGAGCAGCAGAGGACCTTCATCTCTGCTGGGGCCCGGCACCAGAGTTCAATCCTCTACTGCTCAGGTCAGACAGCAGAGGACACTCCTCCCTGCTGTGGTCTGGCAGCAGAGGACCCTCCTCTGCTTTTGGGGTCTGGCACTAGAGGACCTCCCTCTCTGCTGGGGTCCAGCAACAGAGGATCTTTCTCTGTGCTGGGGTGTTTCACCAGATGACACCCCTCTCTGCTGGGGTCCAGCACAGGACGACCCTCCTATGTGTTGGAGTCCCCCTGCAGAGCACCCTTCTCTCCTGGGGTCTAGCACGGGAGGACCCTCCTTCTCTTCTGGGGTCCTGCAGCGCAGGACCCTGCTCTCTGCTCGGGTCCGGCAGCAGAGTACCCTACGCTCTTCTGTGGTCCCGCACCAGAGACACCCCCCTCTGCTGCTGGTGTCCGGCACCAGAAACCCTCCTCTGCTGCTGGGACTGGCAGCAGAGAACCATTCTCCCTGCTGGTTTACGGCAGAAGAGGATGCTCTACTGCTGCTGGGGTCTGGTAGCAGAGGATCCTTCACTCTGTAGGACCCCAGCAGAGAGGTAGCAGCAAAGGAGCTGCCTCTCTGATGGTTTCCGGCAGCAGAGGACCCTCCTCTGTACTGGAGTCCGGCAGCAGAGGACCATCGTCCCTCCTGAGGTCCAGAAGAATGAACCCTCCTCCCTGCTGTGGTCTGGCAGCAGAGGACCACCCTCTGCTGTTCTGGTCCAGCACCAGAGGACCCCCTCTCTGCATGGGTTTAGCACAAGAGGACCCTCTTCTCTGCTGGGGTCCAGCACCAGAGGAAACAGCACAGGAACCTCCACTCTGCTGGGGTCCTGCAGCAGATGACACACCACTTCTGCTGGGTTTAAGCAGCAGAGTTCCTACTCTCCTGTGGGACACCTGCAGCTTAGGACCCTCCTCTGCTGCTGGACCCCAGCAGAGAGGAAGTACAGAGGACACTCAACTCCTGTTCGACCCCAAAGAGAGGATGTGGCAGAGGAACCCCCTCTTCTGCTGTGTTCCGACAGCAGAGGAGCATGCTCTCTGCTGGGGTCTTGCAGCAGAGAACACTCCTCTCTGCTGGGGTCTGGCAACAGAGGACCCTACTCCCTGCTGGGGCCTGGCAGCCGAGGACCCACCTCCCTGCTGGGCTTCAGCAGTGGAGAACCCTCCTCTGCTGCTGGGGTCCGGCAACAGAGGAACCTCGTTCCTGCTGTGTTCTGGCAGCAGAGGATTCTCCTTCTTGCTGGATTTGGACAGCAGAGGAACCTCCTCTGCTGAAGGAACATAACAGAGATAAAGCATCAGATGACCCTCTTCTCTTCTGGGGTCCAGCATCAGAGACCCTCCTTTCTGCTGGACACCAGCACAGAGGAAGCCGCAGAGGACAATCCTCTCTGCTGAGGTACAACAATAGAGTACCCTCCTCTCTGCTGGGGTCCGGCAACAGAAGACCTTCATCTGCTGCTGATGTCCAGCAGCAGATGCCCATCCTCTGCTTTTGGTGTCCGGCAGCATAAGACACTCCTCTCCGTTGGAACCCATCAGAAAGGAATCAGCAGAGGACCATCCTCTCTACTGGGGTACAGGAGTAGAGGACCCTAATCTCTGTTGAGGTCCATCACCAGAGGATCCGCCTCTCTGCTGGGTTCCAGCAGAGAAGAAGCAGCAGAGGACCCTCCTCTCTGCTGGCATCCGGCAGCAGAGGACCCTCATCTCTGCTGGCATCCGGCAGCAGAGGACCATCCTCTCTGCTGGGTCCGGCAGCAGAAAACTTTCCTCTTCTGCAGGGATCCGGCAGCAGAGAACACCCCTCTGCTGGGGTCGGGCAGCAGAGGGTCCTACTCTACTGCTGGGGTCCAGAAAAATAGGACCCTCCTCTCCGTTGGACCCCAGTGGAGAGGAATCAGCAGAGGACCGTCCTCTGCTGGAGTCCAGCAGTAGAGTACTCTCCTCTCTGCTGGGGTCCAGCACCAGAGGACTCTCCTCACTGCGGGTGTCCAGCATAGACGAAGCAACAGAGGACCCTCCTCTCTGCTGGGGTCCAGCCGAAGAAGACCCTCTTCTTTACTGGGGTCCGGCAGCAGATTACACTCCTGTATTGCTGGGGTACCGCTGCAGAGGACCCACTTCCCTGCTGGGGTCTGGCAGCAGTGGACACTCCACTTTGCCTTGCTTCCAGCAGCTGAGGACCCTCCTCTCCTGCTGAACCCCTGCAGAAGATGACCCTCCTATGCTGCATGACCTCAGCAGAGAAGAAGTTCTAAAGCACCCTCGTTTCCTCATGGACTTCAAGGAGAGGCCTCAGCAGAGGACCCTCCTCTTCTGTTGTGGTCGGGGAGCAGAGGACCCGCTTCTTCTGCTGGGGTCCAGCAACAGAGGACCCTTCGTTCTGCTGGGGTCCAGGAGCAGAGGACCCACTCACTGCTGGGGTCAGGAAGCAGTGGACCTCCTCTGCTGGACCCCAGCAGGGAGATAGCAGCAAAGGATCCTCCTCTCTTCTGTGATCCAGCAGCAGAGGACACTCCTCTCTGCTCTGCCAAAACAAAGAGGAAGCAGCAGAGGATCCACCTCTCTGCCTGGGTTCGGCACCATATGACGTTCCTCTCTGCTGGGTCTAGCACGTGAGGAGCCTCGTCTGTGCTAGGATCCAGGGAGTAAAATGCTGCAGAGGACCCTTCTCTCTGCTGGAGTCCAGCAGCCAAGGACCCTCCTATCCTGCTGAACACCAAAGAGAGGAAGCAGGAGAGGACCTCTCTGCTGGGGTCAGGCTCCAGAAGACACTCCTTCCTGCTGGGCACAGGCAGCTGAGGACCCTGGTCTCTGCTGGGGTACAGCAGAAGAAGACCCCCCTCCGCTGCAGGTGTTCGGCATCAGAGTACCCTCCCCTCTGCTGGGTTCTGGCTACTGAGGTTCCTGTTCTCTGCTGTGTTCCTGCAGCAAAGGACCCTCCTCTCTGCTGGGGTCCGACAGTAGTGGAATCTCTCTCTGCTGGGTTCCGGCACCAGAGGATCCTCCTCTGCTGCTGGGGTCCGGAACCAAAAACTCCCATCTCGGCATGGGTCCTGCAGCACAGGACCCTCAACTGCTTCTGGGGCACAGCGCCAGAGGACCCCCTCTCTTATTGGGTCCAGCAGCAGAGGACCCTCATCACTGCTGGCGTCCAGCAGCAGAGGACCCTCCCTCTGCTGTTGTCCGGCACCACCTTAACCACCTCCCTGCTGGCGTCTGGTACCAGATAACCCTCCTGTGGTGCTGGGGCCCGGCACCAGAGGACCCCCCTCTCTGATTGGGTCCAGCAGCAGAGGACCCTCCTCACTGCTGGGGTCCAGCAGCAGAGCACCTTCCTCTCTGCTGGGGTCTGGGAACACAGGACCCTCCTGTCTGCTGTAGTGCAACACCAGAGAAGCCTCGTCCTCTGCCGTGGCCCAGCAGCAGAGGAAACTCCTCTCCGCTGGGGTCCAGAAGCGGAGCACCCTCCTCTCTGCTGAGTTCCAGCACCAGAGGACGTTCTTCTCTGCTAGGTACAGCACCAGAAGACCCTCCTCTCTGTTGAGTCCGACATCCGAGAATCCTCCTCTATACTGGAGTACGGCAGCCAAGGACCTTCCTCACTGCTGGGGTCCTGCAGCACAGGACCCTCCTCTCTTTTTGGGTCTGCCAGCAGAGGAAGCTCCTTCCTGCTGGGGTCCTGCAGCAGAGGACCTTCATCCATGCTGGAGAGCCTTGGATGAGCATCCTGCACTGAGTGCTGGTGGCCACGGGAGGGCGCCCAAAGCCGCCTTTCTTCTTCTTTTTTTTTTTTTTTTTTTTTTTTTTTTTTACACATTTTCTTATTTTATTCCAAGGTCAGATATACAGAGAGGAGGAGAGACAGAGAGGAAGATCTTCCGTCCGATGATTCACTCCACAAGTGAGCCACAATGGCTGGTGCATGCCGATCCAAAGCCAGGAACCTGGAGCCTCTTCTAGATCTCCCATGTGAGTGCAAGTTTCCAAAGCTTGGGGCCATCTCTACTGCTTTCCCAGGCAACAAGCATGAATCTGGATAGGAAGTGGAGCAGCCGGGATTAGAACCGGTGACCATATGGGATCCCAGTTCGTTCAAGGCGAGGACTTTAGTTGCTAGGCCACGGCGCTGGGCCCCAAGCTGCCCTTTCTACCCCTGGTGGGCTCAGGGCTTCTGAGCTCTAGACAGTCCAATCCGAGCCATCCTAGTGTGAGGTGGGGGTCACATACAGTATTCTGGTACACGTGTTGTTGAAAGATCAGGGCTCCAAGGCCAAACAGCCCACATACTAAAGCCCTGGAGGGAGGAGGACATTTGGGGCCTAGCATCAGCCCAGGCCTCTCTGATAGGAAGTGTCAGGGTGCCTTTAACAGCAGGGCACTTAAAGAACCCTGGGAGATGGACTCCCACATCAGCATGCCACAGCCCCTCAGGGAGCTGGAGTCCCATGCCTGTGTCCTCAGAGCCCTCTGAGAGCTGGTGTTAAACACCAGCCCACTGGGGTTTTACTTGGCCAGATGAGGTCCCAGGAAACCTTACCGCCACCCCCATTCCTCGCAGAGCACCCTGAGATGCAGGCTCTGGGAATTCTTTGGCAAGTGGAGCAGCTCCTTGATGGGCTGCCAAGAGGGCTTCATGGACCCTTTTTTTTTTATTACAAAGTCCGAGATACAGAGAGGAGGAGAGACAGAGAGGAAGGTCTTCCGTCCAATGATTCATTCTCCAAGTGAGCCGCAATGGCTGGTGCACGCCAATCCGAAGCCGGGTACTTGGAACCTCTTCCGGGTCTTCCATGTGGGTGCAGGGTCCCAAAGCTTTGGGCCGTCCTCGACTGCTTTGCCATGCCACAAGCAGGGAGCTGGATGGAAAGTGGAGCAGCCGGGATTAGAACCGGTGCCCATATCGGATCCCGGCGCGTTCAAGGCAAGGACTTTGGCCACTAGGCCACGCTGATGGGCCCCGGCTTGATGTATTTTTGCATGTGTTGGGTGGTGGTTAGGGTGATACACTACTCGGCCTGCCTTGGCCTAGCTAAGTGGTGTCTGGGCATGTGGGCTCCTAAGCCAGGAGCCAGGTGGATGGGCAAGTAGGCACCAGAGGTCACCAGCCATCTGCAATAGGAAGTCCCAGGCCCTAGATGCTAAAGAAAGCACCCTGCAACATGCAGCCCTGCTGCCCAGCACATATGATGATGGCCAGGGAGCCACCAAGGCCCGCACAAGGTAGGGCTTTCAGGGCCTGTGCTTCCTGCACACAACAGGGTGCACAAAGCTGCCTTTCCTATCTCTAGCTAGCACTTGAGGGGTCAGCCATCCCTGTCATGTGCTTTGGAGGCAGGAATTTGGCCTCACAGCCTCCAGCCAGATGCTGCTGCCCTCTTGTTCACCAGGGAGTGCTTCACCCTCCTCCATGGATCCTTCTGAATTCAAGACTCTTCCTCTTGCTGGTCAGCTGTGGACCGTCAGCTGCCGCTGATGTGCCATCTTCCACAAGACATCCCAACAGCTGACATCTGTTCTTTACAGAGGTCCTTCTCCCCAGGACAGGTAGAGTAGCAACATGCCTGGATCCCTCGTCTGTACTGGCTGCTCTCACAGCACGGAACGGCATAAGTTGTGCAAGCCAGGGGGACAGGCACCTTCAGCAGCCTGGTGAAGGAGCTGCTGAAGGGTCCAGCAAGGATTGGTGTGGTGTGGTTTGTGTTGGGTGTGGTGTGGTGTGGTGTGGTGTGGTGTGGTGTGGTGTGGTGCAGGGTATTGTCCCAGTGGGTCAAGCCTCAGCCTGCCAGGTGGATGGCCTGTACGGGTGCTGCTTCAAATCCTGGCTGCATCCCCTGCAGTCCAGCTCCCTGCCGATCCTCCTGGGAGAGCAGCGGAGGATGCTGCAGGGGCTTGTGCCCCTGTGCCCGTGTGCCCCTGTGCCCCTTTGGGAGATCTGGAGGGAGCTCCTGGTTCCTGGGCTTGTCCTGACCCAGCCACAGCTGGCTCTGGTGGTGGTCCTTGGGGATGTGAGCCAGCAGATGCAAGAAAGATTCTGTCACTCCCTCTCTGTTCCTCTGTGCTTCCAAGAAAAGAGGACAGAGGGAGGCAGGAGGGAGGAAGGAAAAGACAGAAAGCTGCCGGCCTCCTGCGAGGGAGCATGCTGTGTGCTGTGCTGTGACTCTAGACTGCTTTTAGCTGTCAATGCAGACCCTCAGGGCGTGCATATGGCTTCCGTCATGGGACTTGTGTGCAAGCTCTAAAAAGAGTGTCCTTGAGAGCAAATGCCTCTCTGAGTTGGGGTGCTTCCATTGATTTGGCAGGAGAGCCTTGGATGAGCATCCTGCAGTGAGTCCTGGTGGCCACGAGGGTGCCCGATGCTGCCCTACCATTTTTTTTTAAATAGATTTATGTATTTTATTCCAAAGTCAGATATACAGAGAGGAGAAGAGACAGAGAGAAAGATCTTCCGTCCGATGATTCACTCTCCAAATGAGCCGCAAGAGCCGGTCCCCTGGGGACCCACTCTGCTGCGGCCTCAGTGAGAGGGACCCTTGGCTCCCCCCTCCATCCCCTCCCTATCTGCTGGGTCATCTGCAAGATGGTCCATCTCGTGAGCCCCTCTGCCTGGGTCTCAGCGAGATGGTCCTCGTCGGACACCCCTCTCTCTCTACCTGGGCTTCAGCTAGTGGGACCCCCTGCGACCTCTTCCTCGCTGCTGGGGCCTCAGCGAAAGGGTCACCCTCTGGAATCCCTCTGCTGGGGCCTCAGCGAGAGGAACCCCCGGTGCCAACTACACTCTCTGCTGGGGCCTCAGTGAGAGGGACCCCTGAGTCCCACACTCTCTGCTGGGTCCTCTGCGAGAGGATCCCCTGGGAACCACCTCTCTTGGGTCCTCAGCGAGAGAGACGCCCTGGGGTCGCCCTCTGTTGGGGACTCAGCAAGGGGGAACCCTGGCGACCCCTCCCTCTCTGCTGGGGCCTCAGTGAGAGGGTCCCCATTGAAACCCCCTCTGCTGGGGCCTCAGCGAAGGGGAACCTTGGTGACACCCTTTGCTTGGGCCTCAGCTAGAGGGGCACCCGGAGCCATCTAACCTATCTGCTGGGGCCTAGGCGAGAAGGTAACACTCGGGATCCCCTTTGCTGAGGCCTCAGCGAGATGGACCCTCAGAGCCCCCTTCCCTCTCTGTTGATGCCTCAGCAGGAGGGTCCCCCTTGGGACCCCCTCTGCTGGAGCCTCAACGAGAGTGTCCCCCTTGGACTCTTCCTCTCTCAATGCTGTCGCCTCAGTGAGAGGATTCCACTCGGGACCCTCTCTGCTGGGGCCTCAGCGAGAGTGTCCCCCCAGATCCTCCTCTCTCTCTGCCTGGGACTCATCGAGAGAGATCATCAGAGCCCGACCCTCTCTCTGTTGGGGACTCAGCCAGAGGGTCCCCATCAGGACCCCGTCTTCTGGGGCCTCAGTGAGAGGCAGCCCTGAGTCCCACTACCTCTCTGCTGGGTTCTCTGTGAGAGGAACCCCAGAGCCTCACTCACTCGATGCCGGGGCCTCAGTGTGAGGGAATCACAACCACCCCCTTTCTCTCTCTCTCTCTGATGGGGCCTTAGCGAGAGGGACTCACATCCACCCCCTTTCTCTCTCTCTCTCTGATGGGGCCTCAGCGAGAGGGTCCCTTCGGGATCCCATCTGTTGGGGCCTCATCGAGAGGGACTCCCTTGGGACCCCCTCTGCTGGGGTTTCAGCGAGAGGTTCCCCAGCGCCCCCCTCTGCTGCTGCGGCCTAAGCGAGAAGAACTCCCAAGCCCCCCTCCATCTCTGCTGGGGCCACAGTGAGAGGGTCCCCAGCGGGACACCCCCTCCCTCTCCACTGGAACTTCAGCGAGAAGGTATCCCTCGGAACCCCCTCTGCTGGGGTCAGCGAGAGGTTCCTTCTCAGACCCTCCTTTCTCTCTGCTGGGGCCTCAGCGAGAGGGTCACCCTGGGGACCCACTCTGCTGGGGCCTCAGCGAGAGGGTCACTCTCGGACCCTCCCTCTCTAACTGCTGGGACCTCAGCGAGAAGGTCCCCCTCAGGACAACCTTTACTCGGGCCTCAGTGAGACGGACCCTGTCTCTGTGCTGGAACCTCAGCAAGACGGAAGCTCCCAGCCAGAGCCTCTATCTCTGCTTGGGTATCTGAGAGAGGGTCTGCCTCGGGACCCCGTCTGCTGCAGCCTAAGCGAGAGGGACCCCCAGAGCACCCCTCCCAAGCTGCTTCGGCCTCAGCGAGATGAACCCCCGAGCACCCCTCTATCTCTGCTGGAGACTCCGCAGGAAGGTAACCCTCGGGAACCCATGTTCTCAGGCCTCAGGAAGAGGGTACCCCTCTCATATAACCCCTCTGTCTCTGCTGGAGCCTCAACAAGAGGGTCACACTCTGGAGCCCCTCTACTGGGACCTCTGCGAGAGGGTTCCCCGGTGCACCCTCCCTCGCTGCTGGGGCCGCAGAGAAAGGGTCCCCCTCACAATCCCCTCTGCTGGGTCCAGAGCGAGAGGTTTTCCCTCGGGACCACCTCTACTGGTGCCACAGTAAGACCGTCCACCTTGGGACCTCCTCTGCTGGGGTCTCAGCAAGAGGGTCCCCCTTGAGACTCACTCTGCTTGGTCTTCAGGGAGAAGGTCCCCCTCAGACCCTCCCTTCCTCGCTGCTCGGGCCTCAGCGAGAGGTTCCCCCTCGGGACCCAGTCTGCTGGGGCTTCAGGGAGAAGGACCATCGGCCACCACTCTTTCTCTCTCTCTCTCTCTCTCTCTCTCTCTCTCTCTTTGCCTGCTGGGGCCTCAGCGAGAAGGTCCTGCTCGGGACCCACTCTGCTGGGGCCTCAGTGAGAGGGACCCTTGGCTCCCCCATCCCCTCCCTATCTGCTGGGGCATCTGCAAGATGGTCCATCTCGTGAGCCCCTCTGCCTGGGTCTCAGCGAGATGGTCCTCCTCAGACCCCCCTCTCTCTACCTGGGTTTCAGCTAGTGGGACCCGCGGCAACCCCTTCCTCGCTGCTGGGGCCTCAGCGAGAGGGTTCCCCTTGGAGCCCCTCAGCTGGGGCCTCAGTGAGAGAGATCCTCAGAGCCCAAGCCTCTCTGTGTTGGGGACGCAGCCAGAGGGTCCCCCTCAAGACCCCGTCTTCTGGGGCCTCAGTGAGAGGGACCCCTGAGTCCCACACTCTCTGCTGGGTCCTCCGTGAGAGGGTCCCCCTGGGGAACAACTCTCCTGGGGCCTCAGCGAGAGAGACCCCCTCTGATGGGGACTCAGTGAGGGGGAGCCCTGGCGACCCCTCCCTCTCTGCTGGGGCTTCAGTGAGAGGGTCCCCCTTGGGACACCCTTTGCTGGGGCCTCATCGAGGGGGAACCCCGGCGACCCCCTTTGCTTGGGCCTCAGCTAGAGGGACACCCGGAGCCATCTAACCTCTCTGCTGGGGCCTAGGCGAGAAGGGACCACTCGGGACCCCCTTTGCTGGGGCCTCAGGGAGATGGACCCTCAGAGCCCCCTTCCCTCTCTGTTGATGCCTCAGCAGGAGGGTCCCACTCGGGACCCCCTCTGCTGGAGCCTCAACGAGAGTGTCCCCTTCGGACCCTTCCTCTCTCAATGCTGTGGCCTCAGTGAGAGGATTCCACTCAGGACCCACTCTGCTGGGGCCTCAGCGAGAGTGTTCCCCCAGACCCTCCTTTCTCTCTCTGCCTGGGCCTCATCGGGAGAGATCATCAGAGCCCGACCCTCTCTCTGTTGGGGACTCAGCCAGAGGGTCTCAAACAGGACCCCGTCTTCTGGGGCCTCAGTGAGAGGAACCCATGAGTCCCACTACCTCTCTGCCAGGGCCTCAGCGAGAGGGTTCCTCTTGGGACCCCCTTTGCTCTTGCCTCAGCGAGAGTCCCCCTCGGACCTCTACTATCTCTGTGCTGTGTCCTCAGTGAGAGGGTCCCACTCAGGAACCCGTCTGCTGGGTCCTCAGCCCGAGGTCCCCCTCGGAATCCCTCTCCATTTCTGCTGGGGCCTCCGTGAGAGGTTCCCCCTCAGGCAGGTATATTAGGCCTTTATATATTATGTAAGTATGTTAGTATTTGTGAAGCACCCCTCTCTCTATCTTGTCTTTCTGCTATGAGCACCAGGTTCCGACATTTCCTGCCAGTTTCTATTTTAACCAGACTATCAGACTGTCTGGTGTGTGACCGCAGCTGTTGGGGGTCTGGCCCTCCCTTTATAAATAGCATAATCTCTGCCCGTGCTTCTGCTTATCATTCCCCTGTTATTACCACAGGGAAAATACAAACCTTCTCTACGTGGCAGCTTTGTGGGGTTTGGACATGACTGGCAAGCACCCCGTTTTCCCTTCTTTAGGAATGCAATGATTCCTGTGGAATTTATTAGTTCCATCATTCCTCTGAACTTGAGGAATCGCTCACGTGGGTGAACCTCAGCTCCTTGAATTTGAAGCTTGTGTCTGCCTGTGTTATCCCCATGTTTCTCTCTCACATACAAAAAACACCTCTGAAGTAAATGACACCACGTTCCAGTGCACCCTGACAGTGTGCTGGAATGGCAATTGCAATTCTGCTGTTCTTCAGCCCCTGCCCTGAATCCTGCCTGTGTCTGTTGGGACTGACGGAGAGGCCTCGTTGGCCTGATAAAGAATAAAAGAGACTGGCATAATGGCGACCACCATAGCCAGTACATCAGCAGCCGCCACCACCAGTTACCTTGGTGACAATGAACAAGGTCGCGGTACAGACTGCCAGAGTTATGGAACAATAGGACTTTACTGATGCACATGAGTGGGTGGGCACCCTTGTGTTGTAACTGCGGGTTGATCTGTTGGCAGAGGAACAGCAGAGGCTGTGAGATTGGGTCTAGGCCTCTTGTACCCCATCGTATGCCTTTTTGTGTGCAACACCTATGCAAGTGCAAAATGCTTCCCAAGCCTGGGAACTGCTGTCTGCTCGTTGCTACCGAGCTAAAGATACTCCTATGGTCAGGGCCTCTTGTTCCCCATCATATGCTTTATGTATGTTTCAGCTGTGTAGTGCTATGTTTTCCCAAGCCCAGGAACTGCTGTCTGCTTGTTGCTACCGAGCTAAAGATACTCCTATGGTCTGGACCTCTTGTTCCCCATCATATGCTTTATGTATGTTTCACCTGTGTAGTGCTATGTTTTGCCAAGCCCAGGAACTATTGTCTGTTATTTTAAAATGTTGTCATTTTTATTTAAAGTAACAAAATAGTTTTCCAGTGATTGTTTTCATGAAAATCAGATGCTTTTGAAGAAATAACTGGCATTAAAAAAACGTGTAGACAGTTACTCTGGAGAAACCTCAGACTACCTCTGCTCATTGTCTTTCTTTCTGGAAATCCTAGAACTCAGATTAAACAGGTTGGGATTCATTTTCAACCGTCATGTCAGGAGTTCTGTTTGTCTCTTAACATGTTTTGCACCTCCATGCTCTACAACGTCTTTGATCCCAGTTGACTAATGGTTGGAAATGCAGCCTCCTGGTGGTGTTGTAGGGCTCAGGAGCCCTGGAGGTAGTTGGAGAGGCTCAGCTCCCGCCGCCCCCCCACCTGCCCACCCCAGCTAGACTTCAACTGCAGGCTTTTGTCATTCTACAAGTAAGAACACAAAGGAGAGACAGATGAACAGTAGGACAAAAGGACAGTCCTCACTCAGATATGTGTGCAGGCAATCTCAAAAGGGACAATTTCCCCACCTGGCTGGGGTTACATTTTCCTTCTAGCATATGGAGTGTAGCTATAGTATGTGTGGTGAGCTCCTTATGGTGGTAAAGGAAACCTGGTACCTGATGCAAAGTGAGGCTTAGCTGCAGGATGCAGAGCATGTGTGCTGAGGCTTTGGCCATATGGAAACAGCCTGGAGGAGATGGCAGTGCGGATGGCTAGGGTGTTGGCAGTATTCAGCTTCCTGTCCCTCACTGCCTGCCTGCTTTGCCCATGTCAAGTATGTCTAATTGACTAAATCTATTGACTTGGTAATACTTTGTGTATAAAATTTCATTTCCAGAAGTTCTAGTAGATCATTTTCAAGTCCATGTCTTTTGCTTCTGCTTCTAAATCTGCTTGTATTTTATTGCTTTAAAGACAATGTTGATCACATTTCCCATGGTTACTGTTTCTCAGTGTGCAATTCGTGAATCTACTTCTGCTTTTTCTCACTCTTGATATCCTATTTCCTGGTGTACCTAATCTTTCATACAGATTATTTTGCAAGTTTGTATATAGCAATAAATGTGGAGGTCTCAGAAAACTAACCTCTCTGGAGAGGATTTACCTCTTCCCTACCCACCTGCGACCCCCTCATTCATGCTCAGGACTTGAAATTAATTCCCTTAAACTATGATCCCAAGGACCCAGCACAGTGGCCTAGTGGCTAAATCCTTGCCTGGAAGTCACCAGGATCCCATATGGGTGCCATTGCGTGTCTGCTGCTCCACTGCCCATCTAGCTCCCTGTTTGCAGCCTGGGAAAGCACTATAGGATGGCCCAAAGCCTGGGGACACAGAAAAAGCTCCTAACTCCTGGCTTCGCATCAACTCTGCTCCGGCCATTGTCACTTTATCAGCAGATGGAGGATCTTCCTATTTTTCCTTCTCTGTATAGATCTGCCTTTACAAAGAAAAATCTTTAGAAATACATCTATATAATCTCGGGCTGGAAGGGTATATGAGGACTCTACTGTGTCTCATTTATTCTAACTGATGTCCAGTGGAAACTTTTGGGAGTGTGTCTGCTAGTAGCTTCTCAACTTCCAGCAGACACAGGGCTCTGATGTCTGACCCTCTCCTAAACGTCACTTCCAAATGTGTTCAGGTCACAGAGCCCACAAAAGCAGCTCTCAGGTTTTATCGCATGAGGTTCTTTTTTGTCCTGTCAGTTTTTGCCAGATACTGTTTTGCCAGCTTTTCAGTTGCTAAGAAAGATGCTTTAAATTTAGCTTTACTGCTGATCAGTGAGAGTAGATCCAAATAATTAAGCCTGACTTGACTAGAAATGAGATGTCACAGCTCAATATCTTAAAGCAACAGAAAAAATAATGGTGATTTTGAGTATCATAGTAATGTTGCTATGAAGTTAGAAAATCAGGTGGAAGTAAGTACTGTGTACCCTTGAATTTTCTTCCACTGAGATTCAGTTGAAGAAAAATCCACGAGATGGTTTGCTTTGATGGATTTGAGATCATCTGCAAGAGTGGGTAAAAAGTTCTGGCAAAGTGCAATTGAAATAGAAGTTTGGTGCAAAAGAAACGCCCTAAAATCCATGAACCCAGTGGTCTTCAAGTTTTTGAAAAAAATTACAAAAAACTGCAGAGATTTCAAGTGTTTTTTTGCACTTGCACTTAATTTCCATTTTTTCCCATTGGTGTCTTGAAGTGCACTCACACAAACATTGTTGTAGACTCTTCCCCTGCCAACCTATCAAAACTGTTGGGAAAAAAATAAGGTTTTTGGTTTAAAATACATTTACTTAGAGTGTTCCTTTTTATCTTTAATTTTTTTTAAAGATTTATTCATTTTATTACAGCCCAAGGTCCTGAATTCGTTCCAAAGGGCAGACTGCAAGCATGCGCCTCCCTTTTGCATGGCTGGTAAGTCTAGAGCTGCTTCTTGGCTTCTGTTTTATTTTATTATTTTTTTAAAGATTTATTTATTTTTATTGCAAAGTCAGATATACAGAGAGGAGGAGAGACAGGGAGGAAGATCTTCCATCCAATGATTGACTCCCCAAGTGAGCCGCAATGGGCGGTGCGCACCAATCCGAAGCTGGGAACCAGGAACCTCTTCCAGGTCTCCCATGCGGGTGCAGGGTCCCAAAGCATTGGGCCATCCTCAACTGCTTTCCCGGGCCGCAAGCAGGGAGCTGGATGGGAAGTGGAGCTGCCGGGATTAGAACCGGAGCCCATATGGGTTCCCGGGGCTTTCAAGGCGAGGACTTTAGCCGCTAGGCCACACCACCGGGCCCTTTATCCTTAATTTGTCTTTGTTATTGCCATGAGAAAAGTTTTGGCCGAGCCATAAACAGTACCTGCGCGTGCAAGAAAGGAACTGATCAAACTTGCAGTGATAGTTTGTACATAAGAGACTGCTGATCTTTGGCTTCATGGTAATAGAGCTATGGTGAGTCACTGGCTTAGAGAAGGCTTCGGACAAGGCCAGCAGTCATGCATCACAGCATGTGGCCGGATATGGGGGAGAGAGTTGGAGAAGGATTTATTAAGTAATTGTCCACTATTTGAGCAGTTTAGGTCCATAAAGTGTGGCTCGTCCAGTCTGGGATGCCTAGATTTAAATTAGAGAAAAATAAAGAGGAGCATGTTGAGAAATGCCGGCTCTGTTACCCTCTTGTTGTGTCACTTTGCTGGCAAGGACAAAAGGAACTATTCAGCTATTTTCCCATAACAATGTTAATATTGTATAAAGAATATATGTGGAAAAGAAATATTTGTGAACCTGTACTTTTCATACTGTCTATGAACTAAGAGACCTACAAATAAGCCATCCAATTCTTAGATTTCAAATTTGAGAAATATTCACTTAATATGTAGGGAATCCAATTTCTGATTAATACTTTGCAAGTGGATTCACAGATGGCAACAACAATGCTGCGTTCTGCATGCCAAGTGTTACACCAAGCACACTATCACTGACTTTCAGAAGGTAGGAATCAGTGATCCTATTCAACAGATGAGAAACAAAGGCACAGAGAAGTTTCTTGACAAATACATGAAGTGCTCATAACTCATTTTAGCTCATGGAAAAGCTGTAACTCGAATCCTACTTCACATAGCAGAAACACCAAAACTAGGGAACCTAAGGTAAAGCGCCAGGGCAGGGGAGGTCGTGTGGAGGGATGTTGGGTGGCAAAGTCCAGGCTTCACATTTTGTTTTGCTACTTGCTAAAGGCATGTGATTAAGTTAGTTCCTGCTACTATTATGGTTAAACTGTTTAAAATATCATCCCTAGGCAAATGTTGGCAGAGATTAAGATGATGCTGGAGGACTCCTGTAGCCCATATCATGGGGTCTGGATTCCAATGCCGCTTCAACTGCGGGCTCTAAACTTCATCTTTTTTTTGCTTTTGTTTGGTTTTTGTTTTTTGTTTTTATTAAATTTATTCATTAATCACATTGTGTTGTAATTTCATAGGAACTGGGATTCTCCCCACACTTCCCCACACCCTCCCCCCATGGTGGGTTCCTCCACCTTGTTGCGTAACCATAGTTCAAGTTCAGTTGAGATTCCCTCTTAGCAAGCATATGCCAAGTATACTAACTTCATCTTAATGAGCCCTGGAAGTAACCAAGTGATAATCTGCACAGCTAGGTTCCTGCCATCCGCATACACCTGGGGATGGATATCTGACAGCTGCCTTTGGTCTGACCTAGCCCATGCTGTGGCAGGCATATTGAGATTAAATCGGTTAATAGAAAATCTTTCTCTATTCTCTTACTCTCCTCTCTTTTTTGTAAAGTTTTATTTAACTGGAATACATTCCTTGTATTTTACTTAAAGTTAAGAGCATAATGAGATTTCCCAACCTGTCTAGCCTTCTGCCACACTCTCGCCTTTTCTCCTCCTTCCTTTATAATTTTTGTTTAACTTTTCACTGCAGCATACTTTGAGTTTATAACCACAAGTTTAATCCTCCATTAAAGAATTCCACAAGTAGTAAGTAGAAAAACCACTATTTCTCAAGAGTACAGATGAGGGTTATAAACATTAATCAAATCTCAAGGTGTCAGTTTCAGTCATATTCCACTTCTGTACTCTGTATTAGCTAACAAACAGGAAGGAAACCATTTGTCTTTGGGGGACTGGTTTATTTCAGTAAGTATAAGAGGCAAGTGTCTACTTGCTTCCATTCCTTCAAATAAATAATAAAATTTAAAACAGCCATCCTTCTTGATCAGTCATCCCTTCCCATGGGAGAAATATACTAAGACTTCTTGTGTGTGTGTGTGAGGGAGAGAGAGAGAGAGAGAAGATCCTCTTAAAATATCTATTTCCATCTCATCAGAAACCAGGGAGTTGGAGTAAATGAGGCACTTGGAATGCTGACGGAAAGGTACTGAGGGGAGCTAAGTAACTTGGGAGTGATGTATAGGAGGAAAGCATTTGCCAGCATCCTCTCCGACGTCTTACAGGACTGAAAATTATTCAATAGCGTAAAACTATCAATAAGTGCTGACTATAAATTTTGGTTTGTGGAAAGAGCCAGAGACTGAAATCACATTGTCTAACCTCAAAGAACTCCAAAAACATGACTGTAATTCTCAGTTGCAGTCTACTGAGAGTTGGGTAGGAGAAGCGAGGCCAGTTCCCTGAAGCCTTGGAAAGATTGACTGTGTGATGCCATGTTTTCTATTGCAGAAAACAATGCACAAGTCCCCTACCAATGCCAAACGGACATCAACAAATCAAATATTCTGAATGTATGTTTTTGCTTAGTTCCCTGGTAATCTTACCTTAAGAACAAGGTCTACTGCAGTCACTGGGCAGCTTTTTCTTTTTTTCAGTCAAGCAAAATGAAGGAATTGTTGGAATATCATGCTTTGCTGCCAGAAACTCTCAATAAGATGAACAGTTCCAGTGAAATACATTGCCAGAGGGATTGTGTCTGCTATCATTTGAACAACTGTTAAACTAATTACCTGCAGATGTGCAGGAAATCATGTGCAAAACCATGCTGTACTCACTTGCTACTATATTACATGTAAATGCATTCTATGGCTTATCAGGATCTTTAACCATAAACATTTGAGTGAAAAATCTCCAACTGGACCCGGAGCAGTAATCTATTGACTAAAGTCGACACCTTTGCAAGTGCCAGGATCCCACAGGGCTGCTCGCTCACTTGTATCCCGGCTGCTCCACTTCCCATCCAGCTTCTTGCTTGTGACCTGGGGAAGCAGTCAAGGCCAGCCCAAAGCCTTGCGGCCCTGTACTGGCATGGGAGACTTAGAAGCTTCTAGCTCAGCTCCAACTGTTGCAATCACTTGGAGTGGGTCAGCAAATGAAAGATTTTCTGTCTCCTCATCCTCTCTGTAAATCTGACTTTACAGTAAGAATATTTTTCTAAAGATTTATTTATTTATTGGGGGAAGCCAGACATGTAGAAAGGAGAGAGGACAATCTTCTGTCCAATGATTCCCTCCGCAAAGTGGCCACAACAGCTGGAGCTGAGCCGATCTGAAGCCAGGAGCCCAGGTCCTCCTCCAGGTCTCCCACGTGGGTGCAGGGTCCCAAGGCTTTGGGCCATCTTCAACTGCTTTCCCAGGCCACAAGCAGCGAGCCGGATGGGAAGCGGGACTGCTGGGACTAGACGCAGTGCCCATATGGAATTCCTGCACATTCAAGGCGAGGACTTTAACTGCTAGGCCACCTCACCAGGTCCAAAATCTTAACTCTCCAACTAAAATACTGAAGGCCAGTACATTGTGAGCTGAACATATCCCATGTTGGTAGCCCATTCCTAAACCAATGCTGGCCTTTTTTTCAAGGATAACTAGGCTGTCAGAATTACTCCATATGCACGGGGCTGACTTCCTAAACACACATGCAAGCAAGAATTGTAAAGAAAGATGGCTTGTGTGAGCATGAACTTCACCCCATTAAGGTTCTTAAATAGTTATCTGCTTTTAGCTCATTTCCTACTAAAAATTCAACTGTCTCAATTTTCCATTAGGCTGTTACAGCTTCGTCTGTTAAGCATAGCCCCGCGTTCCCTAGCATCACCTAGTAGATCATTCTTGATCTCAGAGCTTCTGACGAGCTGTGTGGAGTCCAAGTGAGATTTGCCTTACTGGAATTATGCATACATGTCAGTAAGGATTGTTTTCCATCATTTAGGGACCAAGTGATTTCTAGAAAAGCCATAATGTTGAGAGTACTTCCGAAGTTATTTACTGTTACGGCATGGTAGAGAAACTGACACGTGCGTTGGACTAGACGTTAATTTGTCAGCATTGGCCAACAACATTCCTCGTGTAGACAAACGTGGAAGTAATGCTCAAACGCTCAATACCGAGATAGGAGAAGATCAGACAAGGATGAAAGTCTGGCGCTTCTCTGCCTCGTGGAGATGTTTGAGGAAGTAGGAAGTGGGATGCTTCACAAAGTCCATAAAAATGGAGTCAAAAGAGAAGTTTCCATGCAGACTTGAAATCCATATGTTGGCTTTCATGATCATTCTCCACAAACATTTTAAAGACTGGTTGAAAGAGACAGTGTATGTGAGTTCTATAGCTCACCAATGTTAGGAAAAGTACAGCTGTTAGTGGTTAAGTACCCAACTTGTGAGAATTCCATAATTTTTAGCTTGTATTTTCTGCCTTCTGGCTAGATGTGTTTTGGATTTTTATTCTTTGGACAGCTGTGGGTAAAAAGTGGGAAATTAATGATGATCAAATTAGACAATGGACCTACTTATTAGCTCTAGAGGAAGTCTAACTACAATGAAAATTAGACTTGTGGATTATTTGAGTTACAATTCCCTCACTTTTTTTTTTTATGAAGTACGTTGCATTACGTGACAGTTTCATAGGTTCTGGGATTCCCACAACCCCTCCCCATGCCATCCCCCCATGGTGGATTGTTCCACCTTGTTGCAGTATTACAGTTCAAATTAAGTCAAGATTCTTTCATAGCAACCATGTAGTTTGCATAGTGTCCAGCATCTTATTGTCCAGATAAACTCCAGGTTTCTTGGGGAGACCATCTCTGGTCTGAAAATAGAGCTGGCAGAATATCATCCCAATCAATTAAAAGCCACAACAAAACATCAGCAACAAGTTACAACATTATGGAGTTAATTGACATGGTATTGAGTAATCAGTACGTTAAAATGCAAGTTCTTAACCACATCCTGTGAGTACTTCATTGGCATTTCAATTTTAGTTTATACACGGAACCGGCTTCTATACACCTTAAAATGGCTATAGGGTACTATTCAGCTGTCTCGTGTCTATTTTCATTGGAGTAATTAGCAGTTTATAGTGTTAAAACATAATTTTGCTGAACTTGGCAGATTTTAGGATAGTCTAAACTGGCTTATAACTCTGACAAGGCATTTGTCAACAGTTGAGGTGCAGACCAGTTTTAGGAGGGGTGTGCAGAGAAATCTTCAATGCCTTATTGAGGAGTAACCAATCTTTGTGTCCTCCCTAGTAAGGTATGTGTGAGTCCACGCCGACCATTTCCTCCTGGTTCTAAGCTTTCCTTGTTGTTCTCTATCCTAATTTTTTTTTGGGGGGGTCTCTGGTCCTTGCAGGAGAGGGTGGGGAGCCAAAGTTGGAACTAAATAAGGATCAGAGAAAGCTCCTCTCCCTAGTCCCAAAGGAAGTTTACTGTTCTTCTGTTTCTGCAGACCGCTCAGGGCTCCTGGCTGTTGTTCCAATGACCTTGGATCCTGTCAGGAAGGATTTGGGCTTCTTCCATCCCATGTGGGAGATCCAGATGGGGGTGGATGACCTCAGAATTCTCAGGCTCTGAAGGCACTCCAATTCCCTATGTTCTTCTTGGGGGTTGGGATGTAGTCCTTGGTGCCCGTAGTGATAGTCCTTGGTGAGGATCCGGGAGTCTACAGGGTTGGGATACAAGCCTCCTCCTGCCACCTGCTGCACTCTGGGGTGCCCCCCTGCTCTGTGTGTACGACCTGTTAAGAGATTGTCAGGATCGCTCTAGATTCCCCCTATATGTCTTTGTAGTTTGAGTTACTTGTTCCATTCCTGACAGGTTATACTTCACGTCTTCCTCACATTCTAAGCAGATGGAAGATTTCTCTGCTCTCCCACCCCATTTCCAAGTAGCATAGGGTCTTAAAAGTATATCAGGTTTTACAATTCTTTGATGTAGATCATAAGCAGTTTGACTCACATTGATTGTTGGTTCATTGGTTACATCACAATATCTTATTGCATGAGCTACAGACTGTTTGGGCTTGGAATAATACTACAATTTACAGGTACTGTTTTTCGAACGGGCATCATTTCATCTTAAATTAAGGCAAATATGTGGTATCTAACCTTCTGGGATTGGCTCATTTCCCTTGGCATTATGGTTTCCAGTTGGGCCCATTTGGCCACAAAGAAGTGCATTTTGGTTTTTTTTAATAGCTGAATAGTATTTCATGGAGTAGATGAACCATAGCTTTCTTATCCAGTCTTCTGCTGATGGGCCTTTTGGTCGCTTCCATGTTTTTCAATTACTGATTGTGCTGCTATGATCATAGGGGTACATGTTGGTTTCTCATGAAACAGATGTTTTGGTGTATTGCTAGGAGTGCTATTGCTGGATCATACGGTATGTTGATTTTGAGTTGTGTGAATGTTCTCCATACTGATTCCATAGAGGCTGTACCAACCTGCAGTCCCACCAACAGTGGAGTAGGGTTCCCTTTTCCCTGCTTCCTCGCCAGCAGGTGTTGTTGGTGTTTTTTGTATGTCTGCCATCCTTACTGGCATTAGGTGGTACCTCATTGATGTTTTCATTTGGATTTCCCTTATTGCCAAGGAACTTGAGCATTTTTTATATGTATTTTTGGTTAGGTTTATCCCAGATACTTCATAGTTTTCTGTTATTTTGAATGATATCTTGCTGATTAGATCCCTTTCCATCTTGGGGCTGTTTGCATACAATATAGCTGTTTTTTGTTACGTCATTTTGTACCCTGCCACTCTACCAAACTCTCGTATAAGTTCTAGCTGTCTCTTTATTGAGTCTCTTGGCTCTTCTAAAGAAACATAACACATCGCCATGGAGGAAAAAGACACGAGGTGTAGTTAAGCGAGGGAGTGAAAGTGAGGGTTTGTTCTTTGTGGCAGACTGTAAGAACAAAAGGTGAATTGTTTAATATTTTTCACCATTGCAAAGAATCTTGCTGGTAAAATAATGCACCAGTCAACACCTGATAGTTCCAATTGTTTGCATATAATAGTTAGCAGACGCATGTCTCCATAATTTTCTCATTAAATCAGTCTGAATGTTCCACAACAATTAAAATCCTCATGTTTTAAGTTTCTGGTTACTTGAATATATAAGGTGGTCATGATTTTAAGTGCAACTTTTTACATTTTTAAGATCAATTGACACAAATATGCATCCACGGGGACTCTGTAAGGTTTTGCTGCATGTAAAGCAAACATTGGGTACTGATGAAATGGGGGTGAATAGATCTAGTTATGTAGTTCCTTGGATAATTTCTATGTGGTGAAACATTCAAATTCCTTCCATCTAGCTTTATATGTATTAACTTTATGTTATATATAATGTGTAGACACGTCCACATATGTTTGTACACACAGCATGTTATTGGTAACTGTCATCACCTTGTCATACTATAAAACACCAGATCTTAGATCTTCTACCCAGCCATTACTTTGAACTTGTCCGTCCGACTTCTCCCACTTTTCTATCCCTCTCCCTTCTTCCCCCCAATCTGTGATATTATTCTAAATTCACATGAGATCAACTTTAAATTCCAAACAATGTTTCAAAAAGTTTGTAGAAGACAGAATTAAAGATCTGTTTATCTTGATGAAAAAGGTCTTAAAATTTGTGTTTTTCGTAAAATGAACACCATGAATGCATATACAGTTCTTCACAATAGTCCCTAGTGACCTTTCACCTTTCTCTAGTGTTGGTTAGATTTCGCTTCTCAGCGCTCCTCTAATTTCTTTTCGCTGTTTTTAACATTTATTTTATTTTCATTACAAAGTCAGATATACAGAGAGGAGGAGAGACAGAGGAAGATGTCCCATCCGATGATTCATTCCCCAAGTGAGTGCAATGGCCCGTGCTGCACCGATCCGAAGCCAGGTGCCTGGAGCTGCTTCCAGGTGTCCCATGTGGGTGCAGGGTCCCAAGGCTTTGGGCTGTCTTTGACTGCTTTCCCAAGCCACAAGCGGGGAGCTGGATGGAAAGTGGAGCTGCTGGGATTAGAACCAGCACCCATACAGGATTCTGGAGCGTTCAAGGCAAATACCTTAGCTGCTAGGTCACGCCGCTGGGCCCAGCTCTCTAATTTCATTTCAATGTTTTGTTTCTAGGTTAGTCTATAAGTTTGCTGGTTTTATTTCTTTTTGAAATAACCTTTGTTTCACTGATCTTTCATGTTTTTCTCTTCATTTACTCGTTTGATCTTTATTTCTTTACTAACTTTGGGATTTAGTTTATTCTGCCTTCTCTAGATACCCAAAATGCACCTAACCTGTTTGAAACCTTTCCATTTTTTTATGTAGGCATTTAATGCTTCAACCTTTACGTAGTACTTCTTTAGATGTTTTATGTAAGTTTCAAAATGCTGTATTTTCATTTCATTCAATTTTTAAGTTTTCTTTTGGATTTCTTCCACATTTCTTATTTGGATTCCAGGATCATAATATTTACTCTGCAGATGGTTTTGTTTTCAAAATTTATTTGAAAGGCAGATGTTACAAAGAGAAGATTTTCTCTCCAAATGGCTGCAATGGCCGGAGCTGAACCAATCCCAAGCCAAGAGCCAGGAGCTTCTTTGAGGTCTTCCACACGGGTGCAGGGTCCAAGCACGAGAACTATCCTCCACTGCTTTTGCAGGCCATAAGCTGAGGGCTAGATGGGAAGTGAGGACCCTCGGAACATGAACCAGTGCCCACATGGATGCCGGTGTGCAAGGTGGAAGATTAGCCTCTTGAGCCACAGGGCCAGCCCCTCAATCTATGGCTTTATATTACCAAATTTGTCTGGATTTATATTTTTGTGATTAGAAAAGATATGATGTACTTTTTGTTGTGGTTTAATATGTGATCTTAGAGGAAGTTTAGTGTATTCAAGTACATATTCTAAAGCTATTGCAATGAATGCTGTGTCAGTGTCTGTATACCCTAGAACTGTGGTTTTTCTTTATCTTTTTTTTTTTTTTTTTGCTTGACTGACATGTTAGTTGATTCCTTAACTCCACTTTTCTTGATCTGGTGCTTGACTCTCCCTTTAGATATGTATGTGTTTTTTTAAAAGATTTATTCTGTTACAAAATCAGATATACAGAGAGGAGGAGAGACGGAGGAAGATCTTCCATCTGATGTTTACTCCCCAAGTGAGCACAATGGCCAGTGCTGCGCCAATCCAACCAGGAACCTCCTCCAGGTCCCCCATGCAGGTGCAGGGTCCCAAGGCATTGGGCTGTCCTCGACTGTTTTCCCAGAGCACAAGCAGGGAGCTGGATGGAAAGTGGAGCTGCTGGGATTAGAGCTGGCATCCATATGGGATCCCGGGGCATTCAAGGTGTGGACTTTAACACTAGGCCACACTGCCGGGCCCTCCCTTTAGATATAATAAGGCTTTTTAAGAAAATGACATGCTGTGGCATTGGATATATAGTACCCAATCTGTCCTATCTTATTGTTGAATTAATTCCTTGATCACTAGCTGATGATCTTTGTATCTTTTTATAGCTTTTGGCTGAAGTGTATTTTGTCTAATGCACTACTCCTGCTTGCTTTAGGTTTCCACTTAGGTAGAACATTTTTTTCCATCTTTTCACCAGTGTGTGTCTTTACTAATGAGTTTCTTAAGGTACATATCCTTGGTTATTTTTTAATCCATTAAGCCAAACTCTATCTTACCTGGGAGTGTGGTCCATTGACTTTCAAAGCTGTTGCTAATAAGTAGTAACAGTAAGTAGCTGTTATTAGTAAGTAATCTATCCACTTAAAAATTAGTTGGCTTCTTCTGAGTATTCTTCATCCAGTTATGGGTGAGCTTCAAAGTTTTCCATTTTGGGCCCAGCACACTAGCGTAGTGGTTAAAGTCCTCACCTTTCACCTGCCAGGATCCCATATGGGCACTGTTTCTAATCCCAGCGGCTCTGCTTCCCATCCAGCTCCCTGCTTGTGGCCTGGGAAAGCAGTCAAGGATGACCCACAGCCTTGGGACCCTGCACCCACATGGGGGGCCCGCACTCCTGGCTTCAGACTGACTGAGCTCCAGCCATTGTGGCCACTTGGAATGAGCTATCGGACGGAAGATCTTCCTCTCTGTCTCTCCTCTCTGTATATCTGACTTTGTAATGAGAATAAATAGAAGTTTTGCATGTTCTCATGATACTAGCCTGCTACCTTTTATTTGCTTCTGTCTGTACATTTCCCTCAAACAAGTTTTAGGAGACCAGTTGATTCTGATGACTTTCCTGACTTTCACTCATTTTGGAGAATATTTAAGTTATAAAGGATAGTTCTACTCAGCCAAGTATTTTTGACTGATAGGCTTGCTTTTTCTTCACAACTTGAAATAAACCATTCAATTCCCTCTTGGCCTATAAAATTTCTGTTTGACAATGTTGTTTGTTTAGTGGAGGTCCCCTTGAAAACGACAGTGCTTTCCTTTTGAGAATGAACAATTGTTTGTACTTAAAAGAGCTGGACCACAATAGGTCAAGGGAATGTGGATCTTTTCTGATGCTGTCAATTGACATCCTATGGGCTTTCTGTACTTGGAGGTGTACTTATTAAGATCAGGGAAGTTATGAGCTGTTTCATTGAATATGCAGCATACTCTCTTCCTCTCAGGAATTCCAAGAAAGTGTTCATTTCAGTAAGGTCTCAAAGCTCTCGGGCTGCTTTCATTCCCTTTCTCACATTTTTTTTTTAAATCTGGGTAGAAAATATTGAACCTGTCTTCAAGTTCAAATATTTTTTAATTCTGTTGATCCTCATTTATCTTGACTTTCAACTATTTTCATTTTTAATTTTTCTTTAAGAAATACTTGATTTGCAAGGTAGATAAAGAGGGGGAGACAGATCCTCCATCTCAATGGCTGACATCAAGGCCTGGGCCACTGGATAGCCAGGAGCCTGGAGCTCTGTCCCTCTTGTAGATGACAGGGACCCAAGTACCTCTGCCCTCTTCTGCTGCATCTGCAGACATATTAGCAGACATCTGGATCCAAGGTAGAATGGCCAAGACTTGAATTGGAGCTCATAGGAGATCAGTACACAGGCAGTAGCTCAGCATGCTGCTCACAAGAGCCAGTCCACAGTTGATTTTGTAATATCTGTTCAATTCCTCAAGGTCAGTCCTTGCCAAATTTCTCATATCATGCATTGATTTTCTAATTTCATTTTCTGTTGAAGTGTCTTATGTCTTTTTGAGTGTTCCACATCATTCTTTTTGGATTCTTTATTTTATTGGAAATGCAGGTTTACAGAGAGAAGCAGAGACACAGAAATATCTTCCATCCACTGGTTTATTCACCCAGTGTCCAGAATGGCCAGAGCTGAGCCAATCCAAAGCCAGGGGCTTCTTCCAGATCTCCCTCATGGGTGCACAGTCCCAAGGCTTTAGACTGTCCTCTACTGATTTCCCAGGCCACAGCAGTTAGCTGGACGGGAAGCAAAGCATCTGGTATTAGAACCAGTGTCCAAATGGGATCCCGGCATGGTCGAAGTGAGGACTTTAGCTACTAGGCTACTGCACCAGACCCCTTAACTGCCAAGCTATTGCACCAGACCTCTCCCGTGTAAATTCTGAAATTTAGTAGCATTCCTAGGTATGCACCCTTAATTCTAATGTCGGTGTACACTAGGTATTAATGTTAAACACTTCAACAATGTGGTAGTAGTATCTTATAGCATAAACAATTCTATATGTAAAACTTGCAAGGTTCATTTCTCAACATGCTTAAGCCTTTAGTATTTTGTCCCAGCTTTTCCATTCTACGATAGCCATACATCTGTAGGACAATATTCTACAAGCAATTCTCTTCCTTAATAATCTGTTTATTTGCTCGATTTACATTTTGAAACAATCATGTAAGACTCCAAATTAAGACATTCTATAAATAAAAACATACCACATTTTGAATACTATTGCTTTAAGCAAGTCTTACCCATTTCTCCCAATTTGTAGAAACACGTTTTAACACAAACCTGCCTCAAAACCAGGAATGAGAAGTTTTTCCAATAACCTTCTTGCTGATGAGGGAATTTCCCCTTCTCAAATGGCAGGTGAGAATCACAATGAGGACCTGAAGGAGCCCAAGGTCCTGAATTCGTTCCAAAGGGCAGACTGCAAGCATGCACCTCCCTTTCCCATGGCTGGTAAGTCTGGAGCTGCTTCTTGGCTTCTGTTTTATTTTATTACTTTTTTTTATTATTATTATTTAACTTCATTAATTACATAGTATTATGTGACACAGTTACTTTTTTAAAGATTTATTTATTTTTATTGCAAAGTCAGATATACAGAGAGGAGGAGAGACAGGGAGGAAGATCTTACATCCAATGATTCACTCCCCATCTGAGCCGCCAGGGCTGGTGCGCGCCAATCTGAAGCCGGGAACCAGGAACCTCCTCTGGGTCTCCCACGCGGGTGCAGGGTCCCAAAGCTTTGGCCCATCCTCAACTGCTTTCCCGGGCCACAAGCAGGGAGCTGGATGGAAAGTGGAGCTGCCGGGATTAGAACTGGCGTCCATATGGGATCCCGGGGCGTTCAAGGTGAGGACTTTAGCCGCTAGGCCATGCCGCCGGGTCCGCTTCTGTTTTATTGAATTCAAGAGAACCAAAAAATTTCAATTTGGCTGTTGTCTTAACTAATACATTCCTAGATAGTCTCTTATCAATAAGATGAAAATCACTTAAAAGGAGATGTTAAAACACTGTTGTTCTTCACAAGGAATCAGACTTCAATTCCATTGTCTTACAGGAAAATTCAGAAATTATACACATCATAACCAATTTCACTATCTAATTTCAAACTGTTTTTCCTGTAAGGCAAAATCTCACTTCTTTCTAAATAAGAACAAATAATTTAAAATCTGGACCAATTTCATGATTAGGAAACATTTTGACCAGTGGACATAAATACTCATTTACTTTATGCTAAATTTGATGCCTCATATGCTATTTTATAATATTGTGAGATTACAATCAAATTATTTTAAATGACAATTATATTATCCAAGTTCTGTCTCAATCTTTGAAGGTTCTAGGGATCCTACTAGAACTTTCAAAGTCAGGAGACTTGATTTCAAACTCTGAAGAATTGAGGTGTAAATTAAAGTACACTTAACATGTAACTGAATATGTGAATGGATACTGAATTTTAGACCTGATCAGTGCCAGGACAACACTGTAAGCTGAAGACTAAGCAGCAAGAAAACGGTATAGGAGCCTTAGCCCAGCAGAGGTGGGGAGTCGGGTCTGACCAGTCCTGTTAGATGAGTTAGACCTCTCTCAAATTACGTACGAGGAGAGAGAAAGGGGGCCAGTCGTGGTCCGTCCCATCTTGTCTGTCAGTCATACACAGACCCAATTCTGAACAAGAACAACTAAATTCACGACACAGATAGAAGTCTTGTCTGGACAGAAGTAATAGGATTCTAACTGACTAAACAAACATGCACAATCACTACACACGTCAGAACAGACATAAAATTCAACCTTTTGTGACTTCCAACCTCTTCTTTCACATACTTCAACCTGGAAATGTTTCGTAAAGCAAGCACATACGTTCATCTCGTGCTTAGCGTTAATTTAACAGTGGATTTGGTCCACTGGTTACTTTTATGTATAACTGCTAGATGAAGTTACAGAACAAGTTTCCATTTTTTTCTTATGAATGTTACATCGCTTATGTCTTACCCTGTCCCTCCCAGCTAGGGGTTAGGGCTATGAGGTAGAGCTAGAGAAATTCAGGCCCTAAGGGTGGCCTGGGTGAGGTCAAGAGAAAGTGGAAAAGCAGATAAGGGCAAAGGTGAAAGTGGCTATAATGGAGAGGAAATCTGTGTGTTACCCAGTGAGGAGAGCAAATGGAGACCTTCAGACAGGGGGATGGGCCCGCCCTCGCAGCAAGACCAGGATCATGGGGTAATGGGATTATCATCCAGCCTTACATATGCCTGAGCCAATTCTAGGAGCAAATATACACCATAAAGGCTGTCGGAGATCTCGCAAAAGAATCCTTGCATCTAAAGTTTTGCTAAAACTACAGCAAATAGTTCCTTCTACTGTGCTGATCGTTGACATGGCTCAGAATAGGTTACATAGACAAGATTGGACAGAAAAACGTCTGCTGCAGCCCTTCTTCCTTCCTCATGGTTTGTTGGTAAAAGGGCAGGATTTTCCCAATCCAAGCGATTGAAAGAGGTGACCCACTTCTATGGCCCATAATGGCAGTCAATGGTGCTGAGGTAACCTTGAAGGGAGGCTGCCAGCCTGTTGCTTCGAACCCATTCAAAATCATTCATTTGGGCCCTGCGGTGTGGCCTAGCATCTAAAGTCCTCGCCTTTAACGTGCCGGGATCCCATATGGACGCCTGTTCTAATCCCGGCAGCTCCACTTCCCATCCAGTTCTCTACTTGTGGCCTGGGAAAGCAGTCGAGGATGGCCCAAAGCTTTGGGACCCTGCACCCGCGTGGGAGACCTGGAAGAGGTTCCTGGTTCCCAGCATAGGATTGGCACGCACCAGCCCGTTGTGGCTCAGTTGGGGAGTGAATCATTGGATGGAAGATCTTCCTCTCTGTCTCTCCTCTATATATATCCGGCTTTCCAATAATAAAACCTTTAAAAAAAAATCACTCATTCAAGAAGGGACAACAAGCTTTGCTGGTTCAGTCTTCACACCTAAAGGCTAGCTCTCTGAACCTGATATCTTGGCAGATCTAATTCAGAAGGTAAGTATAAGGTCTGGGCACCCCTCCAACAGACAAATGCACCCACTGGAGGGGACTGCCCTCCTGGACAAGGGCAGCCATAAGCATGAAAGAATTTGAAAATGTTCACACTTGAAACAATTTCTTAGGGCAATAATGAGCAAGTAGCCTTGGCCCAGGGAGAGTTAGGCTCGCTCCTGGCGTGGCTTTAAGTCCTGCATTCCAGGAATCACACTCCACTGGGCAGTTCCCTTGAGGGATAACCCTAATTGGAAAGGCCTGGAGTACCTTACGCTGCCCGAACAGAATGTTTGCAACTGGCGCTGTGCTCTGACTCCCCTTGAGCTGGGGGTGGTTTCCTGCCTTCTGAGCTGCCCAAAGTTCTGGTTGGGGCAGCTGAGGTGGGCCAGGGCCAATGTCCTGAGTATCAGTTTTGCTCTTCCCTTGCCAAGCATTGTGGGAAAATAAATTAACCAATGTTACCGATGGGTGCCAATCTGACCAGGGTCCCTCAGACCTTGAGTGCCTGAGCACCTAGGATTTCTAACCCTCTAAACTTCAGCATGTAATTTAGCGCCTTAAGCTCAGGATGATCAGGTTCCTCACCATTATTGCCCATGTTTAAGGACAGTAGAGGAGAGTGGCCCTCGGATACCTAGTCGGGTTGTCCGGCCAAGGAGATCCTGTTCAGAGTTTTGGGTAACGCCCAAGTGTCACATTGGACAGAAACCACCAGTCCTCACACAAGTTCACCCCAGAGCCATGCATCCAAGGCCATCTCTCAAAGCAGGAGATGAGAGGTTAGGCGCAGCATTGTCTTTTTCCCTATCACCTACCTTAACTTCAAGCTGTCAGGGGATTCGACTGGAGATAAGCTGGGAATGGGTGGGGGGGGTGTGACCACCTTCATGCAGAGCTGTGGGGTGCCAAGGGTCACTTACGCAGAGTACACTACAGCTCAACAGGAGGATTACAGCACTAAAGGTGAGTCCCAAGAGAAGAAGGCGACCTGAAGAACCACAACTTGTGTGAGGATGTGCTTCACTCAGGAGGAGCGAGGGGGGGCAGGGGTGGAGGGGAGGAGCAGAATGGGGGGCCCCTGCGGCTGGAGGGGAGGAGCAGAGTGGGGAGCTGCCGCGGGTGGAGGGCAAGTGAGCAAAGTGGGGGGGCCTCGGATGGAGGGGACGGGAACCAGGGAGCAGAGCTGAGTGGGGCCCCTCGGCAGGATGGGAGGGGAGGGGAGCCTGGGAGCAGATCGGAGCAGACTGGGGGGGCCCGCAGGAGGGGAGCTGCAGTTTGGAGGGGAGGTCACGGAGCTGAGCGGAGTAGGGGGCATCCCGCAAAGAGGGGGCTGGGGTCTTGCAGCAGACAAGAGCAGCAGAGCAGCAGAGCAGCAGAGCCCCTTCAGAGCGAAGTGCCCCCCCCCAGGAGGTGGCCAGGGTCTAGGAGCAGAGCTACTGCCAGGGAGGGGTTGGGAGCCAGGGAGCAGAGCAGAGTGGGGCCCCTTGGCTGGAGGGGAGGGGAGCCGCAGAGCGGAGCAGGGCAGAGTCAGGGGGATCCCGTAAGGAGGGGGTGGTGTTGCACAGCTGAGCCACAGAGCAGCAGAGCAGCAGAGCCACATTGGAGCAGTGCGGCATGGCGAGGAGGTGTCCAGGGTTGCGGAGCTCAGTGGAGCAGAGCAGGAGAACAGAAGAGCAGAATAGCAGCAGAGCCCCTTTGGAGAGGGGCAGCCCCACGAGAAGTGGGCCGGGGTCCTCCAGCAGAGCCCCTTCTAACCCACGCGGCTCCGCGAGGAGGGGGTGGGGTCGCTGAGCAGAGCAGCAGAGAGGCAGAGTCCCTTAGGAGCAACCCCCACCGAGGAAGTGGCCAGGGTCCAGGAGCAGAGCAGCAGAGCAGCAGAGCAGCAGAGCAGCAGAGGCCCTTCTGAGCAGGAAAGCCCGGTGAAGCCCCACCAAGGAATGCTTCACCCTCCTCCAGGGTCATCCTGGATTCAAGACTCTTTCTGTGGTGGACCACCTGTGGACCATCAGCTGCCACTGATGTGCCACCTGAACCAAGAAACCCCAACAGCTGACGTGTCTTCTCCACAGAGGCTTTCTCACCAGGAGAGGTAGAGTAGCAGCATGCCTGGATGCCTTGTTGGTGCCCGTTGCTCTCTCAGCACGGAACAGCCAAAGTTGTGCCAGCAAGGGGGACAGGTGCGTTCACCGGCCTGTTGAAGGAGGTGCTGAAGAAACTGGTAAGGGATGGAGTCGGGTGGTGCGGGTTTTGGTGGTTGGGGAGGGGTCCTAAGGTGTCAAGCCTCAGCCTGTGAGGCAGTTCAGCTGTATGGGTGCTGCTTCAAGACCTGACAGCATCCTCTGCAGTCCAGCTCCCTGACGATGGTGCTGGGAGAGCAGCGGAGGATGCTGCAGGAGCTTGTGCCCCTGTGGCCCTGTGGCCCTATGCCCCTGAGGGACATGTGGAGGAAGCTTCTGGTGTCCGGGCTTGTCCTGGCCCAGCCACATCTGGGTCTGGTGGTGGTCCCTGGGGAAGTGAGGCAGCAGATGCAAGAAAGATTGCTCTCTCTCCCTCTTTGTTCCTTTGTGTTTCAAACAAAATATGACAGATCCAGGCAGGCACTCAGGCAAGAAGGAAGGAAGCAAAAGAAAGCTGCTGTCCTGGGTGGTAGGGAGTGTGCTGTGTGCTGTGCTGTGGCTCTAGACTGCTTTTGTCTGCCAATGCAGACCCCAAGGGTGTGCGTAGGGCTTCCGTCCTGCGACTTCTGTGCAACCTCTCCAAAGCGTGTCCTTGAGAGTGAATTTCTCTTAGGCCGGGTTGTTTCCCTTGTTTATGCACGAGAGCCTGGAGGAGCGTCCTGCAGTGAGTCTTGCTGTCTACGACAGGGCGCATAAGCTGCCCTTTCTACCCCTGGTTAGCTGAGGCATTTTGAGCACTAGAAGGTCCAGCCCCAGCCATCCTAGTGTCAGGTGGGAATCCAGGATGGAATTCCTTTATATGTGTCCCTTGAAGATTGGGCTCCAAGGCCAAACAGCCTGCATACGATGGATCAAGAGGGGGTGGAGGATGCTTGTGGCCTTGCATCAGGCCTCTGTGCTAGGAAGTGGCTGTCTCTCTTCAACAGGAAGGTACAACCTAGGGCACAGGGAGAAAACTAAAAGCTGGAGTTCCACGTCACAGTCCCCAGAGGCCCTGTGGGACGTGGAGTCCCAACTTCAGCAAGCACATGAGCCCTATGAGAGCTGGAGTCCCATGTGAGCATGCCCACAGACCTTCTGGGAGCTGGAGTCCCATGCCAGTGTGCCCTATTGCCCTGTGGGACCTGGAGTCCCATGTCTGCATGCCCACGGGATCTCTTTGACCTCGATCCGAATTCAACATTCCCCAATCTCTGGGGAATCTGGAGTCCCACCTCAGCGTGGCCATGGACCGTCTGAGACCTGGAGTTACACACCAGATGACTACCAGTGATCTTTTGCAGATGAGGTCCCCGGAAACCTTTCCGAGATCCAGCAGCAGAGGATCCTCCACCCTGCTGGTGTCCAGCATCAGAGGGCCTTCCTCTGCTGCTGGTGTCCGGCATCAGAGGACACTCCTCCCAGCTGGGGTCTGGCAGCAGATAACCGTTCTCCCTGCTGAGGTTCAGCAGCAGAGGACAGTCTTCCCTGCTCGGGTCTGGCAGCAGAAGACCCTCCTCTCTGCTGGGGTCCTGCCTCAGAGGACCCTCCATCCGGCTGTTGTCCAGCAGCAGAGGACCCCACTCAGTGCTGGGTTCCGACAAGAGTAGAGCCCCCACTGGTGCAGGTGTCCGGGACCAGAGGACACCCCTCTGCACGGGTTTGGCAGCAGAGGATTCTTCTCTCTCCTGGGGTCTGGCACCAGAGGACCATCCTATTCTGCTGTGGTCCAGCAGTAGAGCACCCTCCACTACTGTTGGACCCCAGCAGAGAGAAAGCATCAGAGGACCCTCCTCTCTGCTGGGGTCTGGCAGCGGAGGACCCTCCTCCTGCAGGGGTCCAACACAAGAGGACCCTCCTCTCCTTCTGTGGTCTGACACCAGAGGACCCTTCTCTTCTGCGGGGTTCAGGCACAAAAGGAGCCTCCACCCTGCTGGGGTCCTGCAGCAGAGGACCCTAGTCTGATGCTGGGAATCGGCAGCAGAGGACGCTCCTCTGCTGCCTTTCCCCAGCCGAGAGGAAGAAGCAGATGACCCTCCTCTCTGCTGGGCTCCAGCACCTGAGGAACCTCCTCCCTGTTTGGGTCCAGCAGCAGAGGACCCTAATCTCTGCTGATGTTCGGCACCAGAGCACCCTCTTATTTGCCAAGGTCTGGGAGCAATGGACCCTCCTCTCTGCTGGGGTCCGGCAGTGGAGGACCCTCCTCTCTTCTGTGGTCCTGCACCAGAGGATCCTCTTTCACTCCTGGGGTTCCACACCAGAGGACCCACCGACCTGTTGCTGGGGTCTGGGCCCAGAGGACACTCCTCTACTGCTGGGGTCTGGCACCAGAGGACCTTCCTCTGTTGCTGGGGTCTGGCAGCAGCGGATCCTTCTCCCAGCAGGGGTCCCGCAGCGGAGGATCTCTACTGCTGCTGGGGACAGCACCAGAGGACCCACCTCTCTGCTGGGGTCCAGCACCTGGGGACCCTCCACTCTGCTGGGGTCCAGCAGCAGAAGACAGTCATCTCTGCAGGGATCAGGATGCAGTGAACCCTCCTCTGCTACTGGTGTCCAGCAGCAGAGGACTCTTTGCTGCTGCTGGGATCTGGCAGCAGAGAATACTCCGCTTCTGGTGGGGTCGACAGCATAGAACCTTTGTCTCTGCTCAGGTATGCCAGCAAAGAACCATTATCTCTGCTGGGGTCCAGCACAGGAGGACCCTCCTCTCTGCTGGGGTCTGGCAGCAGAGGACCCTCTTCTCTGCTGGGGTCTGGCAGCAGTGGAAATTCATCTCTGATGCGGTCCGGCAGCAGTGGAGGACCCTCCTCTGCCTCTGGGGTCCGGCGGCAAATAACCCTCATCCCTCCTGTGTTATGGCAGCAGAGGACCCTACTCTCCTACTGAAACCCAGTAGCAGAGGACCCTCCTCTATGATGGACTGGGGTCCAGCAGCAGAGGACCCTCCTCTCTGCTGCACATCAGCAGAAAGGAAGCCGCAGAGGACCCTCCTCTCTGCTAATGTCCAGCAGCAGTGGACCCTCCTCTGCTTCTGGGGTCAGGCAGCAGAGGACACTATTCTGCTGTTGTGGTCCGCAAGCAGAGGTCCATCCTCTGCTGCTGGAGTCCAGAAGAAGTGGGCCCTGCTCTGCTGCTGGGGTCCTGCTGCAGTGGACCCTCCTCTGCTGGACCCCAGCAGAGAGAAAGCAGCAGAGGACCCTCCTATTTGTTTCGGTTGAGCAACGGAGGACCCTCCTCTCTGCTGGGGTCCTGCACCATAATACCCTCCTCTCTGCTGAAGTCCGGCATCAGAGGACACTGCTTCCTGCTGGGATCCTGCAGCAGAGGAACTTCAGTGCTGGAATCCGGCAGCCAAGGACCCTCCTCATTGCTGGAATCCGGCACCCGAGGACCGACCTCCGCTGCAGGAGTCCGGCAGCAGAGGACACCCCTCTGCTGTAGTCCGGCAGCAGAAGCCACTGTACTCTGTTTGGTACCCTGAGCAGAGGATCCTCCTCTGCTGCTGGGGTCCAGCAGTAGTGGACGCTACTCTCTGCTGGTGTTCTGTAGCAGAGGAACCCCCTGTCTTCTGGATTCCAGCAGAGAGGAAGTAGAAGAGGACTCTCCTCTCAGCTGGTGTCCAGCAGCAGAAGACCATCCTCTCCTGCTGGCGTCAAACAGCACAGGACCCTTTTCTCCTAATGGAACCCAGTAGCAAGACGACCCTCCTCTCTAATGGACTGGGGTCCAACAGCAGAGGACCATCCTGTCTGTTGGGGTCCAGCAGCAGAGTAACCTCTTATCTGCTTGGGTCCGGCAGCAGATTACCCTCCTCTCTGCAGATGTCCGACAGCAGAACACCATGTCTGATGGGGTCTGGCAGTAACTGATCCTCCTCTCTGCTGGGGTACAATAGCAGAGGACCCTCCTTTCTGCTGTGGTCCAGCACCAGAGGACCCTCCTCTTCTGCTAGGGTCAGGGACCAGAGGACCATACTCTGCTGCTGGGGTCCGAAACAAGAGGACCCTCCTATCCTCTCTACCCCTGCAGAGAGGAAGTTGCAAAGGAATCCCCTCTCTGCTGTGGTCCAGCACCATAGGCCCTTCCTCTCTGTTGGGGTCTAGCAGGAGAGGGCGCTTGTCTCTGCTAGGGTCCAACAGAAAGGGAGCAGTACAGGACCTTCCTCTCTGCTTGGGTCCAGCAGGAGAGGACCCTCCTCTTCTGCTTAATCCCTGCAGAAGAGGAAACTCTTCTGCTACTGGACCCCAGCAGAGAGGAAGCTGCAGAGGAGTCTCCTCTCCTGCCTAACACCAAAGAGAGGAAGTAGCAGAGGACCATCCTGTTCTGCTGGTGTCCAGAAGCAGAGGACCATCCTCTCTACTGTGGTCTGGCAGCAGAGGACACTCCTCCCTGCTGGGGTCCAGCAGCATTGGACCCTCGACTCCACTGGGGTACGGCAGCAGATGACCCCCTTCCGCTGCAGGTAGTCCAGCAGTAGAAGACGTTACTCTCTGCTGCGGTCTGGCAGCAGAGGACCCCCTCTGCTGCTGGTGTCTGATAGCAGAGGACCTCCCTGCGCTGCTGGTGACTGACAGCAGAGGACCTCCCTTTGCTACTGGGGTCTGGAAGCAGAGGACGCCTCTCCCTTCTGGTGTCCAGCAGCAGAGGACCCTCCTGCCTACTGGGTTTCAGCAGCAGAGGACCATTTTTTCACGCTGCACCACTGCAGCAGAGGACCCTGCTATGCTGCTGGAGCACAGAAGAGAGCAAGATGCAGAGGATCCTCGCCTTCTGCTGGACTGCAAAGAGAGGACAAAGCAGAGGACCCTCATCTTCTGCTGGGGTCCGGCAGCAGAGGACCCTCCTCTCTGCTGCGGCCTGGTAGCAGAGAACTCCCATCTCTGAAGCGGTCCGGGAGAAGAGTACCCTCCTCTCTCTTGGGGTGCGTCATGAGAGGACCCTCCTCAGCTGCTGGGGTCCGGAACCAGAGGACCCTCCTCTGCTGCTGTGGTCGAGCACCAGAGGACACAACTCTCTGCTAGGCTCCAGCACCAGAGAACCCTCTTCTCGGCTGAGTCCAACAGCAGAGGACACAGCTATGCTCTCTGCTGGGGTCCGACAACACAGGACCCTCCTCTGCTCCTCGGGTTCGACATCAGAGGTCCCTCTTCTCTACGGGTTCTGGAAGCAGAGGACACTGCTTTGATGCTGGGGACCGACAGCAGAGAACAATAATCTGCTGCTGGGGTCTGGCAGCAGAGGACCCTCCACTGCTATTGGGGACCAGTAGCAGAGGATGTTCCTCTGCTGCTGGACCTCAGCAGAGAAAAAATGCAGAGGAGCCTCATCCTTTACTGGACCCCAAAATAGGACGCAGAGGAAGACCTCCTCTTCTGCTGGCGTCCGGCAGCAGAGGACCCTTCTTTGCTACTGGGTTCCGGCAGCAGAGGACTCCCTCTTCTGATGTGGTCCAGCACCAGAGAAACCCCCTCTGCTGCTGTGGTCCTGCACCAGAGGACCCGCCTCTGCTGCTGGAGTCCAGCACCAGAGGACCATTCTCTCCTGCTGTTGTCTGGCAACAGAGGATTCTTCCCCCTGCAGGGGTCTGGCAACAGAGGACTCTCCTCTGTTCCTTGGGTCAGGCACCAGAGGTCCCTCCTCTGTTGCTGTCATCCAGCAGTAATGGACCTTCCTCCCTGCTGGGGTCCAGCAGTAGAGGACCCTCCTCCCTGCTGGGGTCTGCCAGCAGAAGAGTCTGCTCCCTGCTGGGGTCTGACCACACCACAGGACTCCCCTCTCTACTGTGTGCAGTAACAGAGGAGCCTCCTCCACTGCTGAGGTCCAGCACAAGAGGACCCTCCTCAATGCTGGGGTCCAGCAGCAGACGACCCTCCTCTCTTCCACGGTCCTGCAGCAGAGAACCCGCCTTTTATGATTGTTTCCAACAGCAGAGGACCCTCCTCTCCTGCTGGACTCCTGCAGCAGAGGACACTCCTCTGCATCAGAACCACAGAAGAGAGGAAGTTGCAGAGGAACATCGTCCACTACCGGACCACAAGGAGAGGATGCAGCAGAGGACCATCCTCTTCTGCTGGGGTCCAGGAGCAGAGGAAACTCCTCTCTGCTGGGTCCAACAGCAGAGGACACTGCTTTGCTGCTCGGGTCCGGCAGCAGAGAACTCTCTTCTCTGCTGGGGTCCAACAGCAGAGGACCCTCCTCTGTTGCTTCCGGCAGCAGAGGACACTGCTTTGCTGCTGGGATCCTACAGCAGAGGACAATCCTCCGCTGCTTGGGTACAGCAGCAGAGGACCCTCCACTGCTGCTGGGGTCCAGTACCAGAGGACTCCCCTTTGTGCTGGGGTCCAGCAACAGAGGACCCCCCTCTGCTTCTGGGGTCCGGCACCAGAGGAACCACTTGTGCTGCTAGGGTCCGGTACCCAAGGACTCTCCTCTCCTGCTGGGGTTCAGCAGCAGAGGACCCTCTACTCTGCTGGGGTCCAGCACAAGTGGACCGCCTTCTGCTGCTGGGGTCAGGCAGCAGAGGACCTGCCTCTGCTGCTGGACCCCAGCTGTTAGGAAGCTGCAAAGGACCCTCCCCTCCTGCTGGACCCCTGCAGCAGAGGACCATCATCTGCTGCTGGACCACAGCATAGGGGAAGTTGCAGAGGACCCTCATTCCCTACTGGACCCCAAAGAGAGGACACAGCAGAGGACCCTACTCTTCTACTGGCGTCCTGCAGCAGAGGACCCTCCTCCATGCTGTGTTCCGGCAGAAGAGGACTCTCAACTACTGCTCGGGTCAGGCACCAGAGGATCCTCCTCTGCTGTTGGGGTTCGGCAGCAGACAATCCTCTTCCCTGCCTGTATCCGGAAGAAAATGACCCTCCTCCCTGCTGTGGTCCGGCAGCAGAGGAACCTCCTATGCTCTTGGAGCCCAGTACCAGAGGACCCTCCTCTGCTGCTGTTTTCTGGTACCAGAGGACCACCCTCTGCTGCTGGGGTATGGCACTAGAAGACCCCCCTCTGCTGCTGGGGTCTGGCAGCAGAGGACCCTCCTTCTGCTGGATTCCAGCAGGAGAGGACCCTACTCTCTGCTGGGATCCGGCAGCAGAGGACACTCTTCCCTGCTGCAGTCCGGCAGCAGAGGACCTTCCTCTGCTCTTGGTGTCAGGCACAAAAGGACCCCCATCTGCTGCTTGTGTCAAGCAAAACAGAACCCTCTATGATCAAAGGCCCGGCACCAGAGGACACCCCTCTCTGTTGGAGTACAACATCCGAGGACCCTTCTCTATGCTGGCGTCCGGCAGTAGAGGACCCTCCTCTCTTTTTGGGTCTGCCAGCAGAGGACGCTCCTCCCTGCTGGGGTCCGGCAGCAGAGGACCTTCATCCATGCTGGAGAGCCTTGGATAAGCATCCCGCACTGAGTGCTGATGGCCACGAGAGGGAGCCCAAAGCCGCCATTCTTTCTTTTCTATTTTTGTTTTCTTTTCTTTTCCTTTTTTTTTTTTTAACAGGTTTATTTATTTTATTCCAAGGTCAGATATACAGAGAGGAGGAGAGACAGAGAAGATCTTCCATCCGATGATTCACTCCCCAAGTGAGCCACAATGGCTGGTGCACGCCGATCCAAAGCCAGGAACCTGGAGCCTCTTCAGGGTCTCCCATGTGGGTGCAAGTTTCCAAAGCTTTGGGCCGTCCTCGACTGCTTTCCCAGGCCACAAGCAGGGATCTGGATGGGAAGTGGAGCAGCCGGGATTAGAACCGGTGACCATATGGGATCCCGGCTCGTTCAAGGCGAGGACTTTAGTTGCTAGGCTATGGCGCCGGGCCCCAAGCTGCCCTTTCTACCCCTGGTGGGTTCAGGCCTTCTGACCTCTACACAGTCCAACCCGAGCCATCCTAGGGTGAGGTGGGGGTCACAGACAGTATTCTGGTACACGTGTTGTTGAAAGATCAGGGCTCCAAGGCCGAACAGCCCACATACCAAAGCCCGGGAGGGGTGGAGGACGCTTGGGGCCTAGCATCAGTTCGGGCCTCTGTGATAGGAAGTGTCAGGGTGCCTTTAAGAGCAAGGAACTTAAAGAACCCTGGGAGGTGGTGTCCTATGTCAGCATGCCCACAGGCCCTCTGGGAGCTGGAGTCCAACACCAGCATCCTGTAGGCCCTCAGGGAGCTGGAGTCCCGCACCTGCGTACCACTGGCCCTCAGGGAGCTGGTGTTACACACCAGCCCACTGGGGTTGTACTGTGCCAGATGAGGTCCCAGGAAACCTTACCGCCACCCCCATTCCTTGCAGAGCACCCTGAGATGCAGGCTCTGGGCATTCTTTGGCAAGTGGAGCATCTCCCTGATGAGCTACGAAGAGGGCTTAATGGTCTTTTATTTTTTTTCATTACAAAGTCCGAGATACAGAGAGGAGGAGAGAGAGAGAGGAAGATCTTCCGTCCGATGATTCACTCTCCAAGTGAGCTGCAACAGCTGGTCCCCTCGGGACCGACTCTGCTGGGGACTCAGCGAGAGGGTGCCCCTCGGAACCGCATCCTTCGCTGCTGGGGCCTCAATGAGAGGGTCACCCTCGGGACCCCCTCTGCTGGGGCCTCAGTGAGAGGGACAGCCGCAGCCCCACTCCCTCGATGCTGGGATCTTAGATGAGGGAACCCCGAACCTCCTCTCTCTCTGCTGCTGTCTCAGTGAGAGGGACCCTCGGCCCTCCTTTCTCTCTCTCTCTTTCTCTCTCTGCTGGGTCCTCAGCAAGAGGTTCCCGTCGGGACCCCCTCTGTGGGGGCTTCAGGGAGAGGGACCATCTGCTGCCCTCTCTCTCTCTTCTCTGGTGGGAACTCAGTGCGATGGTGCCACTTGTACCCCACCTCTCTCTCTACTGTGGCCTCAGCGAGAGGGACTCACAACCACACCCTTTCTCTCTCTCTCTCTTATGGGGCCACAGCGAGAGGGACCCTCTGAGCCAGAGCCTCTATCTCTGCTTGGACATCTGAGAGAGGGTCCCCATCGGGACCCGGTCTGCTGCGGCCTAAGTGAGAGGGACCACCTGAACCCCCCTCCCTAGCTGCTGGGGCCTCAGTGACACGGACCACCAAGCACCCCTCCATCTCTGCTGGGGACTCAGTGAGAGAGTACCCCTCGGGACACCCTCTCCTCGGACCTCAGGAAGAGGCTCCCCCCTCGGGACCCCCTCCGTCTCTGCTGGAGCCTCAGTGAGAGGTTCATCCTCTGGACCCCCTCTACTGGGGCCTCATCGAGAGGAACTCCCTCAAGACACCCTCTGCTGGGGCCTCAGCGAGAGGGTCCCTCTCAGCACCCCCTCTGCTGGGGCCTCAGCTAGAGGGAACCTTGGCACCCTCCTCTCTCTTCTGCTGGGCCTCTGAAGGAAGTTAGCACTCGGACCCCCCCTTCTCTCTGCTGGGGCCTCAGGGAGTGGGACACTCGGCACCCTCTCTCTGCTGAGGCCTCAGCGAGGGATCCCCTAGGGACCCCCTGTGCTGGGGCCTCAGCGAGAGGGACCCCTGGCAACTCCTCCCTCGCTGCTGGGCCTTAGCAAAAGAGACCACTCGGGACCTCCTCTACTAGGGCCTCAGAAAGATTGTCCACCTTGGGACCTCCCCTGCTGGGGCCTCAGTGTGAGGGTCCCCCTCGGACCACCCATCTCTGTCTGCTGGGACCTCAGCGAAGGGGCCCCATTGGGACCCCCTCAGCTGGGGCCTCAGCAAGAGGGACCCTCAAGCTGCTGGTGCCTCAGCGAGAGGGTCCCACTCCGAACCCATTCTGCTGGGGCCTTAGCGAGAGGGAACCTCGTCCCCATCTATCTCTCTGTTTCTGCTGGGGCCTCGGCGATGGGGTTCCCCTCGGGAGCTCCTCTGCTGGGCCCTCTGCGAGATGGTGTTCCTCGGAGCCTCCTCTCTCTGCTATGGCCTCAGCGATAGGGTCCCACTCGAGACAAACTCTGCTGGGGCCTCAGCAAGATCGTCCACCTTGGGACCTCCTTTGCTGGGGTCTCAGCAAGACAGTCCCCGTCGGACCCCCTCTCTCTCTGCTGAGGCCTCAGCAAGAGGGTCCCCCTGGGACCCACTCTGCTGGAGCCTCAGTGAGATTATTCCCCTCGGATCCCTCACTCTCTCTCTGCTGGTGCCTCAGCGAGAGGGTCCCCCTCGGGTCCCCCTCTGCTGGGGCCTCAGTGAGAGGGACACCTGAAGCCCCTCTGCCTGTCTGCTGTGACCTTAGCAAGTGGGTCCCCCTCGGACCCCCTCCTCTCTGCCTTGGCCTTAGCGAGAGAGTCCCACTAGGGACCCACTCTGCTAGGGCCTCAACGAGAGGGACCCCTGGCGCCCCCCACCCTCTCTGCAGGGGCCTCAGCAAGAGGGTCCCCCTCAGACTCCCCCTCTGTCTCTTCTGTGGCCTCAGCGAGAGGGTCCACACGGGACCCACTCTGCTGGGGCCTCAGCGAGAGGTTCCCCCTCGGACCCACTCTCTCTGCTTGGGCCTCAGGGAGAGAGTCCCACTAGGGACCCACTCTGCTAGGGCCTCAGCGAGAGAGTCCCGCTAGGGACCCACTCTGCTAGGGCCTCAGCGAGAGGGTCCCCCTCAGGACCCACACTCTTTCTCTCCTCTGGGGCCTCAGCGAGAGGGTCCCCTTCGGACTCCCCTCTCTTTCTGCTGGGGCCTCAGTGAGAGGGTCCCCTTTGGGACCCACTCTGCCTGGGCCTCAGAGAGAGGGTCACCCTCGTACCCTCCCTCCCTCGCTGCTGGGGCCTCAACAAGAGGGTCCCACTAGGGACAACCTCTACTGGGGCCTCAGCGAGAGGGACCCTTTCTTTGCTGGGGCCTCAGTGAGAGGGACCCTCCCAGCCAAAGCCTCTTATCTCTGCTGGGGCCTCTAAGAGAGGGTCCTTCTCGGGACCCCATCTACTGGGTCCTAAAGTGACTGGGACCGCCAGAACCCCCCTCCCTTCCTGCTGGGGCCTCAGCTAGACGGACCCCCAGAGACCCTGTCCATCTCTGCTGGGACCTCAGTGAGAGGGTCCCACTCGGACACGCCCTCTCTATCTACTGGAGACTCAGCAAGAAGGTACCCCTCGGGACACTTCTCCTCGGGCCTCAGGAAGATGGTACCACTCGGGTACCCCCTCCATCTCTGCTGGAGCCTCAGCAAGAGGGTCACCCTCTGGAGCCAATCTACTGCGGCCTCAGCGACAGGGACTCCCTCGAGACACCCTCTGCTGGGGCCTCAGCGAGAGGGTCCCCCTCAGCAACCCCTCTACTTGGGCCTCAGTGAGAGGGACCCTTAGCCCCCCCTTCCCTCCCTATCCCCTGGGGCATCTATGAGAATGTCCATCTCAGGAGCCCCTCTGCTGGGACCTCAGCGTGAGGAACCCCTGGCGAACACCTCCCTCGCTGCTGGGGCCTCAGTAAGAGGGTCCCCCTCAGGACACCCTCTCCTGGGGCCTCAGCGAGGTGGATCCCTGGCGACCCCTCCCTGGCTTCTGGGGCCTCAGCAAGAGACAACCCTCGGGACCCCTTCTGCTGGGGATCAGCTAGAGGGACACCTGGAGCCATCTAACCTTTCTGCTGGGGCCTGGGCGACAAGGTACCACTTGGGAACTCCTCTGCCGGGGCCTCAGCGAGAGTGCCCCCCGAGCCCCCTTCCCTCTCTGTGGATGCCTCAGCGGGAAGGTACGCCTCGGGACCCCTCTGCTGGAGCCTCAGCGAGAGTGGCCCTCTCGGACCCCTCCTCTCTCTCTACTGTGGCCTCAGTGAGAGGGTCCCCCTTGCAACCCCTCTGCTGGGGCCTCGTCGAGAGAGATCCTCATTACCTGACCCTCTCTCTCTGTTGGGGCCTCAGCGAGAGGGTCTACCTCAGGAACCTCATCTTCTGGGGCCTCAGTGTGGTGTTCAAGGGTGTCAAGCCTCAGCCTGCCAGGCAGGTGGCCTGTATAGGTGCTGCTTCAAGTCCTGGTTGTTTCCCCTGCAATCAGGCTCCCTGGTGATGATCCTGGGAGAGCAGTGAAGGATGGTGCAGTGGTTGTGCCCCTGTGCCCCGTGAACCTTTATGACATGTGCATGAAGCTCCTGGTTCCCGGGCTTGTCCTGGCCCTGTCACAGCTGGCTCTGGTGGAAGTGAGCCAGCAGATGCAAGAATTTTTGCTCTGTCTCACTCTCTGTTCCTCTGTGCTTCAAAGCAAACAGGACAGAGGGATACAGGCAGGCAGGAAGGAAGAGAAAGAAAGCTGCTGGCTTCCTGGGAGGGAGTGTGCTGTGTGCTGTGTACTGTGCTGTGGCTCTCGACTGCTTTTGTCTGCCAACGCGGACCCCAAGGACATGTGTAGTGTTTCAGTCCTGGGACTCCTGTGCAACCTCTCCGAAGAATGTCCTTGAGAGTGAATGTCTCTCAAGCCAGGTTTGTTTCCCTTGTTTGTGCAGTAGAGCCTGGAGGAGCGTCATGCAATGAGTCCTGCTGACCACGAGAGGGTGTGCAAAGCTGCCCTTTCTACCCCTGGTTGTCCTCAGGCCTTTTGAGCACAAGAAGGCCCAGCCAGAGCAATCCTAGTGTTAGGTGAGGGTCCATTACAGTGTTCCTGGATATGTGTCGCTGGAAGATTGGGGTCCAAGGCAGAACAGCCCTCATACCAAGGTCCAGAAGGGTTTGGAGGACACTTGTAGCTTTGCATCAGCCTGCGGCTCTGTGCTAGGAAGTGGCTGTGTGCCTTCCCCAGCAAGGTACAACCTAGGGCACGGGGAGAAACCTGGGAGCTGGAGTCCCACATCAGCGTGCCCACAGGCCCTCTGAGAGCTGGAGTCCCACATCAGCATGCCAACAGACCCTCTGGGACCTGGAGTTACACACAGGCTGACAAGCCCTGATTTTTCACAGATGTGGTCCCCAGAAACATTTACACCACCTCCTTTCCTAACTGAGCAACCCCAGGCAGTCCGTTGGCTTTCTTTACCAAGTGGAGCAGCTCCCTGATGGGCTGCAGACAGGCCTTCATGTGTTTTTGCATGTGTGGAGTGGCAGTTGCGGTGATACAACACGTGGCATTCCTCTGCCTAGCTCGGTGGGTGTGTGCTGTGTGCTGTGTCCTGTGTTTCTAGACTGCTTTTGTCTGTCAATGCAGACCCCAAGGGCATACGTAGGTCTTCCGTCCTGGCACTCCTGTGAAACCTCTTCAAAAAGTGTCCTTGATAGTGAATTTCTCTCAGGGCAGGTTTGATTCCCATGTCTGGGCAGGAGAGACTGGAAGAGCGTCCTGCTGTGAGTTCAACTGTACACGAGAGAGCGTGCAAAGCTGCCTTTCTACCCCTTGTGGGCTCAAGCCTTTTGAGCACAAGACGGCCTGGCCAAAGGCATCCTAGCATCAGGTGGTGCTCCCGGACAGTGTTCCTGGACACAGGATGCTGGAATATTGGGGTCCAAGGCAGAACAGCCCGCATACCAAGGTCCAGGTGTGTGTATAGGATGCCTGTGTCCTTGCATCAGCCCAGGCCTCTGTGCTAGGAGGTGGCTGTGTGCCTTCACCAGCAAGGAACATCAGAGGGCACTGGGGAAACCTGCAAGCTGGAGTTCCACGTCAGGGCACCCAGAGGCCCTGTGGGAGCTGGAGTCCCACATCAGTCTCTCCAAGGGCCCTCTGAAACATGGAGACTCACATCAGTTTGTCCATGGTCCCTCTGAGAGTTGAAATCCTAGGTCATTGTGCCCACGCACCCTCTGTGTGCTAGTGTCCCACGTCAGTGTGCCCATGGACCCTCTGGGACCTGGAGTTACTCAACAGCTAACTAGCACTGGTCTTTCGCAGATGAGATCCTGGGAAACATTTTTACCACTCTCTTTTCTCACAGAACACCATTAGGGGCAGGAACTAGGCGTTCTTTAGCAAGTGGTGAAGCTGCCTGATGGGCTGCATAGAGGCCTTTGTGCATTTTTGCATTTGTGGAGTGGCAGTTAGTGTGATACACCACTCGGCCTTCTTCTGCTTAGCTGGGTGGAATCTGGGCATGTGGGCTCCTAAGCCAGGAGCAGGTGGATGGGTAAGTAAGCACCAGAGGTCACCAGTCATCTGGAATAGGAAGTCCCAGGCCTTAGCTGCTGCAAGAGCACCCTGGACATGCATTCTCACTGTCTAGCAGGGATGGTGGATGGGGAGCCACCAAACCTGCAAAAGGGAGGGCCTCCATGCCATCTTCAAGAATGGGATCACAGGGACCATATTCCATTCTACAAGGCATCATATTAAACATGTGTCGTGTGCATTGGAGGCATGAATTTGGTCCCAGAGCGCCCTGTCAAATGCAATTGCCCTCTTGTTCACCAGGGAATGCTTCACCCTATTCCAGGACCATCCTGGATTCAAGACCCTTTCTCCTGCTGTGGACAACCTGTGGACCATCAGCTGCCACTGATGTGCCACCTGAACCAAGAAACCCCAACAGCTGACGTGTGTTCTCCACAGAGGCTTTCTCACCAGGAGAGGTAGAGTAGCAGCATGCCTGGATGCCTTGTTGGTGCCCGCTGCTGTCTCAGCATGGAACAGCCAAAGTTGTGCCAGCAAGGGGGACGGGTACTTTCACCGGCCTGTTGAAGGAGGTGCTGAAGAAACTGGTAAGGGATGGAGTCGGGTGATGCGGGTTTTGGTGGTTGGGGAGGGGTCCTAAAGTGTCAAGCCTCAGCCTGCGAGGCTTGTGTGCAGTTCAGCTGTATTGGTGCTGCTTCAAGACCTGACAGCATCCTCTGAAGTCCAGCTCCCTGCCGATGGTGCTGGGAGAGCAGCGGAGGATGGCGCAGGGGCTTGTGCCCCTGTGCCCCTGTGGCCCTGTGCCCCTGTGGGACATGTGGAGGAAGCTCCTGGTTCCCGGGCTTGTAGGGGTCAGCCACATCTAGCTCTGGTGGTGGTCCCTGGGGAAGAGAGGGAGCAGATGCAAGAAAGATTGCTCTCTCTCTCACTCTCTGTTCCTGTGTGCTCCAAGCAAACAGGACAGATTCAGGCAGGCAGGCAAGAAGGCAGGAAGAGAGAGATTGCTATTGGCCTCCTGGCAGGGAGTGTGCTGTGTGCTGTGTGCTGTGCTGTGACTGAAGACTGCTTTTGTCTGCCAATGCAGACCCCAAGGGTGTGCGTAGGGCTTCCGCCCTGAGACTCCTGTGCAAGATCTCCAAAGTATGTTCTTTTTTTTTTAATTAATATTTAGCATTATGTGACAGTTTCATAGGCTTTTGGAATCCCCCTCCAACTCCCCCTCCCCTGCCCCCTGGTGGATTCCTCCACCTTGTTGCACCAAATCAGCATACCATATGATTCAGCAATAGCACTCCTAGGAATATATCCAAAAGATCTCCTACGCAAGAAACCAGCATGCACGCCTATGTTCATAGCAGCACTATCTACAATCGCAAAAACCTGGAAGCAGCCAAAATGCCCATCAATAGAAGACTGGATAAGAAAGCTATGGTTCATCTACTCTATGGAATACTACTCAGCTATTTAAAAAAACGAAATGCAGTTCTTTGTGGACAAATGGGCCCGACTGGAATCCATCATGCTAAGAGAAATGAACCAATCCGAAAAGGTTAAATACCACATGTTCGCCTTAATCTGAGATGAAAAGATGACAACTTGAAAGATAGTACCTGTATATTGTAATATTAGTGCAATCTCTAACAACCTGTATCCAATGCAATAAGATAACGCGATATAATCTATAAACCAACAATTAATGTCAGAATATTTAAGATCTACATCAAAAAACTGTAAAACCTACTATACCCTCAATACACTATGTTAACCGGTAATGGGGAGGGAGTGCAGGGAAATCTTTCAAGACCATAAAAAGAGTGAGAGAAAAAAAAGTATAATATAGCTAAACCAAAGTGTGTTCTTAAGAGTGAATGTCTCTCAGGCCGGGTTTGTTTCGCTTGTGCAGGAGAGCCTGAAGGAGCGTCCTTCAGTGAGTCCTGCTGTCCATGAGAGGGCGCATAAGCTGCCCTTTCTCCCCCTGGTTGGGCTCATTCCTTTTGAACACTAGACAGCCAAGCCCCAGCCATGCTAGTGTCAGGTGGGGGTCCTGGAGAGTGTTCCTGAATACTTGTCCCTTGAAGATTGGGGTAAGGCTGAAAAGCCTGCAAACGAAGGTCCAGGAGGGATTTGAGGATGATTGTGGTCTTGCATCATCCTGGACCTCTGTGCTAGGAAGTGGCTGTGTGCCTTCACCATTAAGATACCACATAGGACATGGGGAGAGCACTGGGAGCTGGAGTTCCACATTAGGGCACCCAGAGGCCCTGTGGTAGATGGAGTCCCATGTTAGCGTGCCCACAGTCCCTATGGGAGCTGGAGACTCACATTAGCATGCTCATGGGCCTCTGAGAGCAGGAGACCCATGTCAGTGTGCACATGGGCCCTCTGGGATACTGAGTCCTAGTTCAGCGTGCCCATGTGTCCTGTTGGGAATTGGGGTCTCATGTCACTGTGCCCATGGGTCTTGTAGGAGCTTGATACAAACGTCAGTGTGCCCACAGGCACTCTGGGAGTTGGAGTCCCACGTCAGTGTGCAGAAGGACCCTCTGATTCCTGGAGTTACTCACTGACTGGCTAGCATTGATCTTTCGCAGATGAGCTCACCAGAAACCTTGCCACTACACCCCTTTCATCACAAAGCACCCTTGGGGACAGGGCCTGGGCTTTCGTTAGCAAGTGCAACTGCTCCCCGATGGGCTGCAGAGAGGCCTTCGTGTATTATTGCATGTGTGGGGTGGCAGTTAGGGTGATACAGCACTCGGCCTTCCTCTGCCTAGCTGGGTGGTGTCTGGGCTTGTGGGATCCTAAGGATGGAACAGTGGAAGGACGAGTAAGCACCAAAGGACACCAGTCATCTGGAATAGGAAGTCCCAGGCCTTAGCTTCTGCGAGAGCACCCTGGGTCATGCAGTCCCACTTTCCAGCAGGTAGGACGGTGGCCTGGGAGCAACCAAGGTCTGCACAAAATAGGCCCTCCCATGCCATGGGCAGGCATGGGCTCACGAGGACCATTTTGCCTTCTTCAGGGTATCCTTGGAAACACTGGGGGGGGAGGGTCAGGCATCACCAACATGTGCATTGGAGGCAGGAATTTGGCCCCACAACCCCCTACCAAATGCCATTGGACTTTCGTTCACCAGGGAATGCTTCACCATCCTCCAGGGGCATCCTGGATTCAAGACTCTTTCTCTTGCAGGCCACCTGGGGACCATCAGCTGCCACTGATGTGCCACCTGCCACAAGACACCTCAACAGCTGATGTGTACTCTCCACAGAGGTCCATCTCATTAGACAGGTAGAGTAGCAGCATGCCTGGATGCCATGTTGGTGCCCTCTGCTCTCTCAGCACACACAGCAAAAGTTATGCAAGACTGGAGGACAAGTACATTCACAGGCCTGGTGAAGGAGCTGCTGAAGAATGCTGCTAGGGGTGGAATCGGTGGAGCGGGTTGGGGTGGTGCTACATGGTGTCCGATGGCCTCAAGCCTCAGCCTGCCAGGCAGATAAGCTGTATGGGTGCTGCTTCAAGTCCTGACTGCTTCCCCTGCAGTCCAGCTCCCTGCCAATCCTCCTGGGACAGCAGTGGAGGATGGCGCAGGTGCTTGTGCCCCTGTGCCCCTGTGTGCTGTGCCCCTGTGGGACATGTGGAGGAAGCTCCTGGTGTCCGGGCTTGTCCTGGCCCAGCCACATCTGACTCTGGTGGTGGTCCTTGGGAAGTGAGCCAGCAGATGCAAGAAAGATTGCTCTCTCTCCCTCTCTGTTCCTTTGTGCTTCAAACAAAACAGGACAGATCCAGACAGGCATGCAGGAGGGAAGGAAGTGAAAGAAAGCTGCTGTCCTGGGTTGTAGGGAGTGTGCTGTGACTGAAGACTGCTTCTGTCTGCCAATGCAGACCCCAAGGGTGTGCGTAAGGCTTCTGTCCTGGGAATTCTGTGCAACCGCTCCAAAGAGTGTCCTTGAGAGTCAATTTCTCTTAGGCTGGGATTGTTTCCCTTGTTTGTGCAGGAGAGCCTGGAGGAGCGTCCTGCAGTGAGTCTTGCTGGTCATGAGAGGACGCATAAGCTGCCCTTTCTACCCCTGGTTGGCTGAGCCATTTTGAGCACTAGAAGGTCCAGCCCCAGCCATCCTAGTGTCAGGTGGGAATCCTGGACAGAATTCCTTTATATGTGTCCCTTGAAGATTGGGCTCCAAGGCCGAACAGCCCACATATGAAGGATCAGGAGGGTGTGGAGGATGCTTGTGGCCTTGCATCAGGCCAGGCCTCTGTGCTAGGAAGTGGCTGTCTGTCTTCACCAGCAAGGTACAACCTAGGGCACAAGGAGAAAACTAAAAGCTGGAGTTCCACGTCACGGTCCCCAGGGGCCCTGAGGGATGTGGAATCCCAGTCAGTAAGCCCACGAGCCCTATGGGAGCTGGAATCCAATGTGAATGTGCTCACGGACACTCTGGGAGTTGGAATCCCACATCAGTGTGCCCACGGGCACCGTGAGACCTGGGGTCCATGTCTGTGTACCCATGAGCCCTCTTGGACCTCAATCCTAATTCAGCATTCCCCAATCCCTGTGGAATCTGGAGTCCCACCTCAGCGTGGCCATGGACCCTCTGAGACTGGAATTACACACCAGCTGACTAGCACTGATGGTTCGCAGATGAGGTACCAAGAAAACTTTCTGGAATCTGGAAGCAGAGGAACCTCCTCTCTGCTGGGGTTCAGCAGCAGAGGACCCTCCTCCCTGCTGGGGTTCAGCAGCAGAGGACCATCCTCCCTGCTTGGGTGCGGCAGCAGAGGACACTAATCCATGCAGGGTCCGGCAACAGATGACCCTCATCCCTGCTGCTGGACACCAGCAGAGAGGAAGCATCAGAGGTCCTTCCTCTCTGCTGTGGTCCAGCACCAAAGGACCATCCTCTCTGCTGGACCGCAGCAGAGAGGAAGCCTCAGAGGACTGCCTTCTGCTTCTGGGGTCCAGCAGCCGCAGAGGATCCTCCTCTGCAGCTGGTGTCCGGCACCACAGGACCTACTCTGCTTCTGGGGTCCGGTAGAAGAAGACCCTCCTTGCTGCTGGGTTCTGGCACCAGAGGACCCTACTCTGCTGGTGGGGTCCATCAACAGAGGACCATCCTATGCTGCTTCGGTACGAAACAGAAGACCCTCCTCTGCTTTTGGAGTCCGGCAACAATGGAGCCTCCTCAGCTGCTTTGGTCCATCAGCAGAGGACCCTATTTCTGCTGGGGTCTAGCACGACAGGACACTTGTCTCTGCTAGTTTCCAGCAGAGAGGAAGCAATAGAGGACCCTCTCCTCTGCGGGAGTCTGGCAGCAGAGGACCCTCCTCTTCTTCTGGATTTCAGCAGCAGAGGACTTTTGTCTCCTGATGGACCCCAGCAGAGAGGAAGCAGCAGAGGACCCTCCTCTCCTGTTGGAAAACAAGGAGAGAAAGCAGCAGAGGAACCTCCTGTTCTGCTGGGGTCTGGCAGCAGAGGACCTTCCTCTCTGCTGGGGTCCGGAAGCACAGGACCCTCCAAGCTGTTGTTGCTTGGCATCAGAGGAACTCCCACAGTGTTGGGGTGGAGCAAAGAGGAAGTAGCGTAGATACCTCCTCCCTGCTGTGGTCCAGCCGCAGAGGACCCTCCTCTGCAGCTGGACCTCAGCAGAGAGGAAGATGCAGAGTATCCTCGTCTCCTGCTGGACCCAAAAGTGAGGATGAAGCAGAGATCCCTGCTCTCTGCTGGGGTCCGGCAGCAGAGGACTCCTCCCTACTGGGGTCAGGCAGCAGAGGACCCTCTTCCCTGCTGGGATCCGACAGCAGAGGACCCTCATCTCAACTGGGTTCCAGCAACAGAGGACCCCCCTCCATGCTGGGGTCTGGAAGCAGAGGACACTCCTCTGCTGCTGGGATCTGGCACAAGTCGACCCCTTCAGATGCTGGGTTCTGGTAGCAAAGAATCCTCCTCTCTGCTCTGTTCCGGCAGCAGAGGACCCTCCTCCATGCTGGGGTCTGGAAGCAGAGGACCCTCCTCTACTCCTGGTATCTGGCACCAGAGGATCCTCCTCTGCTGCTGCGGTCCGGCAGCAGAGGATTCTCCTCCCTGCTGGGGTATGGCAGCCGGGGAACCTCCTGCCTTCCAGGGTCCAACAGCAGACGACCCTCCTCTTCTGCGGGACCCCTGCAAAGAGGTTCTCCCCTGCTACTAGACCACAGCAGAGAAGAAGATGCAGAGGACCCTCCCATCATGCTGCACCCCAGGGAGAGCACACAGGAGAATACACTCCTCTTCTGCTGGGGTCCGGCACCAGTGGACTCTCCTCTCTGCTGTACCCCAGCAGAGAGGAAGCTGCAGAGGACACTCCTCTCTGGGTGGGCATCAAATAGAGGAAGCAGTAGAGGACACTCCTGTTCTGCTGGGGTCTGGCAGCAGAGGTCCCTCCTCAGTGTTAGCGTCAGGGAGCATAGGAGCCTCCTCTCCTAATGGGATCCAGCACCAGAGGACACTCTTCCCTGATTGACTTGGGTCCAGCAGCAGGGTCCCTCCTGTCTGATGGAGTCCAGCAGCAAATGACCCTCTTCTCTACTGGGATACAGCAGCAGAGGACCCTACTCTCTGCTGATGTTCGGCACCAGAGCACCCTCTTATTTGCCAAGGTCTGGGAGCAATGGACCCTCCTCTCTGCTGGGGTCTGGCAGTGGAGGACCCTCCTCTCTTCTGTGGTCCTGCACCAGAGGATCCTCTTCCGCTCCTGGGGCTCCACACCAGAGGACCCACCTCCCTGCTGCTGGGTTCCGGGACCAGAGGACACTCCTCTACTGCTGGGGTCTGGCACCAGAGGACCTTCCTCTCTGCTGGGATCTGGTACCAGAGGACCCCCCTCATCTGCTGGCATCCGGTACTGTAGGAACCCCCTCTGCTGCTGGGGTCCTGTAGCATAGGACCTCCCTCTGCTGCTGGCGTCTGTCAGCAGAAGACTAGCTTCTGCTGCTGGTATCCAACAGCAGCGGATCCCCTTCTAATGCTGTGGTCTGGCAGCAGAGTATGTGGCTCTGCTTCTGGGGTCCCTCAGCAGAGGACTCTTTTCTGCTGCTGCACCCTTGCAGCAGAGGCCTTCCTCCTCTACTGCTGGACCCCTGCCTCTGAGGATCATCCTCTGCTGCTGGAACACAGCAGAGAGTAAGTTACAGAGGACACTCATCTCCTGCTGGACCCCTAAGAGAGGACAAAGAGGAGGACCCTCCTCTCTGCTGGGTTCCGGCAGTAGAGGAAACTCCACTGCTGTGGTCTGGCAGCATAGGACCCTCCTCTGCTAAGGGGTGCGGCAGCAGAGGACACTCCTCTCTGTTGGGGTCCGGCACCAAAGGACGCCCCTCTCTGCTGAGGTCCGAAACCAGAGCACCCTAATCTCTGCTCGTGTCAAGCAGCAAGGACCCTCCTTACTCCTGGGGTCCAGCAGCAGAGGACACTACTCAGCTGCTGGGTTCATACAGCAGAGGACCCTACTCTACTGCTGGACCCCTGCCTCCGAGGATCATCCTCTGCTGCTGGACCACAGCAGAGAGTAAGTTACAGAGGACACTCGTCTCCTGCTGGACCCCTAAGAGAGGACAAAGAGGAGGACCCTCCTCTCTGCTGGGTTCCGGCAGTAGAGGAAACTGCTACTGGGATTTGGCAGCAGAGGACCCTGCACCCCTGCAGCAGAGGACCCTCCTCCCTGCTGGACCCCAAAGAGAGGACGCAGCACAGGACATTCCTCTTCTACTGGTGTCCAGAAGCAGAGTACCCACCTCTTCTGCTGGCTCCAGCAGCAGAGGACCCTCCTCTCTGCAGTGGTCCGGTACAAGAGGACTATCCTCTGTGCTGTTGTTTGGCAGCAGAGAACCTCCTCCCTGCTGGGGTCAGACAGCAGAGGACCCTCCTCTCTCCTGGGGTCCAGTACCTGAGGACCCGCCTATTTATTGGATCCCAGCAGAGAGGAAGCAGCAGAGGACTATCCTCTTCTCCTGGCGTCCGGCAGCACAGGACCACCTTTTTCTTCAAAGTTCCGGCAGCACAGGACCATCCTCTTTGCTGTGGTCCAGAAGCCTAGGACCCTCCTTTCTGCTGAAGTCCGGCAGCAGAGGAACGTCCCCTGGAGGTGGGGTCCAGTACCAGAGGACTGCCTTCTGCTTCTGGGGTCCAGCAGCACAGGACCCTCCTCTGCTGCTGGACCCCAGCGGAGAGGTAGCTGCAAAGGGCCCCCCTCTGCTGGACTCTTGCAGCAGAGGACCGTCCTCTGCTGCTGGACGACAGCAGAGGGGAAGTGTCAGAGGACCCTCGTTGCCAACTGGACTCCAAAGAGAGGACACTGCAGAGGACCCTACTCTACTGGGGTCCAGCACCAGAGGACCCTCCTCTGCTGCTGGACCACAGCACAGAGGAAGTTGAAGAGGACCCTCGTTCCCAACTGGGCCCCAAAGAGAGGAAACAGCAGGTGACCCTCTTCTAATGGCGTTCGGCAGCAGAAGACCCCCGTCTGTTGCTGGGGTTGAGCAGCAGAGGACACTCCACTCTGCTGGGGTCAAGCACCAGAGGACCGCCTTCTGCTTCTGGGGTCTGGCAGCAGAGAACCCCCTCTGCTCTTGGGGTCTGACACCAAAGGACCCGCCTCTGCTACTGGGTCTGGCAGCAGAAGACCCCCCTCTTCTGCTGGTGTCTGGGAGTGGAGGTCCTCCCTCTGCTGCTGTGGTCGGGCACCAGAGGACCCCCCTCAGCTGTTGGGGTCTGGCACCAGAAGACCCCCCTCTGTTGCTGGGGTCTGGCAGCAGAGGACCTTCCTTCTGCTGTGTTCTGGTAGCAGAGGACCCTATTCCCTGCAGGGATATGGCAGCCGAGGACCCTTATCTGCTGCTCGGTTGTGGTACCAGATGACCCTCCCCTGCTGATGCTGAAGCTCGGCAGCAGAGGACCATCTTCCCTGCTGAAGTCCGGAATGAGAGAACCCTCCTCCCTGCTGTGGTCTGGCTGCAGAAGACCCTCGTGTGTTGGTGGGGTCCGGCACCAGAGGACCCCCTCTCTTCCTGGAGTCCGGCAACACATGACCCTCCTCTGCTGCTGCGGTCTGGCAGCAGAGGACCCTCCACTCTGCTGGGTTCCAGCACCAGAGGACCGCCTTCTGCTGCTGTGGTCCGGCAACAGAGAACCCCCTCTGCTCTTGGGGTCCGACACCAAAGGACCTTTCTATGCTACTGGGTCTGGCAGCAAAGGACCCTCCTTCTGTTTGGTCTGGCAGCAGAGGACCCCCCTCTTCTGCTGGTGTCTGGGAGTGGAGGTCCTCCCTCCTCACTGCTGTGGTTGGGCAACAGAGGACCCACCTCAGCTGTTGGGGTCAGGCACCAGAGGACCCCCCTCTCTGCTGAGGTCCAGCAAAAGAGAACCCTCCTCTCTGCTGGGGTGGAGCAGCAGAATACCCTCCTCTCTGCTGGGGCCCGGCATTAGAAGACCCTCCACTGCTGCTGCGTCCGACAGCAGAGGACCCTACTCTTCTGCTGGACCCCAGCTGAGGGGAAGCAGCAGAGGACCATCCTCTCTGCTGGTGTCTAGCATGAGAGGACCCTCCTCTCTGCTGGGGTGCAGCAGAAAGGAAGCAGCAGAGGACGTTCCTCTCAGCTGGAGTCCTGCAGCAGAGGACCCTCCTCTTCTTTCCTGTTCCAGCAGCAGAGGACCCTCCTCTCCTGCTGTCAGATCCCAGCAGCAGAGCAGCGTCATCTCCTGCCTGACACAGCAGAGAGGAGGGTTCTCGGCTGCTGAACCCCAGCCTAGAGGAGTCTCCTCTGCTACAGGACCACAGCAGAGAGGAAGCTGCAGAGGACACTCATCTCCTGCTGGACCCCAAAGAGAGGACAAAGCACAGGGCATTAACCTTCGGCTGGGATCCGACAGATGAGGACCCTGTTTCTGCTGGGTTCCTGCAACAGAGGACTCTCCTTCCTGCTCGGGTCCGTCAGCAGAGGACCCTCTTCTGCTGCTCGAGTCCGGCACCAGCGGACCCCCTCTGCTGCTGGGGTCTGGCAGCAGAGGGCCCTCCTTCTGCTGGATTCCTGCAGCTGAGGACCCTCCTCCTTGCCTTGGTATGGCAGCAGAGTCCCTCCTCTCTGCTGGGGTCTGGCACAACAACACCCTACACTCTGCTGGCGTCCAGCAACAGAGAACCCTCCTCTGTTGCTGGGGTCCATCAACAGAGGATACCATTCTCTGCTGGCGTCCAGCACCAGAGGACCCTCCTCTCAGCTTGCTCGAGCAGCAGAGGACCTTCATCTCTGCTGGGGCCCGGCAGCAGAGGACAATCCTCTACTGCTCAGGTCAGACAGCAGAGAACACTCCTCCCTGCTGTGGTCTGGCAGCAGAGGACCTTCCTCTGCTTTTGGGGTCTGGCACTAGAGGACCTCCCTCTCTGCTGGGGTCCAGCAACAGAGGATCTTTCTCTGTGCTGGGGTGTTTCACCAGATGACACCATTCTCTGCTGGGGTCCAGCACAGGACGACCCTCCTACGTGCTGGAGTCCCCCTGCAGAGCACCCTCCTCTCCTGGGGTCTAGCACGGGAGGACCCTCCTTCTCTTCTGGGGTCCTGCAGCGCAGGACCCTGCTCTCTGCTCAGGTCCGGCAGTAGAGTACCCTGCTCTCTGCTGTGGTCCCGCACCAGAGACCCCTCCCTCTGCTGCTGGTGTTCGGCATCAGAAGACCTTCCTCTGCTGCTGGGACTGGCAGCAGAGAACCATTCTCCCTGCTGGTTTACAGCAGAAGAGGATGCTCTACTGCTGCTGGGTTCTGGTAGCAGAGGATCCTTCACTCTGTAGGACTCCAGCAGAGAGGCGAGTCCTCTGCTGCTTCCTCTCTGCTTGGGTCCGACAGCACCAGAGGACCCTCCACTGCTGCTGGGGTCTAGCATCAGAGTACCCCCCCTCTGTAGCTTGGTTCTGGCACCAGAGGACCCACCTCTGCTGATGGTGCCGGCAGCAGAGGACTCTACTCTCTGCTGTTTTCCAGCACCAGAGCACCCTGCTCTGCTGCTGGGGTCTGGAAACAGAAGACCCTCCACTCTGTTGGACCCCAGCAGAGAGGTAGCAGCAAAGGAGCCGCCTCTCTGATGGTTTCCGGCAGCAGAGGACCCTCCTCTGTACTGGGGTCCGGCAGCAGAGGACCATCGTCCCTGCTAAGGTCCAGAAGAATGAACCCTCCTACCTGCTGTGGTCCGGCAGCAGAGGACCACCCTCTGCTGTTCTGGTCCGGCACCAGAGGACCCCCTCTCTGCATGGGTCTAGCACAAGAGGACCCTCTTCTCTGCTGGGGTCCAGCACCAGAGGAAACAGTACAGGAACCTCCACTCTGCTGGGGTCCTGCAGCAGATGACACACCACTTCTGCTGGGTTTAAGCAGCAGAGTTCCTACTCTCCTGCGGGACACCTGCAGCATAGGACCCTCCTCTGCTGCTGGACCCGAGCAGAGAGCAAGTACAGAGGACACTCAACTCCTGTTCGACCCCAAAGTGAGGATGTGGCAGAGGAACCTCCTCTTCTGCTGGAGTCCGGCAGCAGTGGACCATGCTCTCTGCTGGGGTCTTGCAGCAGAGAACACTCCTCTCTGCTGGGGTCTGGCAACAGAGGACCCTACTCCCTGCTGGGGCCTGGCAGCCAAGGACCCACCTCCCTGCTGGGCTTCAGCAGTGGAGGACCCTCCTCTGCTCCTGGGGTCAGGCAACAAAGGAACCTCGTTCCTGCTGTGTTCTGGCAGCAGAGGATTCTCCTTCCTGCTGGATTTGGACAGCAGAGGAACCTCCTCTGCTGAAGGAACATAACATAGATAAAGCAGTAGATGACCCTCTTCTCTTCTGGGGTCCAGCATCAGAGACCCTCCTTTCTGCTGGACCCCAGCACAGAGGAAGTCGCAGAGGACAATCCTCTCTGCTGAGGTACAACAATAGAGTACCCTCCTCTCTGCTGGGGTCCGGCAACAGAAGACCCTCATCTGCTGCTGATGTCCAGCAGCAGATGCCCATCCTCTGCTTTTGGTGTCTGGCAGCATAAGACATTCCTCTCCGTTGGACCCCATCAGAGATGAATTAGCAGAGGACCATCCTCTCAGCTGGGTCAGGCAGCAGAAAACTTCTCTCTTCTGCAGGGGTCCGGCACCAGAGAACACCCCTCTGCTGGGGTCGGGCAGCAGAGGGTCCTACTCTACTGCTGGGGTCTGGAAAAATAGGACCCTCCTCTCCGTTGGACCCCAGTGGGGAGGAATCAGCAGAGGACCGTCCTCTGCTGGAGTCCAGCAGTAGAGTACTCTCCTCTCTGCTGGGTTCCGGTAGCACCAGAGGACTCTCCTCACTGCGGGTGTCCAGCATAGACGAAGCAACAGAGGACCCTCGTCTCTGCTGGGGTCCAGCAGAAGAAGACCCTCTTCTTTACTGGGGTCCGGCAGCAGATTACACTCCTGTATTGCTGGGGTACCGCTGCAGAGGACCCACTTCCCTGCTGGGGTCTGGCAGCAGTGGACACTCCACTTTGCCTTGCTTCCAGCAGCTGAGGACCCTCCTCTCCTGCTGAACCCCTGCAGAAGATGACCCTCCTCTGCTGCATGGCTTCAGCAGAGAAGAAGTTCTGAAGGACCCTCGTTTCCTCATGGACTTCAAAGAGAGGCCGCAGCAGAGGACCCTCCTCTTCTGTTGTGGTCGGGGAGCAGAGGAACCTCTTCTTCTGCTGGGGTCCGGCAACAGAGGACCCTTCGCTCTGCTGGGGTCCAGGAGCAGAGGACCCACTCACTGCTGGGGTCCGGAAGCAGTGGACCTCCTCTGCTGGACCCCAGCAGGGAGGAAGCAGCAGAGGACCCTCCTCTCTTCTGTGATCCAGCAGCAGAGGACACTCCTCTCTGCTCTGCCAAAACAAAGAGGAAGCAGCAGAGGATCCACCTCTCTGCCTGGGTTCGGCACCATATGACGTTCCTCTCTGCTGGGTCTAGCACGTGAGGACCCTCGTCTGTGCTAGGATCCAGTGAGTAAAATGCTGCAGAGGACCCTTCTCTCTGCTGGAGTCCAGCAGCCAAGGACCCTCCTATCCTGCTGAACACCAAAGAGAGGAAGCAGGAGAGGACCTCTCTGCTGGGGTCAGGCTCCAGAAGACACTCCTTCCTGCTGGGGACAGGCAGCTGAAGACCCTGGTCTCAGCTGGGGCACAGCAGAAGAAGACCCCTCTCCGCTGCAGGTATTTGGCATCAGAGTACCCTCCCCTCTGCTGGGGTGCAGCTGCAGAGGACCCTGTTCTCTGCTGTGTTCCTGCAGCAAAGGACCCTCCTCTCTGCTGGGGTCTGACAGTAGTGGAATCTCTCTCTGCTGGGTTCCGGCACCAGAGGATCCTCCTCTGCTGCTGGGGTCCGGTACAACAGGACCATCCTCCCTGCTGTCGTCCGGCACCAGATTACCCTCCTCTGCTCCTAGGGTCCTGCATCAGAGTACCCTCCTCTGCTGCTTGGGTCCGGCACCAAAAGACTCTCCTCTCTAATTGGGTCCTGCAGCACAGGACCCTCAACTGCTGCTGGGGCCCGGCACCAGAGGACCCCCCTCTCTAATTGGGTCCAGCAACAGAGGACCCTCCTCACTGCTGGGATCCTGCAGCAGAGGACCTTCATCCAAGCTGGAGAGCCTTGGATGAGCGTCATGCACTGAGTGCTGGTGGCCATGAGAGGTCGCCCAAAGCCGCCTTTCATTCTTTCTTTTCATTTTTTTTTTTTATACATTTATTTATTTTATTCCAAGGTCAGATATACAGAGAGGAGGAGAGACAGAGAGGAAGATCTTCCGTCCGATGATTCACTCCCCAAGTGAGACACAATGGCTGGTACACGCCAATCCGAAGCTGGGATCTTGGAACCTCTTCTAGATCTCCCATGTGGGTGCAAGTTTCCAAAGCTTTGGGCCGTCCTCTGCTGCTTTCCCAGGCCACAAGCAGGGATCTGGATGGGAAGTGGAGCAGCCGGGATTAGAACCGGTACCCATATGGGATCCCAGCAGGTTCAAGGCGAGGACTTTATTTGCTAGGCTATGGCGCTGGGCCCCAAGCTGCCCTTTCTACCTCTGGTGGGCTCAGGCCTTCTGAGCTCTAGACAGTCAAACCCGAGCCATCCTAGGGTGAGGTGGGGGTCACAGACAGTATTCTGGTACACATGTTTTTGAAAGATCAGGGCTCCAAGGCCGAACAGCCCACATACCAAAGCCCGGGAGGAAGGAGGACGTTTAGGGCCTAGCATCAGCCCAGGCCTTTGTGATAGGAAGTGTCAGGGTGCCTTTAACAGCAGGGCACTTAAAGAACCCTGGGAGGTGGTGTCCTATGTCAGCATGCCCACAGGCCCTCAGGGAGCTGGAGTCCCATGCCTGCGTCCTCAGAGCCCTCTGAGAGCTGGTATTAAACACTAGCCCACTGGGGTTGTACTTGGCCAGATGAGGTCCCGGGAAACCTTACCGCCACCCCCATTCTTTGTAGAGCACCCTGAGATGCAGGCTCTGGGAATTCTTTGGCAAGTGGAGCAGCCAAGAGGGCTTCATGGACCTTTTTTTTTTTATTACAAAGTCCGAGATACAGAGAGGAGGAGAGACAGAGAGGAAGATCTTCCGTCCAATGATTCACTCTCCAAGTGAGCCGCAATGACTGGTGCATGCCAATCCGAAGCCGGGTACTTGGAACCTCTTCCGGGTCTTCCATGTGGGTGCAGGGTCCCAAAGCTTTGGGCCGTCCTTCACTGCTTTGCCATGCCACAAGCAGGGAGCTGGATGGGAAGTGGAGCTGCCGGGATTAGAACCAGTGCCCATGTGGATCCCGGCGTGTTTAAGGCAAGGACTTTGGCCACTAGGCCACGCTGATGGGCCCCAGCTTGATGTATTTTTGCATGTGTTGGTTGGTGGTTAGGGTGATACACTACTCGGCCTGCCTTGGCCTAGCTGAGTGGTGTCTGGGCATGTGGGCTCCTAAGCCAGGAGCCAGGTGGATGGGCAAGTAGGCACCAGAGGTCACCAGCCATCTGCAATAGGAAGTCCCAGTCCTAACTGCTAAAGAAAGCATCCTGCAACATGCAGCCCTGCTGCCCAGCACATATGATGATGGCTGGGGAGGCACCAAGGTCCGCACAAGGTAGGGCTTTCAGGGTCTGTGCTTCCTGCACACAACAGGGTGCAGAAAGCTGCCTTTCCTATCTCTAGCTAGCACTTGAGGGGTCAGCCATCCCTGTCATGTGCTTTGGAGGCAGGAATTTGGCCTCACAGCCTCCAGCCAGATGCTGCTGCCCTCTTGTTCACCAGGGAGTGCTTCACCCTCCTCCATGGATCCTTCTGCATTCAAGACTCTTCCTCCTGCTGGTCAGCTGTGGACTGTTGGCCGCCGCTGATGTGCCATCTTCCACAAGACATCCCAACAGCTGACATCTGTTCTTCACAGAGGTCCTTCTCCCCAGGACAGGTAAAGTAGCAACATGCCTGGATCCCTCGTCTGTACTGGCTGCTCTCACAGCACGGAACGGCATAAGTTGTGCAAGCCAGGGGGACAGGCACCTTCAGCAGCCTGGTGAAGGAGCTGCTGAAGGGTCCAGCAAGGATTGGTGTGGTGTGGTGTGGTACAGAGTATTGTCCCAGTGGGTCAAGCCTCAGCCTGCAAGGTGGATGGCCTGTTCGGGTGCTGCTTCAAACCCTGCTGCTTCCCCTGCAGTCCAGCTCCCTGCCGATCCTCCTGGGAGAGCAGCGGAGGATGCTGCAGGGGCTTGTGCCCCTGTGCCCGTATGCCCGTGTGCCCCTGTGCCCCTTTGGGAGATCTGGAGGGAGCTCCTGGTTCCTGGGCTTGTCCTGACCCAGCCACAGCTGGCTCTGGTGGTGGTCCTTGGGGATGTGAGCCAGAAGATGCAAGAAAGATTACTGTCTCTCCCTGTCTGTTCCTCTGTACTTCCAAGAAAAGATTACAGAGGGAGGCAGGAGGGAGGAAGGAAAAGACAGAAAGCTGCTGGCCTCCTGCGAGGGAGCATGCTGTGTGCTGTGCTGTGACTCTAGACTGCTTTTAGCTGTCAATGCAGACCCCCAGGGCATGCATATGGCTTCCGTCATGGGACTTGTGGGCAAGCTCTAAAAAGAGTGTCCTTGAGAGCAAATGCCTCTCTGAGCTGGGGTGCTTCCCTTGATTTGTCAGGAGAGCCTTGGATGAGCATCCTGCAGTGAGTCCTGGTGGCCACGAGGGTGCCCGATGCTGCACTACCTTTTTTTTTAAAAAAAACAGATTTATGTATTTTATTCCAAAGTCAGATATACAGAGAGGAGAAGAGACAGAGAGAAAGATCTTCCGTCCAATGATTCACTCTCCAAATGAGCCGCAAGAGCTGGTCCCCTGGGGACCCACTCTGCTGGGGCTTCAGTGAGAGGGACCCTTGGCCCCCACTCCATCCCCTCCCTATCTGCTGGGGCATCTGCAAGATGGTCCATCTCGTGAGCCCCTCTGCCTGGGTCTCAGCGAGATGGTCCTCGATGGACATCCCTCTCTCTCTACCTGGGCTTCAGCTAGTGGGACTCCAGGAGACCCCTTCCTCGCTGCTGGGGCCCCAGTGAGAGGGTCCACTCTGGAATCCCTCTGCTGGGGCCTCAGCAAGAGGAACCCCCGGTGCCACCTACACTCTCTGCTGGGGCCTCAGTGAGAGAGGTCCTCAGAGACTGACCCTCTCTCTGTGTTGGGGACTCAGCCAGAGGGTCCCCCTCAAGACCCCGTCTTCTGGGGCCTCAGAGGGACCCCTGAGTCCCACACTCTCTCTGCTGGGTCCTCTGCGAGAGGGTCCCCCTGGGAACCACCTCTCCTGGGGCCTCAGCGAGAGGGACCCCCTCGGTACGCCCTCTGTTGGGGACTCAGTGAGGGGGAACCCTGGCGACTCCTCCCTCTCTTCTCGGGCCTCAGCGAGAGGGTCCCCCTTGGGACCCCCTCTGCTGGGGCCTCAGCGAGGGGGAACCACGGCGACCCCCTTTGCTTGGGCCTCAGCTAGAGGGACACCCGGAGCCACCTAACCTCTCTGCTGGGGCCTAGGCGAGAAGGTACCACTCGGGACCCCCTTTGCTGGGGCCTCAGCGAGATGGACCCCCAGAGCCCCCTTCCCTCTCTGTTGATGCCTCAGCCGGAGGGTCCCCATCGGACCCCATCTGCTGGAGCCTCAGCGAGCGTGTCCGCCTCGGACCACTCCTCTCTCAATGCTGTGGCCTCAGTGAGAGGATTCCACTCGGGACCCTCTCTGCTGGGGCCTCAGCAAGATGGTCCCCCCAGACCCCCCCTCTCTCTCTGCCTGGGCCACATCGAAAGAGATCATCAGAGCCCGACCCTCTCTCTGTTGGGGAATCAGCCAGAGGGTGCCCATCAGGACCCCGTCTTCTGGGGCCTCAGTGAGAGGGAACCCTGAGTCCCACTACCGCTCTGCTGGGTCCTCTGTGAGAGGAACCCCAGAGCCCCACTCACTCGATTCCCGGGCCTCAGCGAGAGGGACTCACAACCACTCCCTTTCTCTCTCTCTCTATGATGGGAATCAGCGAGAGGGTCCCCTCGGGATCCCATCTGTTGGGACCTCATCGAGAGGGACTCCCTTGAGACCCCCTCTGCTGGGGTTTCAGCGAGAGGGTCCCCAGCGCCCCCCTCTGCTCCTGCGGCCTAAGCGAGAAGGACTCCCAAGCACCCCTCCAACTCTGCTAGGGCCACAGCGAGAGCATCCCCAGCGGGACACCCCCTCCCTCTCCGCTGGAACCTCAGCGAGAAGGTACCCCTCGGAACCCCCTCTGCTGGGGTCAGCGAGAGGTTCCTTCTCAGACCCCCCTTTCTCTCTGCTGGGGCCTCAGCGAGAGGGTCACCCTGGGGACCCACTCTGCTGGGACCTCAGCGAGAAGGTCCCCCTCGGGACAACCTCTACTCGGGCCTCAGTGAGAAGGACCCTTTCTCTGTGCTGGAACCTCAGCGAGAGGGACCCTCCCAGCCAGAGCCTCTATCTCTGCTTGGGCATCTGAGAGAGGGTCTGCCTAGGGCCCCCCTCTGCTGCGGCCTAAGCGAGAGGGACCCCCAGAGCACCCCTCCCAAGCTGCTTCGGCCTCAGCGAGATGGACCCCCAAGCACCCCTCCATCTCTGCTCTAGCCTCAGCAGGAAGGTAACCCTCGGCACCCCATGTTCTCAGGCCTCAGGAAGAGGGTACCCCTCTCATATAACCCCTCTGTCTCTGCTGGATCCTCAACAAGAGGGTCATACTCTGGAGCCCCTCTGCTGGGGCCTCAGCGAAAGGTACCCCTGCGCTCCCCTCCCTCGCTGCTGGGGCCGCAGAGAGAGGGTCGCCCTCGCAACCCCCTCTGCTGGGTCCAGAGCGAGAGGTTTTCCCTTGGGACCACCTCTGCTGGTGCCACAGTAAGATCGTCCACCTTGGGACCTCCTCTGCTGGGGCCTCAGCAAGAGGGTCCCCCTTGAGACCCACTCTGCTTGGGCTTCAGGGAGAAGGTCCCCCTCGGACCCTCCTTTCCTCACTGCTCGGGCCTCAGCAAGAGGTTCCCCCTCGGGACCCAGTCTGCTGGGGCTTCAGGGAGAAGGACCATCGGCCGCCACTCTCTCTCTCTCTCTCTCTCTCTCTCTCTCTAACTGCCTGCAGGGGCCTCAGCGAGAAGGTCCTGCTCGGGACCCACTCTGCTGGGGCCTCAGTGAGAGGGACCCTTGGCCCCCCCATCCCCTCCCTATCTGCTGGGGCATCTGCAAGATGGTCCATCTCATGAGCCCCTCTGCCTGGGTCTCAGCGAGATGGTCCTCCTCAGACCCCACTCTCTCTCTACCTGGGTTTCAGCTAGTAGGACCCCCCGCAACCCCTTCCTCGCTGCTGGGGCCTCAGTGAGAGGGCCCCTCTTGTGTCCCCCTCTGCTCTTGCCTCAGCGAGAGTCCCCCTCGGACCTCCAGTATCTCTATGCTGTGTCCTCAGTGAGAGGGTATCAGTCAGGAACCCCTATGCTGGGTCCTCAGCCTGAGGGTCCCCCTCGGAATCCCTCTCCATTTCTGCTGGGGCCTCCGTGAGAGGTTCCCCCTCAATCAGGTATATTAGGCCTTTATATATTATTTAAGTATGCTAGTATTTGTGAAGCACCCCTCTCTTTATCTTGTCTTTCTGCTATGAGCACCAGGTTCCGACATTTCCTGCCAGTTTCTATTTTAACCAGACTATCAGACTGTCTGGTGTGTGACCCCAGCTGTTGGGGGTCTGGCCCTCCCTTTATAAATAGCATAATCTATGCCCATGCTTTTGCTTATCATTCCCCTGTTATTACCACAGGGAAAATACCCACCTTCTCTACGTGGCAGCTTTGTGGGGTTTGGACATGACTGGCAAGCACCCCATTTTCCCTTCTTTAGGAATGCAATGATTCCTGTGGAATCTCTTAGTTCCATCATTCCTCTGAACTTGAGGAATCGCTCACATGGGTGAACCTCAGCTCCTTGAATTTGAAGCTTGTGTCTACCTGTGTTATCCCCATGTTTCTCTCTCACATACAGAAAACACCTCTGAAGTAAATGACACCACGTTCCAGTGCACCCTGACAGCGTGCTGGAATGGCAATTGCAATTCTGCTGTTCTTCAGCCCCTGCCCTGAATCCTGCCTGTGTCTGTTGGGACTGACGGAGAGGCCTCGTTGGCCTGATAAAGAATAAAAGAGACTGGCATAATGGCGACCACCATAGCCAGTACATCAGCAGCTGCCACCACCAGTTACCTTGGTGACAATGAACAAGGTTGCGGTACAGAGTGCCAGAGTTATGGAACAATAGGACTTTACTGATGCACATGAGCAGGTGGGCACCCTTGTGTTGTAACTGTGGGTTGATCTGTTGGCAGAGGAACAGCAGAGGCTGTGAGATTGGGTCTAGGCCTCTTGTACCCCATCGTATGCCTTTTTGTGTGCAACACCTATGCAAGTGCAAAATGCTTCCCAAGCCCGGGAACTGCTGTCTGCTCGTTGCTACCGAGCTAAAGATACTCCTATGGTCAGGGCCTCTTGTTCCCCATCATATGCTTTATGTATGTTTCACCTGTGTAGTACTATGTTTTCCCAAGCCCAGGAACTGCTGTCTGCTCGTTGCTACCGAGCTAAAGATACTCCTATGGTCAGGGCCTCTTGTTCCCCATCATATGCTTTATGTATGTTTCACCTGTGTAGTGCTATGTTTTGCCAAGCCCAGGAACTATATTGTCTGTTATTTTAAAATGTTGTCATTTTTATTTAAAGTAACAGAATAGTTTTCCAGTGATTGTTTTCATGAAAATCAGATGCTTTTGAAGAAATAACTGGCATTAAAAAAACATGCAGACAGTTACTATGGAGAAACCTCAAACTAGCTCTGCTCATTGTCTTTCTTTCTGGAAATCCTAGAACTCGGATTAAACAGGTTAGGATTCATTTTCAACCGTCATGTCAGGAGTTCTGTTTGTCTCTTGACATGTTTTGCACCTCCATGCTCTACAACGTCTTTGATCTCAGTTTACTAATGGTGGGAAATGCAGCCTCCTGGTGGTGTTGTAGGGCTCAGGAGCCCTGGAGGTAGTTGGAGAGGCTCAGCTCCCGCGTCCCCCCCCCCCCAGCTAGACTTCAACTGCAGGCTTTTGTCATTCTACAAGTAAGAACACAAAGGAGAGACAGATGAACAGTAGGACAAAAGGACAGTTCTCACTCAGATATGTGTGCAGGCAATCTCAAAAGGGACAATTTCCCCACCTGGCTGGGGTTACATTTTCCTTCTAGCATAAGGAATGTCGCTATAGTATGTGTGGTGAGCTCCTTATGGTGGTTAAGGACACCTGGTACCTGATGCTAAGTAAGGCTTAGCTGCAGGATGCAGAGCATGTGTGCTGAGGCTTTGGCCATGTGGAAACAGCCTGGAGGAGATGGCAGTGCGGATGGCTAGGGTGTTGGCAGTATTCAGCTTCCTGTCCTCACTGCCTGCCTGCTTTGCCCATGTCAAGTATGTCTAATTGACTAAATCTATTGACTTGGTAATACTTTGTGTATAAAATTTCATTTCCAGAAGTTCTAGTAGATCATTTTCAAGTCCATGTCTTTTGCTTCTGCTTCTAAATCTGCTTGTATTTTATTGCTTTAAAGACAATGTTGATCACATTTCCCATGGTTACTGTTTCTCAATGTGCAATTCGTGGATCTAGTTTTGCTTTTTCTCACTCTTGATATCCTATTTCCTGGTGTACCTAATCTTTCATACAGATTATTTTGCAAGTTTGTATATAGCAATAAATGTGGAGGTCTCAGAAAACTAACCTCTCTGGAGAGGATTTACCTCTTCCCTACCCACCTGCGACCCCCTCATTCATGCTCAGGACTTGAAATTAATTCCCTTAAACTATGATCCCAAGGACCCAGCACAGTGGCCTAGTGGCTAAATCCTTGCCTGGAAGTCACCAGGATCCCATATGGGTGCCACTGCGTGTCTGCTGCTCCACTGCCCATCCAGCTCCCTGTTTGCAGCCTGGGAAAGCACTATAGGATGGCCCAAATCCTGGAGACACAGAAAAAGCTCCTAACTCCTGGCTTCGCATCAACTCCGCTCTGGCCATTTTCACTTTATCAGCAGATGGAGGATCTTCCTATTTTTCCTTCTCTGTGTAGATCTGCCTTTACAAAGAAAAATCTTTAGAAATACATCTATATAATCTCGGGCTGGAAGGGTATATGAGGACTCTACTGTGTCTCATTTATTCTAACTGATGTCCAGCGGAAACGTTTGAGAGTGTATCTGCTAGTAGCTTCTCAACTTCCAGCAGACACAGGGCTCTGATGTCTGACCCTCTCCTAAACGTCACTTCCAAATGTGTTCAGGTCACAGAGCCCACAAAAGCAGCTCTCAGGTTTTATCGCATGAGGTTCTTTTTTGCCCTGTCAGTTTTTGCCAGATACTGTTTTGCCAGCTTTTCAGTTGCTAAGAAAGATGCTTTAAATTTAGCTTTACTGCTGATCAGTGAGAGTAGATCCAAATAATTAAGACTGACTTGACTAGAAATGAGATGTCACAGCTCAATATCTTAAAGCAATAGAAAAAATAATGGTGATTTTGAGTATCATAGTAATGTTGCTATGAAGTTAGAAAATCAGGTGGAAGTAAGTACTGTGTACCCTTGAATTTTCTTCCACTGAGATTCAGTTGAAGAAAAATCCACGAGATAGTTTGCTTTGATGGATTTGAGATCATCTGCAAGAGTGGGTAAAAAGTTCTGGCAAAGTGCAATTGAAATAGAAGTTTGGTGCAAAAGAAAAAGCCCTAAAATCCATGAACCCAGTGGTCTTCAAGTTTTTGAAAAAAATTACAAAAAACTGCAGAGATTTCAAGTGTTTTTTTTGCACTTGCACTTAATTTCCATTTTTTCCCATTGGTGTCTTGAAGTGCACTCACACAAACATTGTTGTAGATTCTTCCCCTGCCAACCTATCAAAACTGTTGGGAAAAAAATAAGGTTTTTGGTTTAAAAGTACATTGACTTAGAGTGTTCCTTTTTATCTTTAATTTTTTTTTAAAGATTTACTCATTTTATTACAGCCCAAGGTCCTGAATTCGTTCCAAAGGGCAGACTGCAAGCATGCGCCTCCCTTTTGCATGGCTGGTAAGTCTAGAGCTGCTTCTTGGCTTGTGTTTTATTTAATTACTTTTTTAAAGATTTATTTATTTTTATTGCAAAGTCAGATATACAGAGAGGAGGAGAGACAGGGAGGAAGATCTTCCATCCAATGATTCACTCCCCAAGTGAGCCGCAATGGCCTGTGCACGCCAATCTGATCCGGGAACCAGAAACCTCCTCTGGGTCTCCCACAAGGGTGCAGGGTCCCAAAGCATTGGGCCATCCTCAACTGATTTCCTGGGCCACAAGCAGGGAGCTGGATGGGAAGTGGAGCAGCCGGAATTAGAACCGGCGCCATTTGGGATCCCGGGGCTTTCAAGGTGAGGGCTTTAGCCGCTAGGCCACACCACCGGGCCCTTTATCCTTAATTTGTCTTTGTTATTGCCATGAGAAAAGTTTTGGCCGAGTCATAAACAGTACCTGCGCGTGCAAGAAAGGAACTGATCAAACTTGCAGTGATAGTTTGTACATAAGGAGACTGCTGATCTTTGGCTTCATGGTAATAGAGCTGTGGTGAGTCACTGGCTTAGAGAAGGCTTCGGACAAGGCCAGCAGTCATGCATCACAGCATGTGGCCGGATATGGGGGAGAGAGTTGGAGAAGGATTTATTAAGTAATTGTCCACTATTTGAGCAGTTTAGGTCCATAAAGAGTGACTCCTCCAGTCTGGGATGCCTAGATTTAAATTAGAGAAAAATAAAGAGGAGCATGTTGAGAAATGCCGGCTCTGTTACCCTCTTGTTGTGTCACTTTGCTGGCAAGGACAAAAGGAACTATTCAGCTATTATCCCATAACAAAGTTAACATTGTATAAAGAATATATGTGGAAAAGAAATATTTGTGAACCTGTACTTTTCATACTGTCTATGAACTAAGGGACCTACAAATAAGCCATCCTATTCTTAGATTTCAAATTTGAGAAATATTCACTTAATATGTAGGGAATCCAATTTCTGATTAATACTTTGCAAGTGGATCCACAGATGGCAACAACAATGCTACGTTCTGCATGCCAAGTGTTACACCAAGCACACTATCACTGACTTTCAGAAGGTAGGAATCAGTGATCCTATTCAACAGATGAGAAACAAAGGCGCAGAGAAGTTTCTTGACAAATACATGAAGTGCTCATAACTCATTTTGGCTCATGGAAAAGCTGTAACTCGAATCCTACTTCACATAGCAGAAACACCAAAAGTAGGGAACCTAAGGTAAAGCGCCAGGGTAGGGGAGGTCGTGGGGAGGGATGTTGGGTGGCAAAGTCCAGGCTTCACATTTTGTTTTGCTACTTGCTAAAGGCATGTGATTAAGTTAGTTCCTGCTACTATTATGGTTAAACTGTTTAAAATATCATCCCTAGGCAAATGTTGGCAGAGATTAAGATGATGCTGGAGGACTCCTGTAGCCCATATCATGGGGTCTGGATTCCAATGCCGCTTCAACTGCGGGCTCTAAACTTCATCTTTTTTTTGCTTGTGTTTTGTTTTTGTTTTTTTTTTATTAAATTTATCCGTTAATTACATTGTGTTGTAATTTCATAGGAACTGGGATTCTCCCCACACTTCCCCACACCCTCCCCCCATGGTGGGTTCCTCCACCTTGTTGCGTAACCATAGTTCAAGTTCAGTTGAGATTCCCTCTTAGCAAGCATATGCCAAGTATACTAACTTCATCTTAATGAGCCCTGGAAGTAACCAAGTGATAATCTGCACAGCTAGGTTCCTGCCATCCGCATACACCTGGGGATGGATATCTGACAGCTGCCTTTGGTCTGACCTAGCCCATGCTGAGGCAGGCATATTGAGATTAAATCGGTTAATAGAAAATCTTTCTCTATTCTCTTACTCTCCTCTCTTTTTTGTAAAGTTTTATTTAACTGGAATACATTCTTTGTATTTTGCTTAAAGTTAAGAGCATAATGAGATTTCCCAACCTGTCTAGCCTTCTGCCACACACTCGCCCTTTCTCCTCCTTCCTTTCTAATTTTTGTTTAACTTTTCACTGCAGCATACTTTGAGTTTATAACCACAAGTTTAATCCTCCATTAAAGAATTCCACAAGTAATAAGTAGAAAACCACTATCTCTCAAGAATACAGATGAGGGTTATAAACATTAATCAAATCTCAAGGTGTCAGTTTCAGTCATATTCCACTTCTGTACTCTGTATTAGCTAACAAACAGGAAGGAAACCATTTGTCTTTGGGGGACTGGTTTATTTCAGTAAGTATAAGAGGCAAGTGTCTACTTGCCTCCATTCTTTCAAATAAATAATAAAATTTAAAACAGCCATCCTTCTTGATCAGTCATCCCTTCCCATGGGAGAAATATACTATGACTTCTTGTGTGTGTGTGTGTGTGTGTGTGTGTGTGTGAGAGAGAGAGAGAGAGAGAGAGAGAGAGAGAGAGAGAGAGAGAGAGAGAGAGAGAGAGAAAGATCCTCTTAAAATATCTATTTCCATCTCATCAGAAACCAGGGAGTTGGAGTAAATGAGGCACTTGGAATGCTGACGGGAAGGTACTGAGGGGAGCTAAGTAACTTGGGAGTGATGGATAGGAGGAAAGCATTTGCCAGCATCCTCTCCAACGTCTTACAGGACTGAAAATTATTCAATAGCGTAAAACTATCAATAAGTGCTGACTATAAATTTTGGTTTGTGGAAAGAGCCAGAGACTGAAATCACATTGTCTAACCTCAAAGAACTCCAAAAACATGCCTGTAATTCTCAGTTGCAGTCTACTGAGAGTTGGGTAGGAGAGGCGAGGCCAGTTCCCTGAAGCCTTGGAAAGATTGACTGTGTGATGCCATGTTTTCTATTGCAGAAAACAATGCACAAGTCCCCTACCAATGCCAAACGGACATCAACAAATCAAATATTCTGAATGTATGTTTTTGCTTAGTTCCCTGGTAATCTTACCATAAGAACAAGGTCTACTGCAGTCACTGGGCAGCTTTTCTTTTTTTCAGTCAAGCAAAATGAAGGAATTGTTGGAATATCATGCTTTGCTGCCAGAAACTCTCAATAAGATGAACAGTTCCAGTGAAATACATTGCCAGAGGGATTGTGTCTGCTATCATTTGAACAACTGTTTAATTACCTGCAGATGTGCAGGAAATCATGTGCAAAACCATGCTGTACTCACTTGCTACTATTTTACATGTAAACGCATTCTATGGCTTATCAGGATCTTTAACCATAAACATTTGAGTGACAAATCTCCAACTGGACCCGGAGCAGTAGCCTATTGACTAAAGTGCCAGGATCCCACAAGGCTGCTCGCTCACTTGTATCCCAGCTGCTCCACTTCCCATCCAGCTTCTTGCTTGTGACCTGGGGAAGCAGTCAAGGCCAGCCCAAAGCCTTACGACCCTGTACTGGCATGGGAGACCTAGAAGCTCCTGGCTCAGCTCCAACTGTTGCAATCACTTGGAGTGGGTCAGCAAATGAAAGATTTTTCTGTCTCCTCATCCTCTCTGTAAATCTGACTTTACAGTAAGAATATTTTTTTAAAGATTTATTTATTTTTTGGGGGAAGCCAGACATGTAGAAAGGAGAGAGGACAATCTTCTGTCCAATGATTCCCTCCGCAAAGTGGCCACAACAGCTGGAGCTCAGCCGATCTCAAGCCAGGAGCCCAGGTCCTCCTCCAGGTCTCCCACGTGGGTGCAGGGTCCCAAGGCTTTGGGCCATCTTCAACTGCTTTCCCATGACACAAGCAGCAAGCTGGATAGGAAGCGGGACTGCCAGGACTAGACGCAGTGCTCATATGGGATTCCTGCACATTCAAGGCGAGGACTTTAACTGCTAGGCCACCTCACCAGGTCCAAAATCTTAACTCTCCAACTAAAATACTGAAGGCCAGTACATTGTGAGCTGAACATATCCCATGTTGGTAGCCCATTCCTAAACCAATGCTGGCCTTTTTTTCAAGGATAACTAGGCTGTCAGAATTACTCCATATGCATGGGGCTGAAACTTCCTAAACACACACACAAGCAAGAATTGTAAAGAAAGATGGCTTGTGTGAGCATGAACTTCACCCCATTAAGGTTCTTAAATAGTTATCTGCTTTTAGCTCATTTCCTACTAAAAATTCAAATGCCTCAATTTTCCATTAGGCTGTTACAGCTTCGTCTGTTAAGCATAGCCCCGCATTCCCTAGCATCACCTAGTAGATCATTCTTGATCTCGGAGCTTCTGATGAGCCGTGTGGATTCCAAGTGAGATTTGCCTTACTGGAATTATGCATACATGTCAGTAAGGATTGTTTTCCATCATTTAGGGACCAAGTGATTTCTAGAAAAGCCATAATGTTGAGAGTACTTCCGAAGTGATTTACTGTTACGGCATGGTAGAGAAACTGACACGTGCGTTAGACTAGACGTTAATTTGTCAGCATTGGCCAGCAACATTCCTCGTGTAGACAAACGTGGGAGTAATGCTCAAACGCTCAATACCGAGATAGGAGAAGATCAGACAAGGATGAAAGTCTGGCGCTTCTCTGCCTCGTGGAGGTGTTTGAGGAAGTAGGAAGTGGGATGCTTCACAAAGTCCGTAAAAATGGAGTCAAAAGAGAAGTTTCCATGCAGACTTGAAATCCATATGTTGGCTTTCATGATCATTCTCCACAAACATTTTAAAGACTGGTTGAAAGAGACAGTGTATGTGAGTTCTATAGCTCACCAATGTTAGGAAAAGTACAGCTGTTACTGGTTAAGTACCCAACTTGTGAGAATTCCATAATTTTTAGCTTGTATTTTCTGCCTTCTGGCTAGATGTGTTTTGGATTTTTATTCTTTGGACAGCTGTGGGTAAAAAGTGGGAAATTAATGATGATCAAATTAGACAATGGACCTACTTATTAGCTCTAGAGGAAGTCTAACTACAATGAAAATTAGACTTGTGGATTATTTGAGTTACAATTCCCTCACTTTTTTTTATGAAGTACGTTGCATTACGTGACAGTTTCATATGTTCTGGGATTCCCACAACCCCTCCCCATGCCATCCCCCCATGGTGGATTGTTCCACCTTGTTGCAGTATTACAGTTCAAATTAAGTCAAGATTCTTTCATAGCAACCATGTAGTTTGCATAGTGTCCAGCATCTTATTGTCCAGATAAACTCCAGGTTTCTTGGGGAGACCATCTCTGGTCTGAAAATAGAGCTGGCAGAATATCATCCCAATCAATTAAAAGCCACAACAAAACATCAGCAACAATTTACAACACGATGGAGTTAATTGACATGGTATTGAGTAATCAGTACGTTAAAATGCAAGTTCTTAACCACATCCTGTGAGTACTTCATTGGCATTTCAATTTTAGTTTATACACGGAACCGGCTTCTATACACCTTAAAATGGCTATAGGGTACTATTCAGCTGTCTCGTGTCTATTTTCATTGGAGTAATTAGCAGTTTATAGTGTTAAAACATAATTTTGCTGAACTTGGCAGATTTTAGGATAGCCTAAACTGGCTTATAACTCTGACAAGGCATTTGTCAACAGTTGAGGTGCAGACCAGTTTTAGGAGGGGTGTGCAGAGAAATCTTCAATGCCTTATTGAGGAGTAACCAATCTTTGTGTCCTCCCTAGTAAGGTATGTGTGAGTCCACGCCGACCATTTCCTCCTGGTTCTAAGCTTTCCTTGTTGTTCTCTATCCTAATTTTTTTTGGGGGGGTCTCTGGTCCTTGCAGGAGAGGGTGGGGAGCCAAAGTTGGAACTAAATAAGGATCAGAGAAAGCTCCTCTCCCTAGTCCCAAAGGAAGTTTACTGTTCTTCTGTTTCTGCAGACCGCTCAGGTCTCCTGGCTGTTGTTCCAATGACCTTGGATCCTGTCAGGAAGGATTTGGGCTTCTTCCATCCCATGTGGGAGATCCAGATGGGGGTGTATGACCTCAGAATTCTCAGGCTCTGAAGGCACTCCAATTCCCTATGTTCTTCTTGGCGGTTGGGATGTAGTCCTTGGTGCCCGTAGTGATAGTCCTTGGTGAGGATCCGGGAGTCTACAGGGTTGGGATACAAGCCTCCTCCTGCCACCTGCTGCACTCTGGGGTGCCCCCCCTGCTCTGTGTGTACGACCTGTTAAGAGATTGTCAGGATCGCTCTAGATTCCCCCTATATGTCTTTGTAGTTTGAGTTACTTGTTCCATTCCTGACAGGTTATACTTCACGTCTTCCTCACATTCTAAGCAGATGGAAGATTTCTCTGCTCTCCCACCCCATTTCCAAGTAGCATAGGGTCTTAAAAGTATATCAGGTTTTACAATTCTTTGATGTAGATCATAAGCAGTTTGACTCACATTGATTGTTGGTTCATTGGTTACATCACAATATCTTATTGCATGAGCTACAGACTGTTTGGGCTTGGAATAATACTACAATTTACAGGTACTGTTTTTCGAACGGGCATCATTTCATCTTAAATTAAGGCAAATATGTGGTATCTAACCTTCTGGGATTGGCTCATTTCCCTTAGCATTATGGTTTCCAGTTGGGCCCATTTGGCTACAAAACTGCCTTTCATTTTGTTTAAAGCTGAGTAGTATTTCATGGAGTAAATGAACCATAGCTTTCTTATCCAGTCTTCTGCTGATAAGCATTTCGGTTACTTCCATGGTTGTACAATTGATTGTGCTGCTATGAACATAGGGGTGCATGTTGGTTTCTCATGTAATAGTTGTTTTGGATATATTCCTAGGAGTGCTATTGCTGGATCATATGGTATGCAGACTTTCCGTTGTTCGAGTGTTCTCCATACTGATTTCCATAGAGGCTGTACAAGTCTGCAGTCCCACCAGCAGTGGAGTAGGGTTCCCTTTTCCACACATCCTCGCCAGCAAGTGTTGGTGGTGGTTTTTAGTATGTGAGCCATCCTCACTGGCATTAGGTGGTATCTCATTGTTGTCTTAATTTGTACTTCCCTTATTGCCAGGGAAAGCTGAGCGTTTTTTCATGTTTTTTCATCTGGGTTTGTTCCTTTGTGAAATGTCTGCCCATTTCTTGAGTGGTTTGTTTTGATTGTTCTGGAGATCTTTGTATATTCTGGAGATTAGCCCCATATCACCTATGTAGTGTGCAAAGATCTTCTCCCATTCTGTGGGCAGCTTTTTTACTTTGTTGATTGTTTCCCTTGTTGTGCAGAAGCTTCTTAGTTTGATGTAGATACATTCATTTGTTCGTGTCTTGATTGCTGTTTTTGGTGTCCTTTTCAGGAAGTCGGGACCTACCCCTAGATCTTGCAGAGTATTTCCAACATTTTCTTCCAAATGTTTGAAGGTTTCTGGATATAGGTTTAGGTCTTTTATCCATGTAGATTTGATGTTAGTGAATGGTGAGAGATGTGGGTCTATCTTTTTGTTTCTGCAGGCTATCAACCAGTTGTCCCAACAGCATTTATTGAACAGACCTTTCCATTTGCCTGGATTGTCATTTGTCTGTTTGTCAAAGATTATTTGGCTGTATCTGTGTGGGTTCCCTTCTGGTGTTTCTATTCTGCTCCATTGATCTTCCTCTCTATCTTTGTGCCAGTACCAGGCTGTTTTGATAACCACTGCCCCATAGTATGTCCAGGGGTTCGGAACTGTAATTGGCCCTGCTAACTTCCTGTGCTTCAGGATGGTTCTAGCTATTCTTGGGTTTTTGTGTTTCCAAATGAACCTTTGAATCATTGTTTCCAGTTCCATGAAGAATGTTTTGGGTAATGTGATTGGAATTGCATTGAATGTATATATTGCTTTTGGTAGTATAGACATTTTAATGATACTGATTTTACCTATCTAGGAGCATGGGATGTTACTCCATCTTCTGAGGTCTTGTTCAATTATTTTTTAAGTAGTTTGTAGTTTTCTTCAAATGGGTCTCCTACATTTTTGGTTAGGTTTATTCCCAGATACTTCATAGTTTTCTGTTATTTTGAATGATATCTTGCTGATTAGATCCCTTTCCATCTTGGGGCTGTTTGCATGCACTATAGCTGTTTTTCCTTACGTCATTTTGTACCCTGCCACTCTACCAAACTCTCGTATAAGTTCTAGCTGTCTCTTTATTGAGTCTCTTGGCTCTTCTATGTAAAGAAACATAACACATCGCCATGGAGGAAAAAGACACGAGGTGTAGTTAAGCGAGGGAGTGAAAGTGAGGGTTTGTTCTTTGTGGCAGACTGTAAGAACAAAAGGTGAATTGTTGAATATTTTTCACCATTGCAAAGAATCTTGCTGGTAAAATAATGCACCAGTCAACACCTGATAGTTCCAATTGTTTGCATGTAATAGTTAGCAGACGCATGTCTCCATAATTTTCTCATTAAATCAGTCTGAATGTTCCACAACAATTAAAATCCTCATGTTTTAAGTTTCTGGTTACTTGAATATATAAGGTGGTCATAATTTTAAGTGCAACTTTTTACATTTTTAATATCAATTGACACAAATATGCATCCACGGGGACTCTGTAAGGTTTTGCTGCATGTAAAGCAAACATTGGGTACTGATGAAATGGGGGTGAATAGATCTAGTTATGTAGTTTCCTGGATAATTTCTATGTGGTGAAACACTCAAATTCCTTCCATCTAGCTTTATATGTATTAACTGTATGTTATATATAATGTGTAGATGCGTCCACATATGTATGTACACACAGCATGTTATTGGTAACTGTCATCACCTTGTCATACTATAAAACACCAGAACTTAGATCTTCTACCCAGCCATTACTTTGAACTTGTCCGTCCGACTTCTCCCACTTTTCTATCCCTCTCCTTTCCTCCCCCCAATCTGTGATATTATTCTAAATTCACATGAGATCAACTTTAAATTCCAAACAATGTTTCAAAAAGTTTGTAGAAGACAGAATTAAAGATCTGTTTATCTTGATGAAAAAGGTCTTAAAATTTGTGTTTTTCGTAAAATGAACACCATGAATGCAAATACAGGTCTCCACAATAGTCCCTAGTGACCTTTCACCTTTCTCTAGTGTTGGTTAGATTTCGTTTCTCAGCGCTCCTCTAATTTCTTTTCGCTGTTTTTAACATTTATTATATTTTCATTACAAAGTCAGATATACAGAGAGGAGGAGAGACAGAGGAAGATGTCCCATCCGATGATTCATTCCCCAAGTGAGTGCAATGGCCCGTGCTGCACCGATCCGAAGCCAGGTGCCTGGAGCTGCTTCCAGGTGTCCCATGTGGGTGCAGGGTCCCAAGGCTTTGGGCTGTCTTTGACTGCTTTCCCAAGCCACAAGCGGGGAGCTGGATGGAAAGTGGAGCTGCTGGGATTAGAACCAGCACCCATACAGGATCCTGGAGCGTTCAAGGCAAAGACCTTAGCTGCTAGGCCACGCCGCCGGGCCCAGCTCTCTAATTTCATTTCAATGTTTTGTTTCTAGGTTAGTCTATAAGTTTGCTGGTTTTATTTCTTTTTGAAATAACCTTTGTTTCACGGATCTTTCATGTTTTTCTCTTCATTTACTCGTTTGATCTTTATTTCTTTACTAACTTTGGGATTTAGTTTATTCCGCCTTCTCTAGATACCCAAAATGCACCTAACCTGTTTGAAACCTTTCCATTTTTTTATGTAGGCATTTAATGCTTCAACCTTTACTTAGTATTTCTTTAGATGTCTTATGTAAGTTTCAAAATGCTGTATTTTCATTTCATTCAATTTTTAAGTTTTCTTTTGGATTTCTTCCACATTTCTTATTTGGATTTCAGGATCATAATATTTACTCTGCAGATGGTTTTGTTTTCAAGATTTATTTGAAAGGCAGATGTTACAAAGAGAAGATTTTCTGTCCACTGGTTCACTCTCCAAATGGCTGCAATGGCCGGAGCTGAACCAATCCCAAGCCAAGAGCCAGGAGCTTCTTTGAGGTCTTCCACACAGGTGCAGGGTCCAAGCACGAGAACTATCCTCCACTGCTTTTGCAGGCCATAAGCTGAGGGCTAGATGGGAAGTGAGGCCCCCGGAACATGAACCAGTGCCCACATGGATGCCGGTGTGCAAGGTGGAAGATTAGCGTCTTGAGCCATAGGGCCAGCCCCTCAATCTATGGCTTTATAATTACCAAACTTGTCTGGATTTATATTTTTGTGATTAGAAAAGATATGATGTACTTTTTGTTGTGGTTTAATATGTGGTCTTAGAGGAAGTTTAGTGTACTCAAGTACATATTCTAAAGCTATTGCAATGAATGCTGTGTCGGTGTCTGTATATCCTAGAACTGTGGTTTTTCTTTTAGTTTTTTGTTTTTGTTTTTGTTTTTGTTTTTTTTGCTTGACTAACATGTTAGTTGATTCCTTAACTCCACTTTTCTTGATCTGGAGCTTGACTCTCCCTTTAGATATGTATGTGATTTTTTAAAAAGATTTATTTTGTTACAAAATCAGATATACAGAGAGGAGGAGAGACGGAGGAAGATCTTCCGTCTGATGTTTACTCCCCAAGTGAGCACAATGGCCGGTGCTGCGCCAATCCAACCAGGAACCTCCTCCAGGTCCCCCACGCAGGTGCAGGGTCCCAAGGCATTGGGCTGTCCTCAACTGTTTTCCCAGAGCACAAGCAGGGAGCTGGATGGACAGTGGAGCTGCTGGGATTAGAGCTGGCATCCATATGGGATCCCGGGGCATTCAAGGCGAGGACTTTTACACTAGGCCACACTGCCGGGCCCTCCCTTTAGATATAATAAGGCTTTTTAAGAAAATGACATGCTGTGCCATTGGATATATGGTACCCAATCTGTCCTATCTTATTGTTGAATTAATTCCTTGATCACTATCTGATGATCTTTGTATCTTTTTATAGCTTTGGCTGAAGTGTATTTTGTCTAATGCACTACTCCTGCTTGCTTTAGGTTTCCACTTAGGTAGAACATTCTTTTCCATCTTTTCACCAGTATGTGTCTTTACTAATGATTTTCTTAAGGTACATATCCTTGGTTATTTTTTAATCCATTTAGCCAAACTCTATCTTACCTGGGAGTGTGGTCCATTGACTTTCAAAGCTGTTGCTAATAAATAGTAACAGTAAGTAGCTGTTATTAGTAAGTAATCTATCCACTTAAAAATTAGTTGGTTTCTTCTGAGTATTCTTCATCCAGTTATGGGTGAGCTTCAAAGTTTTCCATTTTGGGCCCAGCACACTAGCGTAGTGGTTAAAGTCCTCACCTTTCACCTGCCAGGATCCCATATGGGCACTGTTTCTAATCCCAGCGGCTCTGCTTCCCATCCAGCTCCCTGCTTGTGGCCTGGGAAAGCAGTCAAGGATGACCCACAGCCTTGGGACCCTGCACCCACATGGGGGGCCCGTGCTCCTGGCTTCAGACTGACTGAGCTCCAGCCATTGCGGCCACTTGGAGTGAGCTATCAGACGGAAGATCTTCCTCTCTGTCTCTCCTCTCTGTATATCTGACTTTGTAATGAGAATAAATAGAAGTTTTGCATGTTCTCATGATGCTAGCCTGCTACCTTTTATTTGCTTCTGTCTGTACATTTCCCTCAAACAAGTTTTAGGAGACCAGTTGATTCTGATGACTTTCCTGACTTTCACTCATTTTGGAGAATATTTAAGTTATAAAGGATAGTTCTACTCAGCCAAGTATTTTTGGCTGATAGGCTTACTTTTTCTTCACAACTTGAGCTAAACCATTCAATTCCCTCTTGGCCTATAAATTTTTTGTTTGACAATGTTGTTCGTTTAGTGGAGGTCCCCTTGAAAACGACAGTGCTTTCCTTTTGAGAATGAACAATTGTTTGTACTTAAAAGAGCTGGACGACAATAGGTCAAGGGAACGTGGATCTTTTCTGATCCTGTCAATTGACATCCTATGGGCCTTCTGTACTTGGAGGTGTACTTATTAAGATCAGGGAAGTTATGAGCTGTTTCATTGAATATGTGGCATACTCTCTTCCTCTCAGGAATTCCAAGAAAGTGTTCATTTCAGTAAGGTCTCAAAGCTCTCGGGCTGCTTTCATTCCCTTTCTCACATTTTTTTAAAAGCTGGCTAGAAAATATTGAACCTGTCTTCAAGTTCAAATATTTTTTAATTCTGTTGCTCCTCATTTATCTTGACTTTCAACTATTTTCATTTTTAATTTTTCTTTAAGAAATACTTGATTTGCAAGGTAGATAAAGAGGGGGAGACAGATCCTCCATCTCAATGGCTGACATCAAGGCCTGGGCCACTGGATAGCCAGGAGCCTGGAGCTCTGTCCCTCTTGTAGATGACAGGGACCCAAGTACCTCTGCCCTCTTCTGCTGCATCTGCAGACATATTAGCAGACATCTGGATCCAAGGTAGAATGGACAAGACTTGAATTGGAGCTCATAGGAGATCAGTACACAGGCAGTAGCTCAGCATGCTGCTCACAAGAGCCAGTCCACAGTTGATTTTGTAATATCTGTTCAATTCCTCAAGGTCAGTCCTTGCCAAATTTCTCATATCATGCATTGATTTTCTAATTTCATTTTCTGTTGAAGTGTCTTATGTCTTTTTGAGTGCTCCACATCATTCTTTGTGGATTTTTTATTTTATTGGAAATGCAGGTTTACAGAGAGAAGCAGAGACACAGAAATATCTTCCATCCACTGGTTTATTCACCCAGTGTCCAGAATGGCCAGAGCTGAGCCAATCCAAAGCCAGGGGCTTCTTCCAGATCTCCCTAATGGGTGCACAGTCCCAAGGCTTTAGGCTATCCTCTACTGATTTCCCAGGCCACAAGCAGGGAGCTGGACGGGAAGCAAAGCATCTGGTATTAGAACCAGTGTCCAAATGGGATCCCGGCATGGTCGAAGTGAGGACTTTAGCTACTAGGCTACTGCACCAGACCCCTTAACTGCCAAGCTATTGCGCCAGACCTCTCCCGTGTAAATTCTCAAATTTACTAGCATTCCTATGTATGCACCCTTAATTCTAATGTCGGTGTACACTAGGTATTAATGTTAAACACTTCAACAATGTGGGAGTAGTTTCTTATAGTATAAACAATTCTATATGTAAAACTTGCAAGGTTCATTTCTCAACATGCTTAAGCCTTTAGTATTTTGCCCCAGCTTTTCCATTCTACGATAGTCATACTTCTGTAGGACAATATTCTACAAGCAATTCTCTTCCTTAATAACCTGTTTATTTGCTCGATTTACATTTTGAAACAATCATGTAAGACTCCAAATTAAGACATTCTATAAATAAAAACATACCGCATTTTGGCCCATGTGCAAGTGATGGTGAGGGGCCACGGCATGGCTGCAGACCCTGGCCTCAGTTGCTAGGGGGTCTCCAACAGTGGAGCTGACCCTCGAGGTAGATCCCAGGGATCTCCAGCAGCTGAGGCCGGGGGTCTCCAGCATCAACGGAGAACTGAAGAGAGGGGTGCAGCGGGGCTGGTAAGGCCAGGAGCAAGGGAAGGGGAGGGAGTGCGGCATGGCTTAAGACCCTCCCCGCACTGCGAGGGCAAGTCCAGCAGCAGCAGAGACCCGCACTGTGGCACCTGGGGGTCTCCATCAGTATTGGCGACCCTCGCCTCGGCTGGTAGGCGTTTCCAGCAGCGTCGGCGACCCTCGCCTAGGGTGCTGGGGGTCTACAACAGAAGCGGCGACCCTCGCCTTGGCTTGCAGGGGTCTCCAGCAGTGGCGGAAAGGGGAGGGGATGGAGCGTGGTGCAGCTGGAGAGTCCAGGCTAAAGGGAAGGGGAGGGGGGCGGCCAGGCTACAGCCCTTTGCTGCACCACAAGGGGATCCAACAGCAGCAGCGACCAGACTAAAGGGAAGGGGAGGGGCCCTGGCCCAGGGGAACACACTCACCACCACGGCTTCCAGTGGTCTCCAGCAGCAGCTACCCTTGCCTCTGCTGCCAGAGGCCTGCAGCAGCGGTGGCAAGCTGAAGAGAGGGGGCACAGCGCGGCTGGTAAGGCCTGGAGCAAGGGAAGGGGAGGGAGCGCGGCATGGCTTGAGACCCTCCCCGCACTGCGAGGGGAACTCCAGCAGCAGCAGAGACCTGCTCTGCTGTACCTGGGGGTCTCCATCAGCATTGGCGACCTCACCTTGGCTGCCAGGGGTCTTCAGCAGCAGCGGCAACCCTCACCTCGTGTGCTGGGGATCTCCAGCAGCGATGGTGACCTCGCCTTGGCTTGCAGGGGTCTCCAGCACCAGCGGTGACCCTTGCCTTGGCTGCCGGGGGGTCTCCATCAGCAGCAGCGACCCTCGCCTCGGGTGCTTGGGGTCTCTAGCCAACCGGCCAGGGGAGGGGTGGGAGCAGCGCGCCTGGATAGCTCAGGCACATGGCGCGGGGAGCCTAAGGGGCATGGTGCATCTGGAGAGCCCAGGCGCGAGGGAAGGGGAGGGGCCGCAGAATGGCTGCAGACCTTCTCCTCGGCTGCCAGGGGTCTCCAGCAGCAGAGGCAACTCTCGACGGGGACCCCGCTGCTGGGGTCTCCACACCGAGGCCCTCACAACCTTCCTGTGTGTGTGATATGGGGTGGTGTTTTTTGGGCCGGGGTGTTGCAGGGTGGTGTCCCAGTGGGTCAAGAATCAGCCTGCCAGGCAGATGGCCTGTATGGGTGCTGCTTCAGATCCTGGCTGCTTCCTCCACAGGCCAGCTCCCAGCCGATCCTCCTGGGAGAGCAGTGGAGGATGGTGCAGGGCTTTGTGCCCCTGTGCCCCTGTGCCCAGGGGGGACACCTGAAGGAAGCTCCTGGTTCCTGGGATTGTCGTGGCCCAGTCTCGGCTGGCTCTGGTGCTGGTTCTCGGGGAAGTGAGCCAGCAGATGCAAGAAAGATTGCTCTCTCTCCCTCTCTGTTCCTCTGTGTTTCAAAGCAGTCCCACGTCAGCATGCGCACGGGCACTGTGGGAGCTGCAGTCCCACGTCAGCATGCGCACGGGCACTGTGGGAGCTGCAGTCCCACGTCAGCGTGCCCATGGGCGTCTGGGAGTTGCAGTCCACGTCAGTGTTCCCACCAGTGTTTGGGAGTTGGAGTCCGACTTCAGCGTAGGCAAGCGCACTGTAGGAGCTGCAGTCCCACGTCAGAATGCCTGAGTACTCTAGACGCTGAAGTCGTGAGGCATTTTGGGAAAAGATGTTCCACTAGGTAGCCTTCCATAGGCCGCTCTGGGACAAGAGACACCATCCCCTTGTCTCTCAAAGTGCATCGTGGGATGTATATTCCCAGCACCTCTTTTGCCGCCAGGCCGAGGCCAAGCCAAGCACAGCCGAGTACAGCCGAGCACAGCCGAGCTCAATCGAGCAGGTATGCAGTGCAGTGTCCGGGTTGCAGCGCCAGGAGATGGTCAGGCTTTTTGGAGCACATTTGGGAACTTGTACTGTAGGTGGCAGAAGCCATGAGCAGGTATGACGTTGGCTGGGGAGCCACCTGGGCCTGGATAAGGGAACGCTTTCAGGGCCTGTGCTCCCGACAGCACGGGCCTGGATCCCTGGACTGTTTCCCAGCAGCTTTTCCTGCGTTCTACCCTGAACCCTTCTTTAGGGGAGGTGCACCCTTGCATCCCTGCCCTCTACTCAGGCACCCGTCGCCCCTTTCCAGCTTGTCCCTGCCTTGGCCATGCACCCCATCCCCTTGGGGAGGCCCTCACAACTGCCCTGTGTGTGTGGTATGGGGTGGTGATTGTTGGGGTGGAGTGGTCCAGGGTGGTGTCCCAGTGGGTCAAGAATCAGCCTGCCAGGCAGATGGCCTGTATGGGTGCTGCTTTAGATCCTGGCTGCTTCCCCCACAGGCCAGCTCCCAGCCGATCCTCCTGGGAGAGCAGTGGAGGATGGTGCAGGGCTTTGTGCCCCTGTGCCCAGGGGAACACCTGAGGGAAGCTCCTGGTTCCCGGTATTGTCGTGGCCCAGCCTCGGCTGGCTCTGGTGCTGGTCCTCGGGGAAGTGAGCCAGCAGATGCAAAAAAGATTGCTCTCTCTCCCTCTCTGTTCTTCTGTGTTTCAAAGCAAATAGCACAGAGGAAGGCTGGCATGCACACAGGCAGGCAGGCAGGCAGGAAGAGATAGACACCTGCTGCCCTCCTGGGAGGGAGCATGCTGTGTGCTGTGTGCTGTGTGCTGTGCTCTGTCTCTACTGCTTTTTCCTGCGAATGCAGACCCTGAAGGCTTATGTAGGGCTTCCGTCATGGGACTCCTTTGCAACTTGTGAAGAGTGTGCTTGAGAGAGAAGGTCTCTGTGGCTGGGGCTGCTTCCCTTGACTTGACAGCAGTTAGGAGGAGCATCCTGCAGTGAGTGCCGGTGGCCACGAGAGGGCAGGCGAAGCTGCCCTTTCTACCCCTGTTTCTCTGAAACTTGAGGAAAAGTAAGTGAAGAGGCTATTTTAGAAAGTATAAATTAAATAGAAACGGTTTTGCCAAGCATTTGGATTAAAGAACAGCTACTAGTAAGTATGTTTCTAGGGCTGCATCTTACTCTCACCCTGGGCCTTTTTACAACATTTCATTATGTTTCTCCTACTACCAAACTGAAGCTCATTCTCTCCCTTTCCCTTTATTTTGTTTTGTTTCTAAGTTTTGCTTCTATTCACCATCTGCAATATCGGATCATTTTCGGCCTAGTCGTTATGACAGTCTATCTGTTGGCCATGGTGGGCTCTATCCTACCTCTTACATTTTACAAGAGAACTTCCCCATTATCTCATTTATTATTTCTGGTAGGCTTAAGAACAATAGTTTTATCATCCTGTTTATGGGTGTGGGATATTGGGTCTAACAACTTGGAGTAACTCATTCACAATCATACAGTCATGAAGTACCAGGGCTGAGCTCGTTGTCCCAGTTTTTTGTTTGTTGGGTTTTTGGGTTTTGTTTTGTTACTCTAAACTTTTGTAGTTGGTGGAAACAGATTGTGTGAACGAAAGCTGCAATCCCAGGAGGTAACCAGATGGAGGAAGGGGGTGTCATGAGTGAGTGCTGTGCAGAGTGATGACATCACGCCAGCTGATACAAACAACCTGCCCATTGGATCTGCATGTCACTTTCCTGTAAGAGCCCACCTGATGTTTGTAACCAACTGACAGTAAGGGGTGTTAGTGTATGTAAAGGTGGGAGAATGAGGAGTTCTAGTGTCTGGAAAATACCTGCAGGTGATGCCATTAGTTCTTTGTAAAGTGCTGGTCTTAAAATGTGAAACCCAAAAGGAAAAGTTCTTGTGAAGCTTTAGGAAAATTAACAGACACTTGAATACTGGGTACCTTTGGGTACAATCATGTTTGAATTTTTGATCTTGAACTTGATTTGAATAAAGTTCTATTTTGTGAAGATACTAAAGGTTCTGGGGAACTGAATCCCAGGCTTCAACTTCCTTCAACAGTTCCTTTGTCATTTATTAGCTTCAGCTGCCTTTCTGTTTTCAAATATAGGCAGTTCATCTTCTGTATAGATTCCCAATACAGTAGGGATTAAAAGTTGCACAAAGCTAGGCAGTAAAAATTTCAGCCAAGAAAAAAATCAAACGTCTGGATGGCCCAAGGGAGCAACTGACATTTCAGTTTTTTTAAAGATTTATTCCCTGAATATATCAAATTTAAACATAGGCTTTGGATCAGTGCAACTTGGGTTCTGTGTCACTTATTCTATATTGCCTCAGTATTATATTATGGATTCAATTTCTTGCTCAGTTTTTGGAAATGGAAGACAAATTAAGTTGTCAGGCAGGACTTTAACCTGTAGTTTGCATTTCCTGTTCTTGAATTGTAGTGCTAGAGTCTTCAATGTTATTAATTTTTGCTAACCTGAGTAAGGAAGTGAAGTCCCAGGACTGTTTGGAAAACAGGATGAACTTTAGTTAGGGAGGGTGGGGGTGTGTGAAATGATGGGTTTAATAAGGGAAGTGAATAGGAAGCAGCAACAAGATGGTCATGTTACATTTGTTGAAACCAGAGATTCTGAAAATATAGAAGTCACTTCAGAAAACAGGGACCTTGTAGGTATCATGCTCCTGTCTACTTCTCTTCCCCCCCAAAGTACTAATGTTGAAACAATTTTGATTTGATGGTGATACCGCTTATGGAAGGATTGTTTTTTTCACTGTAGAGGCGAGTCCTGTTTGGATAGAATTTGTATACAGATATAGTGAACATCTTTGGAAGTTATGTCACCAGTGACCGTGTGCTTTAAATCACTTGCATTATTGTTATGATGATGATGATGATGATGATGATCAAGGCAATTGCAAAGCACTTACCCTTGAACATTTACCAAAAGTCTGAGGCTCTATGACATAATATTGATGGATTGTGTTGTTGAAGAAATAACAAGATGAATGCCCTTTTCCCTACGGTTGTATGTACTTACATCTTAAACTTATTGCTAGAGAAGTAGGTGTCAGAGAGGCTGATTTAATTGTGCTCAGTATTTTGTGACAAATCATGAAAGAGATTCCATTAGTCAAGATATTTGCAGTTCTAATGAAGAGTAAAATCTGATGATTTAGTAATGTTGGGATTATCTCATAACTAGTTGTTTAATTAAAGATGAAACATGCTAATGTGATTAGTAGATCTTATTATGAGACCTAATTAGGCCAGGGTTAAGCAAGAACTTCTGGCCCATTATCTCTTTCTGTATAGCTACAAACTACAAATGGTTTCTCTATTTCAGTTGTTACAATAAATGTCTTATGTGCATGAAAAGTATGAAATTCTAATTTTGGTGTCCATCTATAAAATTGTATTGCAGCGTAGTGATGTTTATTCATGTACATTGTCTACAGCTGCTTTCAGTTATAAAGGCAGAATTCTACAATTGTATGTAATCATACAAAGATCATATATCCCACAAAGCCTAAAACATTCAGTATTTGTAGAAAAAGCTGACATTTCAGATAAACTGTAGTGTCTTTCGCATTTGTCCACTTCTTCACATTTCAACATCCATTATCCTGGTCTAGATCTTAGTTCTATATTGCCAAAATTGTTGCAGAAACCTCACAACTGGTATTCACATTCCTGGTTTTCCTTACCTTATCTTCCTAAAATATGCACACTTAAATATTTAATGATGTCTCCGTATTTACAGAAGAATCTACATAGTTCAGCGCAAAGCGCTTCTTGGGTCACTCTACACTTCAGGGAAGGCTCCACCTGCTTGCTCATTATAGTCTATACTTAGGGTAACCATCTGATTTTTCCAGAAGGGATAAGTAAGTGTGAAAGAGGCCTTTATAGTCATTGAATTGAGAAAACAAGTGTAAAGCAGTATTATTCTAGGCACATCGGGATATATATATATATATATATATATAGCGCCATATTACCAATTTTTCATCTGGTTGCTACACATTCCTGATCTCTATATGTACTTGCTCTTTTACTTCTACTAGAATTTATTTTCCTCTTTGTATAAATATCTACCTGAAACATTTTTCCAAATCCAGTTTATGAAGAGCCATGTCTGTGTAGCTGTACTCATACATAATCTCTTTCTCCCACTGCACACGCACACACACGTGTGCACACACACACACACACACCTATAGTGTACAGCACTAGTTTCTTTGAGACATAATCCTTAGCAAACACCATATTCCTCATGGATCTATATAGCACCATGCCATTTGCAGTATATATTTGATGAATCAATGAAGACTAGATTGTGGAGACTAGTATTTGAAGTATTCAATTTCTGAATCTTCCATTTTAATATGATTAAGTAGTAAGCAAAACTAGGTTTCTGAGGACTGAGGACACATCCTTGAGTGCCAGTATACAAGTGTAGCAGGATGGATTAAAGTGCAGGTATAAACTTTGGGATCCAGCCTTCCTGAGACTGCATTATGATTCTGTCACTAATAGGCTGTATTACCTTGGGCTAGTTACTTTCTTCTCCTTACCTTCTTGCATCTGTAAAATGTGGGTGATCATAGTAGTTACTGGATGGAATGATGGCTGAATAATCAAGTATTCCAAGAACGCAGTGACTGCTCTATGAAAGTTCACTGCTGGGAGAATCAAGATGGCAGAATAGGGTAAGCACACGTTTAAACAGATGGAGAAACATTTAATCAGGATGAAGCAGAGAGGACACATTCCAGGAAATAGAGAAAAGAACAACAGCAGAGGGATACCTGGAGACTGACAGACACAGGACAGCCGACACAGCAGCAGACACAACGGTGTGGTGTTGCAGTGATGGATACTCCAGCAGCATTCAGCTGACGGCAATCGGAACTCCACCAGCAACCAGGTGGGAAGGGACTTGCACTGGGAACTTGGGAGGTGAACCCAAAGAACTGGCCGTCCTGCTGGTCCATTTGATTTGACCAGGAGCAGAGACAGAGCAGCAGATCCCAGATGGGCAGTGCGAGAACAGGGTGGATTCACAGCCCAGTCAGCCCCATAGAGCCGAATTGGTCGCCACTTTGCGTAAGGAGACAAAAGCAAGGGAAAGGACTGAGCATAAGTTGAGCTGGGAGTGAACTCGTTTCTTCTTTTTTTTTTTTTTTTTTTTGCATTTTTTTATTTATTTTTGAAAATTATATTGTTGACAATCTTTACCTAGTTAATTACGGTAACAAGGTTCAGGAGCTATAGGGAGGTGGGTAAGACTATTATGTCCATATTGTTTCCTTCTTGTATCTGAGGTAAAGGGGGTTATTGAGGGAGAAGCCCCTCCCAGTTTCCCACCCACCCCAAGTCCCGGATGTGGGGCATGCTCTGACATCCTTGCTCAAGTGGTTTTAATAGTTCATCAGTTATGAATCACTGCCATTTTCACCACTCCAAGCACGAGGGGGTTGTTGAAGAATCCACTGATTGACATAGTCATAGAGTCTTCATTTGCCCAGTATTTCGCTGGCAACACAGAGCTGAGGTGGTTGATTGACTTGTTCTTTCTTCTGTCTTTTCTTGGCCAGGGCTCTGAGTCCAGCATTTCGATTGGGGAGAACCCCAAAGAAATTGTGAGGTATTTATAGACCAGATTCTCGTATGTTCTAGCAAGCACAGGGCCCGGCACAGTCCATCTCCTGGATCAGCTGGTGGTTGCAATTGCTGGGTTGGTTCTGTTTTCAGGCCCAACATAAACTGGGACCAATGGCTGTTGCAGTCCAGCCTGGTTCTGCCCAGCACATACTAGGCCCTCACATATACCAGTGGGAGCTGCAGCCTAGTCAGAGCGACCCACAATAACACCCAGCCACGCGGCTAGGGGAGGGGAGGGGGCGGGGCGCGGCGCAGCTTCAGACCCCAGCCTTGCCAGGACAGGATTCCTCTCCCTGCGCAGGTGGAGACCACTGCCACAAAGGGAGGGGAAGGGGGCGAGGCGTGGCTAGAGACCACGGGAGACAGGGCCACGGTCCTCACTCTGGACACCGCGAGACAGGGCCTGGTCCTCTCTCCAGACCCCAGGAAGCAGGGCCCCGGTCTTCCCCCTGACACCTTGGACAGGCCCTGGTCCTCTCCAGAACTCTGAGACAGGGCCCTGGTCCTCTCTCCGGAACTGGAGACAGGGCCACGTTCTCTCCTGGACCCAGGAGACTGGACCCCGGTCTTTTCCCCGGAACACGGTAGACAGGGTCCTGTCCTTTCTTGGAGCCCGGGCGCCTCGGGTGCGGGGGGTTTCCAACAGTGGCGGCTACCCTCGCTGCGGCTCCCATGGGACTCCAGCAGCAGTGGCGAGGGGAGGGGGCACTGCACTCCTGGAGAGCCCAGCTGTGCTGCCAGGGGAATGGAAGGGGCACCGGGCAGCTGGAGAGCCCAGGTGCAAGGGAAGCGGAGGGGGCGCAGCAGGGCAGGAGACCCTCCCCCACGCCGAGAGGGGATCTCCAGGAGCAGCTGGGACCCTCGCCTCTGGTGCTGGGGTTCTCCAGCAACAGCGATGACCCTCACTGCGGCTCCAGAGGGTCTCCAGCAGCAGCGGCGGCGAGGGGAGGTGTGGGGGGCTGCGCGGCTAGAAAGCCCAGGCTGAAGGGAAAGGGAGGGGGCGTGGCACGCCTGCAGCCCCTAGCCACGCCACGAGGGGACAAAGCCAATTGTTTTTTGCAGCCCTAGGCAGAGAGAGCCGACCCCTTGCGGTGTGTCACTGCTTGAGGAGGCAATTCGGAACCAGCACAGCTCCAAACTCAGACACTGCTTTCCCTGGGATGCGCCAGGGTGGGGGGCCGCCAGCTAGGAGCTGGCGGGTGTGGGGGAAGCAAATGTGTCTCAGGCGCGCATCAGCCTGAGACCATGAAGGATTATCCGCGGGATTATCCGCGTGGTCCACGCAGTCCAGCCAAGGGCACAGGCAAGCCTGCTTAGTTGGCTAGCTTTCAGAGCAGCTCTCCAGAGGCAGCGAAGTTCTGCTCACCAACGGGGAAAAAAAAATCCGGAAGGCGGGGGAACAAAGCTTGGTTCATTCTCAACATCGCACGTCCCGGGGACTCTATTGCCCCTTGGCTTTACTCAGAGTTTCTGCTTAAGGTCTCTCTCAGCTGGTCCAGGCGGCAGGGAAGGCACCGGTCTCCTCCTTGGGGTGGGGGGGGAGGTTACGCCCCACCCACCTTGTCTTTCTTGTCTTTGCTGCCGGACTGTGCCGGGTTCTGCCGCCTCAGCCTTCCCGCAGCTTTTGTGTTGTCTTCCAAAGTTAGATTAACATTCCTGCCTTGAAATTTTTAAAAATATCGTTATTTTGGTAAATGTGCTACTTTACATCCATAAGTGGCTTTAAAATAACTCCAGAAAGTCACTTATAATTACCACTGAAAAAGCATGAAAATTAGCTTCCGATCTTGTGCAAACCTGGTTAGGTTTGTTGGCTCACCCCTTTCAGAGTGTGACTACAGGATACTCACCCTTCAAAAATCAAACTTTCAAAAAAGATTTATTTATTTTTATTGGAAAGTCAGAGATACAGAGAGGAAGAGAGAAGAAGATGTTCTGTCCTATGATTCACTCCGCAAGTGACCACAACTGCTTTCCCAGTTCACAAATAGGGAGCTGGATGGGAGCGGGGCTGCTGGGATTAGAATCATATGGAATCCTGGCACGTTTAAGGCAAGGACTTGAGCCGCTAGGCCACCGCATTGGGCCCCCAAAATGAAACCTTTTAACGTAAAGAAAACTCAATTTCTAAATGCGTCCTAAGAATCTACTAAAGATGCAAAGCCTCTCCTGTGTATTGTTTGAGAACAGTAAGAGCATCTAATTCTGTGTTGCTATAAAATGTCTGGTAAAAAAAAAAAAAGGAAGCTGATCAAAGTAAAAATGTAATTAATAATAGTTATTGTATTTTACTCTCCCCTGAAGATTTGCATGTATTGCTACTGCAGAGTTCCAAAGAATACATAAAATACATTTTCCCCAAATCATGCCCCCAGCCTCATCTGAAAATAATTGATGATAGAGCTGGTGATGTGGCCTCAAGGACTAAGCCACCATCGGCATCATCAACATCCCGTGCAGGTGCTGCTTTGGGTCCAAGCTGCTCTACTTTCAATCCCTCTTCCCACACTAGTACCTGGGAAACACAGCCCAAGGATCACACTGAAAGTGTGAGGGGAAGCCTGTGTTGACTAAAGGAGACTCCAGTTGCGTCCTCTATAGCTTTGATGTGGACGCATGTACATGCCACTGCATGAAATAGCACAGCATCTAGTAACAGTGTCTATTGATTTTTACTCAAGGGGTACTTCCAGTGGAAGCGTCATTTTTTAAAAAGAAAAATCATAAAGGAAAAAGAAGGAAGGAAGGAAAGAGAGAGAGAGAAAGAAAACAAACTTTGAGGGTGGGCATGATGACCCAATTGGCTAATCCTCCAATTGTAAGCACCAGGACACTACTGATTCCTGTCCTGACTGTTCCAACTCCCTTCCAGCTCCCTGCTTGTGGCCTGGGAAAGCCTAGAGGATGGCCGCAGTCCTTGGGACCCTGAACCTACATGGGAGATCTGGAAGAAGCTCCTGGCTTCAAATCAGCTCAGCTCTGCCCTTCGGGGTCATTTTTGGAGTGAACAAACAAATGGAAGATCTTTCTGTCTCTCCTTCTCTCCGTAAATCTGCCTTTTCTATAAAAGTACATTTTTAAAAACTCAAACTGCAGTTTTATTTTTTTGCTACTGTATTCACTTGTCTTTTTTTTCAAACACCCCTTTTCTGCCACTCACGCAGAAGGGCATTTAAGCAAAGCAAAATGAAAATATCTCTATGGTCTCGGGAGCATTGTTGTAATTTTAGGGGCAGGCCTGGTTCTTGGCAGGGAAAGAGTGTAGCTTGGATCCATTCCAATCAGGGCACAAAAATCAGCTCTAAGGGCTTTGACGCGTAGAGAGAATGCTTCACCAGCTCTGGCTTCGTAATTCCGCATAAGAGGGAAAGCTTTCACCGAGTTCCTGTTCCAGGGATCACCATTTTCTGCAGGTGCGCCTGTGAGCGCGCGCCCAGGTGTCCCGACCTGAGTGCGCTGGTTAGTCAGGCGCGCATGTGTCTTGATTTCAATCAGAGTTGTTGTAGGTTTCAGCGGCCTGTCCATCAACTAGTATTTCTGGAGAAGCTCTAAATCCAGACACCTGCTACCCAGCATCCTCCACCCGCCTGACTCGTGGGAGGTGGAATGGAGAATAGTTCAGGTGTGTGCGCTCAGGTGAGCGGCGCGCCCCGGGCCAGTAGCCGGGGACCAGGGACCAGGGACCAGGGACCAGGGAAGGCCAGCGTCGGGCCCGGAGGAGCACAATGCCACGGGTGAGTGTCCCCAGTGGAACCCGTAGTCCACTGAGCCCTGGTCTCTTGGCCACTAGCCTGGCGGGCTGAGGTTTGAGCTGGCGGGGAGGCTCTGAGCTCAGGGGATGGGGCAGCGGGTCTGGTCTGCGGCTTCAAGCTCCTTAGGTTTAGTCTGAGTGTTTGGGCGGCGGCGGAACGGTGATCTAGTTCCTCGCTACTACAGCGCTCCGGAAGGGGGGGATTCAAGTTAGAAAGCGACCGGGCAGATTTTTTCAAGTCCCTCTCTCTGGGTCCAGACCCATGGTCCCAAACGCTGGGACTACAGAAAACTTTTGCGACTAAGTGAAGACCTCCTAAGGCACCCGCGGTGCGGTTCTGCCCGAGTTGCAACATTCGTTTAATTGGCGTTAATTAGAATACTCCATTGGTGAAAAAGTCAGTCTGGATTTGGGTCTTTGACTTCATATCCCTTGTTTTCGCGTTCGTAAATAGTGGTGATAGAATATGACAAAAATACACCATTGGGGAATTTTTTGGTCAAGTTCAAGAAGTAGCACCGTTACCTCTGTCTAGACTTCAAAGTGGACTTTAAAATACTGTGTGTCTCACACTTTCCAATTCCATTGTGAGGGTGAAGTGAGCAGGGAACATGGAGTTTTTTAATGTGGTGGTAAGGTGTTGCAAAACCAGGGCTTGTTTCCTGAAAAAAAAAAATAGAGAGCTCAGACAATTATCAAAGTTTCTGGACATTTCTCTTGTGGTTTGATTCTTGAAATTTTCAGTATGGGAGCCCTTCGGTGTTGTTTAAATTTGTACGGAAAACAGACTCCTGAGTAGAGACCCTTTGTTTAGTTTGTACTTTGCAACCTGACATTTGACAATGGTTGGTTCTAAACAGTTGTGCTTTATTGGCACGATGGAGTTTGGCTTTTTTTTTTTTTTTTGTAAACTTGTTCAATTAGGATGCACTTTGCTGGTAATCTTCGTGCTGTATTTGTAAAGTTTTGTTTTGAAATGCTGTTTTACTCTGACCTGAAAGAAGTGGAACGTACAGTTAAAATTTTGTGTTGAGGGAAACAATAGAAGGCTTAAAAAAAAAACTTTGAAGTGGGATTCTTTGAATGTTTAAGTCTTTTTTTTTGCACAAGCTGCTTTCTTGGTAAAGACTGTTTCTTGTTGTTTGTGTGGGTGAGTTCCAGCCCCTTCCCTGTTCCCCAGGGGCCATCAGCACAATGGTCTCTTCAGTTCTCAAGCCAGAAGCAGAGAAATCTATCCTTTCCTGAATCTCCCCCATCCAGTGTATCCACGCTGCTGGTCAGTTTTCACCGTCAGCCACCCTGAGAGCCCTAGGCTGCAGGATCCTGTGCCTTAGTGCTGTGCTGGATGTAAGCAGCCAGAAATGAACCAAGCTCAAGCAGTGCTTGCCCACATGATTGTGGCAGAGTCAGGGAGGCAGGTTCCCAGCCAAGAGGAATTAGGTGTCAGAATGGGAAAGCTTTGGAGATGCAAGGAGGCACTAGCTTCCTTTACAACAGGTAGCCCTGGAAGATCTACCTGACAAACTGAGATGGGGAGGAACCAGTCACAGGGAAAGGGGCAGGGAGACTGCAGCCTGGCCTTGGAGCAGTTGTGCTGGGAAGGGCTTGGCTTATCCGAGGACTCGGCAGCAAGGGAGGGTTGACCTAGAAGTCAGCCAGAGATCAGACCACGCAGAGACCTGCAGATGACAACCAAAGGTTTAGGTTGATTCTGAGAGGAGGGACAGCCATGGTAGAGTTTTCAGCAGGCAGGACTGGGGCTGCCAGGTAGAGGATAGGAGTTGCAGGATAGGAGGTAGAGGATGAGAGTAGGAGGCCCCGCTGGGTGCTCTCCGGAGGTTTGACCTCAGCTCCAGGCATCCTTTAGAGGTGATAGTTAAGAATGTTACACAAGTGTATGTACTTAAAACAGGTCTTGGATAATGTTTAGTTGGAAAACAAATCAATCTCAAAATGGCCAATTTGTGAATTCATCAGCTTCCATTGTTTGTAATGGAATTTTAATTTTTTTCTACTAGGATCATTTGTGTGACTTTATGAGCATTTTAGGGTTATAAGATTGCCAGCATTGCTAAGAATTTTCACCTGTAGGATCACATGTTTCCAGTCAAGTGGGTCTCCAACTTTAGGGTGTGTCAGCATCACGGGACAGGCTCTCTGCTGCCTTTGAGTATTAACAAGCCGAGAAACTTCGATCACTTGTTACGTGATTGCCTCCTATTCAACACTGTTCCATGCTGACCTCTATTTCACATTGAATTATTACAGATAATATGAACTAGAGATATTATAGAATGTTCTGGGGTGAGGAGTAATTTGCACACTGTTGCCTTTCCAGCTTCAGTCACTCATTACCGATGCATTTGATGGTAATAGATTTCAGAAAATCAAAGAATACTTTGAACAGAAAGAGAGCCATTCCCCTCAAAAATACAGTCGTCTGCTCTTACAAAAGCTTGATAGCTCCATCAATAAGGCAAGTATGTTTTGCTTTCTGGTGTGCCCAAAGTACCTGCGTTGAACTGCCGACGTGAGTGGTGACGCAGTGTGGTCTCCTGCCTAGGAGCTGGATGAGCATGCCTTTGGGCATATCTCCCTGCTGCTCACCTGTGTTCGGCAGTTCTTCATGGATGGTCCTGAAGAAGATGAGCCTTTACTAATTCAGCAGGGACTGATCCCAAAGATAAGTGTCACCTTGTCACTGCTTGAAGCTCTGGGTAACCTGAAGGATTAGGGTGGGTTTAGTTGTGTTACATTATTCTGTCCCATGGAGACCAAATCAGAGAAAAAATCAGTATCCCGACTTTGCCACATCTGTATCCCCACTTTGCCACATCTGTATCCCCACTTTGCCACATCTGTATCCCCTCTTTGCCACATCTGTATCCCTACTTTGCTACATCTGTATCCCCACTTTGCCACATCTGTATCCCCACTTTGCTACATCTGTATTCAACAAATATATGGTGGGGAGGGAGATGGAATGGTGACAAAAAATAGTTTTTGACGGGGAGAGCTGGAGTGGTGACCAAGGTATTTTATTTTTAAAAAAGATTTTTTTTATTGCGAAGATTTACAGAGAGAAGGAAAGACAGAAAGATCTTCCATCCGATGGTTCACTCCCCAAATGGCCATAATGACCAGAGCTAAGCTGATCCGAAGCCAGGAGCCAGGAACTTCTTCTGGGTCTCCCATGCAGGTGCAAGGTCCCAAGGCTTTGGGCTGTTCTGTACTGCTTTCCCAGGCCACAAGCAGGGAGCTAATGGGAAGTGGAGCAGTCAGGATACCACCCGGCACCCTTATGAGATCCTGGCGGTTGCAAGGCCAGGATGTAACCACTGAGCTATCACACTGTGCTGAACCGAGGTATTTTAAAGCATAGCTTCATGGGATAGTGGACAGTGCTTGCCACCTTCTGTAATGCCAAGCACGGGCACCAATTTGCTTGACTTCCAATCCAGCTACCTGCTAATGTGTTTGGGAAAAGCAGCAGCAGATGGCCCAAGTGTTTGGACCACTGCACCCCATTGTGGGAAACCAGGATCCAGTTCTAGCTTTGCCAGCGCAGCAGCTTTCGGGGGGTGGGAGGGGGGGAGAGAAGCAAGAAGAAGGAGCTATTTTCTCAGAGAGAGAGAGAGAGAGCTGTCCGTGTGTGTGTGTGTGTGTGTGTGTGTGTCCCTGCTTCTGTTACTCTTTCAAATTTTGTTTTTTTGTTTTTTTTTAAGAACTGACCTCCCTCAGTTGAGGTCACTTCTTGAGGGGAGGTCCTGGGGTAAGTTGGATCACATTAACATAAAAGAGCATGGAATTTTAATCATGAATTTAAGGATGGAGAAAATATAGTTTCAGAAGACAGATGATTCAATTCTTTTGATTTTTCGACATCATCGCACCAAAAATGTTTCTCTGAGCTTTGAATTAAACATACCATTTTGTTTCCTTTAACGCACTAAAGGACTCAGTAATATTTTTTATAGACAGTGGATGATTTGGAACATAATTATGTTTCTTGCTGTTGGGATACCACTTGCATTTCTAAATTTTAATATTTGTTGCAAAGGTGAGGAGGTTGCAGACCATTGTGGACTTTTGATTAGGATGGAGAGGGTTGGGTTTGGGGGGCAGTGGGATGGCTGAGAAAAATGTTCCTGCCTTCCCTCCTCTGTCCACAGGGGAAGAGGGTTGGAAGAGTAGAGAGAGAAGGTGTGCCACTCCTTGCCAGGCTACAGTGGTGCCAAGGGATGGAGATGGTTGTTGGCTGTCTTTTTAGGGACCCTGATGGGGGTGCAGGGGAGAGAGAATGTCCTGAGGGAGTTATTTCTCTTGGCTTCTTGCACAAGAGGTGAGAAATTCTAAGGTCTCTTGGCTGCCCGCATCTACCTCAGTGTGCCCACAGACTTAGGCATTCATGCATTTGGAAGGCAAAGTGCCAGAGGGGACACAAAGAAAGATGTTTCATCTGTTGATTGATACCACTACAGCCAGCGCTGGACCAGGGCAAAAGCAGGAGCTGGGAATCCCTGCTGGGTCTCCCAAGCAGGTGGCACTTGGTCCATCCTCTGCTGCTTTCCCAGGTGTAGTGACAGGGAGACAGGGGAAGCAGAACAGTTGGGATGCCAGCACCGCAGGTAGTGGCTTAACCCAGTGTGCCACAGCTCTAGGCCCCCAGGTGATTGAATCTAAAGTGAAGGTTTTTCTGATGTAAATGCAGGAAATGTCTCAGACCTTGCCTATGTTACAGTCACCAGTCACGTGGAGAGAGTTAACCATTGCCTGGGCTCTGTCACCAGCAATTTTGATTTCCTGGGTCTGGGATCAGGGAATTTTCAGATAGTGCCAGCTTTTCCCAGTTCCCATTGAGGCTTGTTTGTGATGTTCAGCAGGGTGCTTGATTCTGAAATGCAGTGTTCAAGGCTCTGTAAGGAGCTGTTTATCCAAACTCCTGCTCAGCAAGAGCCGTTTTCTCTTCTGACCTGTCTCAGCAAAAAATGGTCTTCAGATGGCCTTTGCTTTATTGAGTAAATATATTCTAGGAAGGTGACAGAAGTTTTGTTTGTTTTTTCTGACTTACTGATGTTTTTGTTGGAAATGGAGATTTGCAGAGAGAAGGACAGCTGGAGACCCAGAAGCAGCTCCTGGTTTCCAAATGGCTCAGTTTCTGCTGTTGGGGCTATTTGGGGAGTGAACCCACAGTTGGAAGATTTTTCTTTCTGTCTCTCCTTCTCTCCATGTCTCCTTTTTAATAAAAATAAGTCTTTTTTTTAAAGTTTGTTATAAATTATTCCCATCCTAGCAACTTAATATGAAATCAAATATATATTTCTATGAAAAGCCAAACCTTGTTTTAGCCAGCTGTGTTTGACCTAAGAAAGGTAGCCAGGCCTGGGCCCATCGAGTGCCATCAGGGTGGCACTGGGTGGAGCCGTTCCCAGTTCTGCATCTCCGTTGACAGGTTGCTTTCTGCATGTTTGCCCCTGTGTTGGGAAGATCCGTTGAGCTCAGTCCTGTTTGCCAGTCCCTTCTGGAGCTTTCTGGCATCCATCCTGGCTAAGTCTTCAATTCCTGCTGAGAACCCGAGAGCTTAGGAGGCTCCTGGAGGTTTCTGGCTCCATCATGAGTCTTCCGCATGGCAGATGTGAGAGCCAGGCCTACCTGGACATGTGCAGGGAAGAGGAGCTTTAGTCCCATTCTGGTCGCCTGAGAAAATCTCCTAGAGAATTTTCATTGACTAGGCTGCAATTACTCAGTCCTGTGTGGTTCCATCTGCCTTTTCTGTCTCGGCTACATAGTTTCCTGGTTTGAGAGGATGACAGGATTTCTGACCATGGAAGACCTGGTCTCAGATGTATCTCTGATCAGTGCGACAGAAGACTTCCTGGACACTGCTATGGTAAGGCTCTGGGGAACTTCACTGTGCATGCCCCCTTGGAAGTGGACAGGAATAGCAAAGCTTCATCCAGGTCTCTTCCATGGGTACAGGAGCCCAAGCACCTGGGCCACCCTTTGCTGCTTTCCCAGGCGCATTCGCAGGGAGCTGAATCAGAAGTGGAGCAGCCAGGACTCAGAACAGCTGCCATCCAGGAGGCCACTCTGTAGGTGATGGGGGAGCATGCTACACCACAGTGCTGGCCCCTCGAGGTTATTTTCAAAGCCTGAATTTCTGTAAGATGTGCGTTTCGTTAAAAGACTTTATTATCAGAGTATCATTTAAAGAATAACTGTACATCAACACACATGTCCGTGTTAAAAGAAAAATGGCTTATTTACATATGTACAAATAGCCACTTGCTCATTGTATGCAGGTGGCTGAGGTTCACGTAAGCTTTCTCGAAAGTTCTTTAAGGGCACCCTCTGCCTATGAGGGCACCCTCTACTAACATGAACGTTACAGTTTAGAATGCTGCTTTAGAATAATAGCTGAAACCTTTCTTTTTATTAGGTTATTTCCAGATGCAGTAGATAAGGTAAGTCTATTATTAGCTACCAATTGGCTACCTATTTTAATTAATATTACAATACAGAGACTATCGAAAGTGGGGTTAAATATATTTGAATTTATTGAGAAAGCATATGATAGTGTTGAAATACATTTTGTTGTGAAAACCTGTTTATTTGCCTGGTTGTGTTTGTAGTTGCTGCTGTCGCTAAATGGCTGCTAAGCTTTGTTCAAGTCGTGAAAAACCAGGTTGGTCATTGCACACCAGCAGCATGGTCAGTGCTGTGATTCCCACTGAGGCAGCACCAGGGGCTGGTAGGTCCTGAGAGGATGGATTGGGAAGTTTGGCCGTCTCAGCTCTCCTGTTTCTGGATAATCTCTTTGGCATGTGGCCACTGAAGTGCCATCTGCCACAAAGCCCTCCTCATGCCACCACAGTTACTCAAACCTAGAGGCAGACCAAGAGGAAAACCAGGCCAGTGTAGCTGTTGCTGACTTGACCTGAATTTGCTTTGGCTGCTTTCCTCCTTTAAGAGTATAAAGGTAAGGATTCTAGAAAAGGAAACTGGGGACTAGGTGGTTGATTTTTTTTTTTTTCCAAAGTGGCTCACAGAAAAGACAATTTTGATACTTTCAGTTATTATGAACTCCAAGGTATATTTAAAACATTGGACCATTTCAGAAACTGGGGACCTCTTGCAACAGATACATTTTTTGTTTGATACACCTTTTTGATTTTCATGTTCAAGAGTGGTTATTGACGATGTCTGGTCACGGGGGATTTCAGACTTGTTACCAGCTGTGCTGTGTTTGTCAGAGGTCTTCATCTGTCAGTGGACTCCACATAATTTTTAATTTTAATTTTTTTTTGTGAACTTCATAAATGATAATTGTGGTCTTTAAAAATTGGCAGAAAAAGTATTTTCCATTGTGTATTTGGACATTTGTAGCCCCAATATTCATGTAAAGAGACTTGGAGTGAGTGGACAGTTGGAGAATGAACCAACTGATGAGAGCACTTTCACACTGCTGCTATCTGCTTCTCTGTCAGACTAAACCCTTGCACAATCTTAATTTTTATTGTAATACACAAATGTAAGAAGCATATGGAAATAACAGGAAATTGTGGGGCCAGTGTAGTGGCTCAACACACTAACCCTTCACCTGCAAGCACCAAATTCCCATGCGGGCACTGTCCCAGCTGTTCCATTTCCTATTTAGCTCCTTATTTATGCCCTGGAAAAGCAACAGATGATGGCCCAAAGCCTTAGTATCCTGCACCTACATGAGAGACCTGGAAGAAGCTCTTGGCTCCGTATTGGATTAGCTCAGGCTCTTGTGGCCTTTTGGAAGGTAAACCAGTAGATGGAGAGACAGAGTGAAAGATCTTCCTTCTCTCTGTAAATCTGCCTTTCCAATGGAAAAAATATGTACGTACATATTTAAAAGCCAGAAGCTAGGAGTTTCTTCTGGGTCTTCCATGTGGATGCAGAGTCCCAAGGCTTTGGGCCATTCTCTGCTGCTTTCCCTGGCCATAAGCAGAGAGCTGGATGGGAAGTGGAGTAGCCAGCACATGAACCAATGCGTATATGGGATGCTGGCAATTGGAGGTAGAGGATTAGGCAGTTGAGCCATAGCACTGGCCTCAAAATAAGTATTTTGGAAAAACAAAAGGAAACTAGGGAGAATCAAGATGGCAGAATAGGGTAAGGACATGTTTTAACAGAGAAACATTAGTCAATGTTAAGCAGAGAGGACACATTCCAGGAAATAAGAGAAGGCAGAATGACAGCAGAGGAGCACCTGGAGAGTGATAGACACAGGAAAGCAGCATATACAACAGTGTGGTGTGGCAGTGACTGATACCCTAGCAACACTCAGCCAGCGGTGACCTGAACTGCACCTGCAGTGAGAACTCAACTGGCAACAAGGTGGGAAGGGGCGTTTCCCCAGAGATCAGGAGGTGAACCCAAAGAACTGCCTGTCTGCTGATCTGTTGGATTTCACCAGGAGCAGAAACAGAGTGGCAGGTTCCAGACAGGCAGTGTGGGAACAACATGGACTTCAGGGCCTAGTCTGCCTGCTAGAGCCAAAGCAGGCAGCATTTTGTATAGGAAGGCAAAGGCTGTGATAGGACAGCACTGTGCATGCACTGAGCTGGGATGAACTCATTCTGGCTCAGTGAACTGCAAAAATGTGGCATCCTACAGGTTCCACCCAAGACAGGTCTGCTTAGAACTCAGTCCTGACTACCAGCAGATCAAGAACTCTAGTAGTGACACATCAGGTGCAAATCTGAACAGTGTGGAAAAACTTTACAACTGCAGTGACAACAGTGAACTGTGCATGTGCAGAGCTGGGAGAGAACTCACTGAGCTCAGTGCATTGCACGGGTCCCACAGGAAAATAATACCAACTATGGCATATGGGTCAAAACAGGTCTGTGTGGCCCTCAGACCTAACAGCCAATAGGCTCCAGCAAGATTAGCACCACCATCAACCTAGCTATATAGGACACCTGGTGTCTCCCTAATCCTAGGACCTGCTCCAACCGGAAGTGGAAGAAAGGTTGTACAGACAACAATGCAGCCTCAGCACAGTATCACAGAAGGTGGAGAGTGGTGAGCCAGGAGCTGGGGCTGTCTAGACCATGGTAGATGTCTAACATGAGAACCCAGAGTTGGAACTTGGTGGAAAAAGTGGCCCAAGTAACTGCAAACAAAGAGATGTGTGCCAACCACAATAAATAAAATCAAATTGCAGACCTGTGGGTGACAGAGTGTAGAAACCTGTCCCAAGGAAGCAGAAGTACAGTGACCAATAGTAAAAGAGGAGCCACAGTCACAATGAATATTACTGAATACTCTCCTGTAAAGGAGCAAAACCCTTAGCCAACCTCAGAGTTCACTGAGGAAGATATCGAGAAAATGGGGAACACAAAATTCAAAACACTTGTTATGAAACTTCTTATCAACAACAAGAATCATGTAATACTTTAATAGTTTAAGGAATTTAAGGAATATGTCACACTGGAAATGAATCAAATGAAAGCTGATATATCAGAAATGAAAAATGCAGTGGAGTGAATAAAAAGTACAGTGGAGAGTCTCCAAAATAGAATGAAGGAGGCAGAAGAAAGAATCTCAGAATTGGAAGATATTTCTTGTCACCAGAAGGAAACAAGCAAAAAGCTGGAAGCAGAGCTGGGTCAAGCTAAAAAAAATATTTAAGAACTGAAAGACACTATTGAAAGGTCAAGTATAAGAGTTATGCGATTCCCAGAAGGTGCAGAAAGAGAAGTTGGGTTTAAAAATGTATTTAATGGGGCCCGGTGACACGGCCTAGTGGCTAAAGTCCTCGCCTTGAAAGTCCCGGGATCCCATTTGGGCGCCGGTTCTAATCCTGGCAGCTCCACTTCCCATCCAGCTCCCTGCTTGTGGCCTGGGAAAGCAGTTGAGGATGGCCCAAGGCTTTTGGTCCCTGCACCTGCGTGGGAGACCTGGAGGAGGTTCCTGGTTCCTGGCATTGGATCGGCATGCACTGGCCATTGCGGCGCACTTGGGGAGTGAAACATCGGACGAAAGATCTTCCTCTCTGTCTCTCCTCCTCTCTGTATATCTGACTTTGTAATAAAATAAATAAATCTTTAAAAAAATGTATTTAATGAAATAATCAGGGAAAATTTCCCTAATCTAGAGAAAGAATTGGGAAACAACATCCTGGAGGGACACAGAACTCCCAACAGGCTTGACCAAAAGTGATCTTCACCATGACACATGATAATCAAGCTCTCTTCAATCAAACATAAGGAAAAGACCCTTAAATGTGCACATGAACAAATCAACTGACATATAAAGGAATGCCAATTAAATTCACAGGAGACCTCTCACAGGAAACTCTGCAGGCCAGAAGAGAATGGAGTGACATATTCCAGATTCTAAAAGCAAAAAATAGTTAGCCCAGGATTACCCAGCAAAACTTTCTGTTGTCTTTGCAAATGAAATACAGTTCTTCCACAGTAAAAAGAATAGACCTCTTTCAAAACTGCCCTACAAAGGGTACTTAAAGACGGTCTCTTGACAGAGAAGAGAAATCGCACCCACCAAAATCAAAGGCAAATGTGAAGAACATCTCAGTAAAATAACAACAGTAGACTAAATTAATGCACAACCCATTGCTAAAATGACAGAATCAAATTATCACCTATTCATATTAACCCTGAATGTGAATGGCTTAAACGCATCAATCGAATGTCATAGATTAGCAGACGGGATTATACAAACAAAACCCATCTATTTGTTGCCTGCAGAAGACATATCACCAAGAAAGATTAACAGAAACTATATCTCATGGATTTTGATTTTTTTTAAATTCCATCTCTTCAAAACAGTTTTTCTTTCCCCTCATTAAATTCTTCAATGACTTATAGATCATACGATAGCATCATTTTGTTAAGGAATATTCTTGATTTTCTTTCTCTTCAACACATTGGTCATTCAGTAGCGTGTTATTTAACTTCATAGCATTGTAAATTTCTATTTCTTCCTGTTGATTTTGTATTGTGGCTTTTCATTTAAGCAGATGTATAGTAACTGTAATGGAGACTGTCTTATCCAGATGTGAGGATGCATTGCAGTATGCATCTCTACTTCCAAAGATGGACTCCCAATGAAACTGTTTACTGTATCTTGACAATAGGATGTGGGACTCTCTGCCATTGTCCATGCCCGCAATGATGGACATATGACTGTTTATGAGGAACTGTGCTATAGTAATAATATAGTAGTACTTGTGGGACGAGGGAATTTGGGGAGGGAGTAAGGGAAGTCCTAGGGCCTATGGAACTGTATCAGAAAATGATAACAATAATAGTAGTAATAAGAAATGAAACTGTACAAGGAACTGCACATTCTTAGTTGGTGTAGAAATCAGAAATCAGTTTTGCTTTAGGTATGATGACAGGGAAGAGTCATACTGCTTGTTCCATTTTCCTTCATGGATATCTGCATGATTCATACATATGTGGCCTGGAACTTTTAAATTTATTTGAGTGGTAGAGTTACACACACCAGGGACGGGAGAGAGATCAATTGATTTTCCATGTCCTGAAATGACTACAACAGCTATGTTTGGGCCAGGATAAAGTCAGGAGTCTGGGATTTCCTCTTGGGCCAGCATCTGCTGTCTTCCTAGGTACATTAGCAGGGAGCTGGATCAGAGGCAAAAGAGCCGGGACTAGAACTGGCAAGCTGTTATGAATGCTGGTCTCACAAGGGACCACGTAACTCGCTGTACCAGTGCTCACCCAAGAGGTTTGTTGATTTGAAAGGCAGAGTGACACCTCTTCCATCTGCTGCTTCACTCCCCCATGGTCTCAACTGCCGGGGCTGTTAGCATGGAGCTGGACTGGAAGCAGAGTGGCTGGGATTCCAACGGGCATTCCAGTATGGACCTGAGGTACCAGGGCTTAACTCCTGTGCCACAACACCTGCTGGTAGTGGGTTTAACACAGACTTGATCTTGTTTCATGGCCAGACCTCATCATTCCATGGCTTTTGTAGATTTGCCTTTCCATGTCATTTGGGAGTCATTTCCTTGGTCATTGTTGGCGTCTTATTTTTCCCCTGCCGTTCTTTCCACTGCATCTGTGTTGCTGTTTTGTACTGAGCCTGCACCCGCAGAGCTTGCTGTGGCGTTTCCTGCTTCTGTGTAAGCTGCTGCCTCGTGTGCCAGCTCTGCTGCCATCCTCCTCCTCTTGCTTGCGCTGAATCTGCTGCGGCTTCTCTTCCTCCTGCGGCAGCTGCTGCGCTGCGCTGTTTCTGTTACTGCTGCTGCCTCACCTGCTTTGGTCTCTGCTTTCCTGGTGCCTCTTCTGTGTTTTTTCCCCCTGCTGCTGTTGCCCCTACAGTTGTCAGTTTCTCTTCCTCTCCTTCCTCCTCCTCCCCAGATAGGAGAGGCAGAGCTATCTGCCATCTGTTGATTCACTCCCAGAATTTCCAGAACAGCTGGGGCTAGGTCTCCCTGGAGGGCAGCAGAAACTCAGTTACCCTGACTGCCTCCCACGGACTGCATGGCAAGGAGTTGAGACCAAGTGCTGTAGGACACGGACACTGTAACCACTAGCTCCCCTAATTCTTTTTGGCACACATTTGATTCTTGTAAAATATGCTTTCAGGGAAAATGCAGATGTTGGATTCCTTCATCCTCAGTTTAGGATTCCTGGTGACAGAAAGGAGGATCAGCCATTCGCTTCAGCAGGAAGTGAGCTGCAAATAGGAAACTAGACCACGAGTGCTCCAGCAGCTTCCAAGAAACTTACGCATGGGTCTCTGTTTTCTTTCTTTCCTGTGAATGCCTTCCCCAATTCTGAGAAGGCCGTGAGGACTTTGAACTTCATTTTGCAAGCTGTACCTCCGGAAGAGAGAAAAAGCCTCCACTTGTCAGAAAGCATATGTCATCTTATGTAAGTGGCTTTAGCCTCAAGTACGTGGTGTTGTTAAGAGCAACTCTCTTGTGGTGGTGTTGGTTCAGCCTTTCTTCTCATGGATGAGTGCAATCATTCGTGGTTTCGGTGAAGGCTCAGTGCACCTGCCGTGTGTGCTAGATAACGCGGGAGGACCGAGAAAGAGGCAGACTGACTGTGTTCTTGTTTCTTTATGGGTTGTTTGGATTTTTTTTAATAGATTTTATTGTTATTGGAAAGCCGGATATACAGAGAGGAGGAGAGACAGAGAGGAAGATCTTCCATCCGATGATTCACTCCCCAAGTGAGCCACAACAGCCGGTGCGCACCGATCCGATGCCGGGAAACAGGAACCTCTTCCGGGTCTCCCACGCAGGTGCAGGGTCCCAAAGCCTTGGGCTGTCCTCGACTGCTTTCCCAGGCCACAAGCAGGGAGCTGGATGGGAAGTGGAGCTGCTGGGATTAGAACTGGTGCCCAAATGGGATCCCGGGACTTTCAAGGCGAGGACTTTAGCCGCTAGGTCACGCCGCCGGGCCCGGGTTGTTTGGATTTTACAAGGCAAGGTGAAATGCTTTATTAGACCATCCATGATTTTTTTCCTTTTGTGTATGTGAGCTCAATCAGTGACTGGGAAGAATGTTGACAGTGCAAGTCCTGGGGCCAGACTGCTTGGCTTCCAATCCTACCTTTGCCACTTCCGTGGGTGGAGTGCAGCTTGAACATTGTCCTTCATGCTGCTTACCTATAGACTGGGGTTGGCAGTAACTTCCCAGTGAAGTTCTTGTGAAGGTCAAGTGAGACAGTCTTACAGTGGCCAGTGCGATGTTTTGCGGAGAGCATGGACTCTTAGGTTACCAGCTGTTCGCCACCCCAACAGGCCGTGGAGTTTGCATTGCTTTGAAGTGGTGGAATTTTGGGTGACCTCGCTATGCCTGCATAGTCATTGCAGCGTGAAATTTGGAAGGAAGGATGTCATGTGTGACTGCAGAAAGAGCAAATTTAGCACAATATTGTGAAATGTGATTTTAAATGGCTGACAGTGGCAGTCCAACATTTATTGGCTGGGCAGCTGTTACTGGTGAGTTTACCATAGTGTACAGGTGGTGACCAATGATCATCAATGCATTGATGTCATGTTTAACCATGTCACTCATCATTTCTGCACTGGACTTGTCCTAAAAAACAAAACAAACAAAACCACCTTTTTTTTTTTTTTTTATTTGACACAGTGAAATCACTATCTTCAATGTATTTAGAGTTAATATTGATGTTCTGATATCTAATATGTTGAGATTGGAAGATCTCATGTTTTCTCAATTTTCAAATCACAATCCTATGGTCATGCTGCCTTCTTATCTGTGTGTTCAGGAAAGTCTGGAATGTTCTGGACTTTCAGGCACAAGTGAGACCTGCAAGTGTAAAATGAAGTGGTGCTGTTTTAGGGCTGTTTGTTGAGTAGCAACAGATCAATCTACATATGAGGAACTAGGCTATCACAAGATGTTGCAATAAATCTCTTCTTTAAAATGGGAGTTACTGTAACATGGAAGAAAGATTAGTGTCACAGTTGTTAAACTTGAAATTCTTGATTATATACAGGTACTTTAAAAGCTTGTGGAAAATGGAATTTAAAAATAGAATGTGTTTTGTTGTGAAAATCTGGAAATTCCATGCATGAATTTTCTTAGAGATTAATTTGTTTATTTGAAAGTTACATAGAAAGAAACACACACACACACACACACACACCTCTTCCATCCACTGATTTCTCTTCCCACATGGCCACAACAGCTAGGACTGGGCCAGGCTGAAGCCAAGAGCCAGAAGCTTCTTCCAGATCTCCCACATACATACAGGGGCCCAGGCACTTGCGGCATCTTCTGCTACTTTCCCCAGACGATCAGTAGGGAGGTGGAGGTTAAGTGGAGCAACTGAGACATGAACGGGTGCCCATAAGGATGCTATAATGCCAGCAATGGTCTTTACCCACTGTACCACAGCACCGTTTCCACAGATTTTTGTAACAGGCACTTTTTTGCAAACTTTTAAAAAAATACATTTTTTGAGAGATTAATCAGTGTTCCATCTGCTAATTTATTCCCAAAGTTTGCAATGACCAGGGCTGGAATTTTGGTTTGCTACAAGAGTGGCAGGGGCCCAAGTCATTGGGTCACTTTCTGCTGCTCTGCTAGGCGCTTTAGCAGGAAGCTCGATTGGAAGTGGGGCAGCTAGGACTCAACCTGGTGTCACAGGTAGCAGCTTAACCTGCTGTGTCATAATGCCAGCCCTGCTTCTGGTGAACTTTTTAGACAACTTTCCATATGCAAGAATCTCTTTTTGCAGCCAAGTAAACCTACCCTTTAGTTCTGTTTTCCACCAACTTTTAGGAGTAACCTCATCCAGTGAGAGACTGTGTTCGTTACAGTTTTGACATTACAGTCAGTGAGGGGAATTTGAAGTCATTTCAAACGTACAGATTGATTTTAAAAATATTGTCAGCATGATACACTTGATGTAACTTTGCCACTTGATGTACCTGTCAGTAAAGGTGCTTGATTTAAATGCTTCAGGAAAGACTTTGCAAGGACCATCATAACTGTGGGTGGTAAGAATGTAAATATTTACTATATTAAATATTGGGCCCTGGAGGGGATTTTCTAAGCATTTGGGACCCAGGGAGAAGGAAGGATGAATCATGGTCAAACTCTGAAAAGAGGTATTGAGATTTGATTTTCAATTTATTTTGAGAGGTACAGACCGAACACTGTAAAGAATAATTAGGAATTGCATATTTATTCACCATGCAACTTTGTTAAATTTTAGTATGTTGGCACATCTACCGTAAATACTCTTTTTGAAAACAAATGGAGTCAAAATGAAGAAGAGTGCCCTGTGTCCTTGTTCTCAGGCCATTTCATTTCTCCTTGACTCACAGTTTCCATGTCTAAGCAACTTTTTCTAAATTTTCTATTTTCATAAGTGCTGAAAATTTTATTTTTTAAATTTAAATTTTAAAAATTAGTTAAAAACACAATTTTAAAAAATGCTTGAGAGACAGAGACAGAGAGCTCCCATCCACCAGTTTATTCCTCAAGTGCCCACCTCAGCCAGAGCTGGGAAACAGAAACCCAGTCTGGGTCTCCTGTGTGTGTGTGGCCGGGACCTCATCCCTTGAACCGTCACCTCCTGCCTCCCAGGGTTGCGTTAGTTGGATGTTGGAATCAGGAGCAGAGTTGGAATACAAACCAAAACACTGCAAATCAGATATGGGTATCCCAACAGTGACTTAACCAGGCCAGGTGCCTTGGCCCTTAATGTATATAAGTACCGTCCTATGGAAAGTATTTTGCTCTATGCAGTTTTAGAGTCCATTGTGAATATCATAAGTGACCTTAGAATTTTATTTTTTAAACAAATATTTTATGGCTATTTTGATGAACTTTCTTTGAATTATAAAAATATTTATTTTTTTTAACTTGAAAGGCAGATTTTGGGCCTGGCGCCATGGCCTAGTGGCTAAAGTCCTCGCCTTGAGTGCACTGGGATCCCATATGGTCATGGGTCCTAATCCCAGCAGCCCTGCTTCCCATCCAGCTCCCTGCTTGTGGCCTGGGAAAGCAGTCAAGGACGGCTTCTGCTAGAGACCCAGAAGAAGTTCCTGGCTCCTGGCTTCGGATCGGCACCGCACCGGCCGTTGCGGCTCACTTGGGGAGTGAATCATCGGATGGAAGATCTTCCTCTCTGTCTCTCCTCCTCTCTCTATATATCGGACTTTGCAATAAAAATAAATAAAAATTAAAAAACATAGATTTTTATAGAGGGAAGGAGAGACAGATCTTCCATCCACTTGTTGCAATAGCTGGAGCTGAGCTGATCTTGAGTTAGGAGCCAGGAAGGACTTCCGGGTCTCCCACGTGGGTGCAGGGTCCCAAGGATTGGGCCGTCCTCCACTGCTTTCCCAGGCCATAAACAGGAAGCTGGATCGGAAGTGGAACAGCCAGGAAATGAATGAGTGCCCACGTGGGATGCCAGTGGCAGCAGGCAGAGGATTAGCCAGTGTTGCCATTGTGCCAACCCTTTCCTTTAAAAATTTTAAATGTATCTAACATAAAACCACAAATATTATTCATTTATATGTTGTTGACATCTTTTAGATTTCTCTCCCAGGATTTGTCAGTTGCAGCTTGCCTGGGGGTCCCACCCCAGGATACGTTCTGCTGTTAGTTCGTGTGGCATGAAGCGACCAAGATGGGACTTGTCAGAGCAAGCACCATCTCTGGGACTCCTTTGTTGTGTCGTTTGTCCAGAGTGACCCATGTCTGCTGTGTGTTCATGTCCAGATTACGACCAGCAGGTTGCAGCTTCCGAAACCTTGTGTAGGTTGACAACTAGAACAGCGAGGGAGGAACTTGCCAAGCAGTGGTTTGAGGATAACGTCATTGCGGAAGCTTTCAAAGACATTAAGGATCGAAAATTTGAGACGGTGAGAGTTCTGCCCTTACAGTGAACAGTTGCGAAGTCTCCCCTGAGTTCTTGGCAATGAGTTGGGCTTAGGGAGGAATTTTTTCCTTCCATTTATATGATTTCACTGAAATTGTTAAACTCCCTGTTTTCCAAGGAAAGGGATCCATCAATACAAACAGGGATGGTACAGACTACAGACAAAGTGATTTTCATGG